>NC_031770.1:71057718-71136474 GCF_001522545.3 Parus major | reverse complement strand
GTGGGAGGGGCAGCAGTCACAATGCCAATGGGGCCTCGAGTGAGGGATGAATGACAGGGAAGGAGCTAGAACAAAAGGTGGGGTTTACATAGATTGATGGGGTTCAGGGGCAGGAACAGGGTGATGGACAAGGAAGGTTCAGGAAAAAGGAGAGGGGTTTACAGAACTGACAAGCGGGTAAAACCATTACAATTCATGGGGGGAATAACATTAGGAACAAACCATTTAACTTAATAACCAGAACAAAATGAACAGACTGCAACAGGCATCTTGAATAGGAATTAAATGCTTGAAGTCATCAATGATCAGCTTTGGGGTTCTTCATATGTGACAAGGAGAAATATTAGAAGAGATTCTGTAGGCATCTCCTTTGCTGCAATAATAGAAACAAGCTAATAATGCTCAGGAAGCTAGGAAGTGCATTGTTGTCTCTTATGTAAATAAATATTGGTTTGGAGGTTTACTTGAAAAATGAAATTGCCTTCCAGATGCTTGGATTACTTAAATGCCATAGATTCACCTAACTAAAGGATATTTGGTGTTTCCTTATAAAATTGAGAGGAAATTTAACTAGGCCATTTGTAAATGTTATTTGTCTGTTTTCTCAGCTAAGTTGTCTTGCATGTTAGGGTGTCTGGATGTTGAAAGAATCCAGAGCAAAAATCACTGGATATTCTGTCTTCTGCAACTTCTCTGGTATAACTTGACATTAGTTTGGTGGAACAATGGATAAGCCAAAATAAGATAATTCCACATAGGGGGACTTAGTGAGAGCAGAACTCTTAGGAATCTTTCACTCTGTGCAATACCACACTCAATTCAAAGCAAGGCAAGCAAAAAATACTGACATAGGCAATCCCAAATATGCTTGTAATTGAGGTTTTAGATAACAAAAGAGTGAATGTGACCTTCTGACTCCAGTTTGAAAAATTAACTCATAGTATAAATAATTTTACAATTTTCCCTAAGTTCTCTTTTTAAGTCACTAAATTCCTTAAAAATTAGATATATGTGTTTTGTAAACTATCTATATTTTGACTTACTTTTCATGCATTTATCAGTTTCAGCTAAATTTTCAAAAATTTGTTTTTGTTATCTTCTGTGTCTCATCCAAAGCACCAAGAAATTGCTAGGTGCAACAAAATTGTGAGTTATACTGCACAATTTTACAAGCTGGCAATGAATTGACAATTACACCTTTACCTACAAGATCCTGTAAAATGAAAGATTCACTCTTGTCAAGAACTCTCTCTATTGCAACAGTGTTTACACAGCACCATTGTGGAATTCTGCATCAAAGGAAAAGAAGAGAAAGGATTCACACCTTAAACTCCAGCTTACAAATTCAGAGCTTTACCTTTCTAGAAGCATCAAGGAATAAAAATTAAATGTCATGTAAAACAACATGGAGGAAAAACATTAATATCTCCTGGAGATAAGTTTTCTTACTCTTACAGAGTAAGAAAAGGAATTACATTCCTATTATGATGTAATGAGCTACTAAAGCACATATTAAACTGTACAAGTTGGTAGGATAAAAGGATGCTTGTTTTGGAGGGCTAGTGATATAAACAGCTATTTCTTTGTAGTGTTTTCACAATTGTTCCAAGTTATGTCCACAATCTCATTGTGTTCACCAATATTAGATGAATGCACTGAAGATAAATGGGTCATCACTGACCTTCATCTGTGTAGCACAGGAGGTAAAACATTTAAGCATTTTATGTGATTTTTTTGTTTGTGGTGAGGCAATGGTGGGTTTTGTTTCTTTCTTCTTTTTTTTTGTGCATGTGGGACTGGTTTTGAGTTTGGGCATGGGGTTTTATCTTTGGTTTATGGAGGGCTTATAGAACAGTATGTTCTTAAGTGGAACTTTTTTATGATTTTATCTTATACATCTTAACCTAGCAAGGTGCTCAGATCTCCTGATGAGATGTATTTGTTTCATCTAAATGCCATTCAATTAACATGGGTGATCAGTTTTGCCTTCATAAATCAAGCATTTATAATTCCTATCCAGTCAGTGAAGTAAAATCTATCCCAACAGAGATTATTTCATCCATCTACATTATCTCTGTCTTCTTAATATGCCCTGACCCTTTGTTTTAAAGTATGTAAGTTCACATATACTTGGTTGCCAAAACTAAGTTTTCATACTTAATTTAATTATTTGTACTATAACAATGATGCTTGTATTTTGTACAGATTTATGATAATTTCAATTTAATTACAGTTTTACATTAATATCTTTGTAGTTTATATAGCTCACTTGAGCATTTTCATGGTGTTTTATTTTCTTGGGAAGGAATTCTATTACAAATGTCTTCTTATCAAAATTAATAGCCCATTCTTGTTTGATGTGGAGGGTAATTATATGGTGTTAAATTAATTTTAGTAGTATCAAATATAATTTTTTCCCTACATCCATCTGTATATCTCCCTAATTAAAATGTCATGTAATGTTTCTGGAGGATAAGGAAGAAATTGCCTGTTTCAGTCTACTGGCATTTTAAATAAATATTTATATCAGACGGTTCATTCAATAACACAAAGATTATCCTCTTCCACACAGTGTTGTGGAAAGTTTTTCAGTAACAGCTTCAGAAATGGAAATCTTTATGAAAGGGCTAAGGAAAAGTGTAAACTGTTCCAAGGCTCTTTACCTTAATTCATTCATTAGGTGTATTTCATGAGCACGTTTATGTTTACTAGGAGATTTAAATCTGTTCCCTGCCTCCTTCTGTCTACCTTTTTATGCTTTAGTGCTCCTAAATGGGACAAATGCAAACTCAGTCCTTTTCAACAAATACTGAACATGAAACTTATTCAATGCCTTTCTTCTAACATTTCTAAGTGTTTCATACTATGAAATCAGCGTATCTTGAGCATCTTTCTACTTAGAAGCACTTAAACATTTTGTGAAGGGAAGAAGGTGGGAAAAGACAGTAAAAGTCAATAGATAAATGTTACAGAAAAAACCTAAGCTTTGTCCAAGCTGTGTTTTATATTTCATTTCACTACAGCTCACTTAACATGCCGAGAAATAAGACTCAAAAATAGACAGTTTTAAATTAGAATAATAAATTGTTTCATTTGGAAAAAAAAAAGGCTTCATATCTATATAATGATAAATAAAATTCCTTTTCCTGCAACCTCATGGAAACAGGAGGTCGAGTTATGGTATTAATATATTGATTACCATTACTTCTGTTCTGCTAAAAGATAAAAAAGTTTCCTTTAAAGAGCTTCCAGCTGATAATAAAAGAAGAAGCTCTGGAAAA
Organism: Parus major; assembly: GCF_001522545.3. NCBI lineage: Eukaryota > Metazoa > Chordata > Aves > Passeriformes > Paridae > Parus > Parus major. The sequence continues at coordinate 71,133,193 of NC_031770.1, read as the reverse complement.
GTTTAGGGCTTTCTAAAATGTAGTAATTAATTAATTATGCAGTATCAAAATTAGCTTACCATTAGGATTTCAGTTTTAGCTCTGTAGATGCTTCTGTTGCAGAAAAGACATAACTTACTGTCAAACCTAACCTTTCAAAAGTCAAATTGCCTAACTTTCAGATAATTTCTGATTCAATTAATTTCTGTTTCAATCCAGGAAACCATTTTTCAATGAACAAAATGCCTTTAAAATGGATAACCAAACTAATGGACTCAGCAGTGCTTGCATTATCATGCCAGGCTTTAGACAGTATTAATAATGGGAAAGTAAACAAAATAAGAATTGTAGAATGGTTCAAATATAAGTTAATAACCTTAGGATGAACATTATTTCTGTTATTTTCTTTTGTTTTTAATAATGTTATTTGCATGCCTGCAGAACAAAAGCACAATAGGCATGTACAAGCTGGGAAAGCCAGTGGAGTTTTATCAGCAGTTTTAGAAAACTGTGTATGATTCCAAAACAAATTAAAGAAAAGTGATGGAATGGAAATTTCTGAAGTATTTTAATGTGTTGTTTCTATATTTTTGTCTTAATTTTGTGATTTTTCTCATAAATCAATTATGCTTATTTACTTTAAGCAAAAGGAAGTTACATGAAAGAGTTGCCTGTGAAGTGAAATATTTCTATACTTATTTTTATCATAAGTTTTATTAAGAAATCAAACATAAAGTGAAGTATTACTCTTAAAAGTCCTAATAGTCCAATAATCTGTGAGAATATCAGAACAGAATATGATGTATGATGTAAGGTGTATGTGCTAGATAAAAAAAAAGGCTAAACATAATTCCTCCTGAATTTGAAGAAGTCTGAAAGTCCAAATATATGGCCCAAAAACTTGTTCAACAAGACTACTAAAAGGGCTTCCTTCTGCTCAGGTACTCTGAGTTAGGCACACAGGAGAAATACTGACAAGATATTCCCAAGTGGTCAAAACAACAACAACAATAATAATAAATTAAAAAATAACATTAAAAAAAATAAAAAAAACCAAAACAGCCATTACTTCTGTTCTGCTAAAAACAAATTTGAGAAAATTAAAGATTTTAAAATTAAAGGACCTTGGCAAAAGTTTTAAAACAGCATTTAATCTATATAAAACACCTCCCAAAGCATTAATTTAGCCCATTCAACTCATCAATCTCTAAGACTGTCCAATTTTCAGTTACTCAAAAATTCCAAGAGGACAGAATTTGAAGATGAAAGAGAAAGACAGAAGAGATATAGAAAAGAATAGATACAGCTACCAGTCCTGGTTCAGCAATGTTGTTCAACTGACAAAAATTCCAAGAGGATGCAGGATCAAGACATTTTTGCCTTGTGCCCAGATTTAAATACACATTTGCCTTCCTGGGCCCTTCTCTCAGGAGTGACTTCTGGTCACTTGGGCTCTCCGGAGCTGGCTTGGGGCTCCAGGGGCAGGTGTGGGGCATTGCCACCCTTGTGCCATGAGCTGGTGGCCCCTGCAGGGCTGGGACACAGGCTCATGAGTGGGGTGAGAGGGAAGGGCATCACCTCAGCAGAGCAAGGCTCTGCCTCTTCCCACACACACACAGTTTTCAGCCAGAAGTCCTTCCAATCCCTCACAGCATATAAAGTGACTGAACTTAAGCCCTAGTTACTTAACCAGAGAGGAAGGAAAATAAGGTGAATAATTAATGAGATTATATTACTTAGCATAATGCTTACGTGTAGTAAATAAAAATCAAAATTTGTATATATAAGATTAAAGGATTTAATAAAGAAGTTGCCTGTGTTTGACATCTTCCCTGGCCTACATAATTCTGTAGCAAAAGTAGGGCTCATAAACAAGTGAACAAGTGAACTTTGGTGAAGTAATTTGGGATTTTTTTATTTAACTCTAAAGTTAAATCATCATAGCTTTTACTTTTCTCACATGTATGGGCAGCCATGATGGGAATGTGGCCCAAACTGGCAACATGAAAATGATACTGAAGAATTCCTAACAGATTTAAATTGTATAACATTCTCTTAGGACTACTCCCCTTCCTCCTTTTGTCATCATTAATTTGAAAGGAGGTTGAGAGCAAAAGGGTATCTCCTATTTAGGCTAGTTGTCAAAAATCATGAAGAAAAATTTGTCCTCAAAGCTATAAATGAAAGAAGTAGATCTCTTTAAACTTCTTTTACAAGTCAGAATTTTTCAGTGTAAGATTGATTTCTTTGAGTTTATCAAGGAAGTAAGTTTCAGATTCTTTGCTAAAAACTTAAACCTTTTAACATTTTATAAAAGCATTAACAATATATGTCAGGAAGAAGAGCCCCTACATCAATATGTAACATAAGAACTTTAGAAGTCTTATTATTCCCTGATGCTCACTATGGTGCAGGAATCTATGTGAGCCAATAGCTAATCTTCAGAGTTTTTAAGAGTTATAGTATAGCGCAGGATAGAATAGAAGGCATTACATCATTAATTGCTCTGGCTCTCTAGCATCTCTACTGCACATTCTTTTCATATTTTGGCATGATTTAATTATAAAGTCAGGGAATTTTCAAAAGAAATTATCCTTATTTTTAAAGATTACATGTATTTATGGATATATATCAGCAATGCAACCTACGCTTCAGTGATTTTCAAAAGCCTCTTTCAGACACAGATACAGAAAAGATATCCGATCTTTTTTCTTACTAAGTATCTCTGAGGAAATCACTAAAAGAAGTTTAAACAAATACATTATTTCTTTACTCCCTTGGGTTTACATGTGGGTTTTGCTTACAGTTTTGAAAGAATACATTACAGTACATCTTGCTGATTAATGGGCATGCAATTGTCTGAAAGAACTTGGTATTCCTGCAGTAGTATGAGTTCTTGCTCCTTATATTGAGTGAAAATGTTTTCCTAAGTGTCATGGCTTAAAAATTTAATTTACAATGAGTTGGAACCTGATATACAAGATCTCCATGAAAAAAAGATTTGAAAACATTTTATTATGAATAGTCATTTTTGGGGCAAGATATAAGAAAATTAAAGCTGTAGTATGAAATCAACCATACTAATTTGTTAAATTATATTTCAAAAAGTCAGACTGATTATATTTCTCCTTTTTTTTTGAAGTTGTAGCAATTTTCTTTTGTTTTTAATAAAAAAAACTGTATTTCATGCTCTACCTTTTAATTTTCTTCTGACGTGGTGCGAATCAAACATAACTGTTAGACTTGATTCCAGATTCTTAGATTAGGGGGAGGGAGGGAGGGAGGGAGGGAGGAAACTGAAGTGAGGGAAAGGTCTTTATAAGAAGTGAATGAAAAAATGCTCTTCTCCGAGTTCACATGCTTTCTATTGATAAAAATGTCTTTTAGATGTTAATACAGACAACCATGTCTATAATTAAAAAAATTTCAATAATTAATTTTCTGCAATGCATTTGTATAGCAGAAACTAACCTGCTAAATGATTTCATTAGCAACATACTTAAGGTGTTTGGGGTTGCAATCACTATATACCTTATATGAAGTATTTTCCAAAATTTAATGTATTAACTACATTTGACATAAATGCTACAACTACATATTCATATTTGTGTGCTTGTCCAATAACAATTTTATTACTAGTAGTTAATCACATTAAAACATTAAAGAACATGTGCAATTATAACTAACAGCAAAACCTTAATGCAAAGGTTCATTTGAATAATGCAGGTCTATAATTTGTACTTTTCTGCAGCTTAATATTGGGTTCTTTTAAGGACAAATTTACAATATGCTTTTCAGAACTAATCACAATTTCACTGGATAGAAAAATCTATGTAGGTGAATGTCATATTTTTTTCTTATGTATATTTATCTCTTTATTTGTTTTCCCCAGGCATCTTCAAACAATTAAGCAGAATTAATGCTTGCATCCTGTTCTACAAAATTTAACCAGGTAGCCAGAAGACATTACATATTGTATTTGCAACATCAAATTATGTCTTTGTAATGTTGGGAGCTTCCAGTATCAATTGTATAGTGGATTATACTAGGAAAAGAAAATAACACCAGAAATATAGTTAAAATATTTTAGAACTTTAAAGACTGATATCCCCTTTGATCCAAATAGTTTCATTTTTCCAAAAATGGCTGTTCATAACAACCTGACTTTTTGGGAGATGAAGGTCATAAACTACTATTTCTGGGGCCTGCAAGTATCTTCCTCAATATCAGATATGGGCAGCATAACCCCTTCAAGGGCTGAAGTACACAGATTAACCAGTGATCAAGACTCCAAGACCAAGAGTGAAGAAGAAAGCTAGTTTAATTCCCATTAGAATGTGTGAAATAGAGAAGAGACCTATTCATTTCCAGTTAAATCTAAAAAGAATTAAAACTTTTGTCTAAGGAGTATGAGTCTTTCTACCTAGCTCTTCAGGAAGCAGAAGTTTTGTACAAATTCTGAGACAGTAAATTAACAAGGACACATTCTTAAGCTGTTCTGGGGGACATATAGGTTGGACATTTGGGAGAAGTTCTTCACAGAAAATGTGATCAGGCACTGGAGTGTGGTGCCCAGGGAGGTGGAGTCCCTGGAGGTGTTTAAGTTTGGATGTGACACTTATTGCCATGTTCTAGCTGACATGGCGGTGTTAGCTCATAGATTGGGCTCAATGATCTCAAAGGTCTTTTCCAACCCAATTGATTCTGTAATTCTGTGAAGAATGAGACATAATAACCTACTTAACTAGTGCAAGTTTTACAAGGTTGTGAACAATGGAGAGCTTTTTCTAGGTAGCATTTTATGGACAATAGCTTATTTCCACTGTGAGCTTTCAACTGAAAACAATTGGAAGAGAAATTAAAAACAAAAAAAAAATAATAAAAGAGAACAAAATCTGAAAGAAAAAAATTCAAAAAACTCTACGTAATAACTAAAACCAAGGCATCTACAGTGTTTCTGTAACAAGCCAAAGCTACCAGGAGGTTTGAATGACTTTTATACCCATGACTAGAAAGCTGCAGATTACATAAAATTTTAACCACTAGCCAGCTATACCTCCAGAGTGCTTTTCTGACCTTAGCCTTAAACCTTCTACAGTTAACCCTGACCTTCTAAAAACAGATGACTGTATGAAATGGGGTGAGTACATCACAAATTTCAAAGCTTCTTCAACCCTGCAAACAACTACACCATGACATTTACCCTTCCAACAGACAAAACTCAGATCTTGTGAAAGGTAGTCAAGACTGAAGTAATATCACTTCATACCTGATCTGCATAAAATCATAATAGAATGTCTGAGCAGGGCTATGTGACTAAAGAACATAATTGCTACCAATTTTTGTCAGGCCTTCTATTGCTAGATCAACTCAGCATACATGAAAATACCATTTACTATACTTGTTCCTCTGTCTGTATGAGGAAATATTGTAGCACAGAGCCTATCAAAAGAGCTGCTGAGAGAATGCATTAACATTCCAACAGCGTCCTCAAAACTTTAAGTGTTTTAAGTACTAGAATATTTATTCAAATTCAAATAAGTTTCTAAAATAAATTAATTGAGAGACGAAAAACTTATTGAGTAGCTCCAGCTACAACATTAAAATGAACTCTCTTCCTACTGATTGTACCTCTTGACATTTCCTCAGCTTGCTGTGATGAATTTTCAGTACTCTGGGAATGAATGCTGAAATGTTGGTGAGGTTGGAATTGGATGAAATTCAACATGAGTCCAAGCAGCTAAGCCCTCAGGCATTGCAGTGTGATGCAGACTCATGGCTATGAGACAGGGTGAAAGACAGTGCTCTGTCAGTATCGTGGCAAACCACCAGATGTTACACACAGTCTTCCTAAACTTTTCTTCATGGAGATTAAGCACAATTTTTAGTCTCAGTCTTGAAAAAAAACAAACCTCTGTATTTCTCGATATCTATGAAAGGTTCTTTGTAACACAGATATTTAAAGCAGGTGATACTTCAGGAAGACCTAAATTAGTGTCATAGGTTGTTCTGCTGTGGAGATTTCAGCACTCTTCAATCTATATTCTTTTTCATAAGGACAGTGCTGGTATCAGAAGAGAGCACGGGGTTCAGAAGCTGAATGAGTTCTTCTATGAATAGCATTGCACATGGTTATTTACATTTTTTAATACTGCAGTATAGCTATTACATTAATTTCACTCTTAGCTAAATCTTTAATTTCATAATTATTTGGTGCTCAGCAGCTAATTAATGTTTTGAGACCTAATAATGCTAACTAACTTTTAGTTTACTTTTGAGTGCTAATACTAGAGATTTAGAAGTTTCCAAACAATTTCATTACTGTATTGGAACCATGAATTGTTTCAAATGACAAGGTCAATTGAAAAAAATGTTTTACAACACAATAATAAGCCTATTCCATGGATGCTAGTAGAAAATTTTCCTTCATTTCATTAAAAATTACTATATTTCAGTTAAATATATATATATTTTAACTCTAAAAAATTTGGTTGCAAAATGAGTAGAGATAGTTGGAGTGGATAAACACTAAAGTAAAAAATTATGTTCTGGAAAAGAATATTAATATTAATATTATAATAATATAATAATATAATAATATATTATTATAATAATATATTATAATAATATAATAATATAATAATATTAATATTTTATGTTATTTACTCTTGATTATGATAAAACCTTAGAATCCTGGAATAGTTTGGATTGGAAAGGAACTTTGAAGATCATTTAATTCAAAACCTGTTTCAGGGACATCTTCCACTGGACCAGGTTGCTTATTTTGGTGTCAAATGTGAGTTTTTCCAAAGTACCCTAAGTAAAGAAAGGAACTGTATCATTTTTTTTATTTTTTTTTTCAGCCACTGGGAAGAATATCTGGTGTTCAACAGCCCTGAGAATTTCCCATTACTTACCTGTTGTGGGATGGCTTAATGGCTGCAAATTGAGACACTGAAAAGAAAATCTGAAAACTGTTTGGGATTTGGAAAATTTAAATATAAATACGTTTTTGTAGTAAATATTTTGTCCAATTGTAAGCCACTGCACCTTTAGTAATATTTGGCACATGCTTGAGGACATCATGGATCACAAAAATTCCAGACTAGCTTCTAGTATGTTCTCCCAAGCAGGCTGGAAACCCCGAAGTGAGCAGCAGCTGTTCTTGGAAAGGCCTGTGACTACCAGCAAGGTTCAGTCCTTCAAGGGTGATTACCATGGTCTTTTTATGCCCTTTACATGAAGGACATAATAATGTCAGCAATTATTAATTTTACAGTAATAAACATTAATAATGTCTTATTACTCTGTACAACATAATGATGGATCACGCTTATTGGGACTGGCCCTAGCCAGATTCACACAAAAGAATTTTTGGGAGGGTAATAAGATTCCCTATTTAACAGTATTTATCATTATGCTGTTACAATACTCAGGACAGTTTTCACTATTTCATTTACTAATACAAAAGCAGGAACACCTATCCCTCCATTTATTAAGTCATCTGCATCGTTATTTCAACCATACTGTGCCTGACAAAACAAACATTCCTTGTATGAAATAGAATGATTGCCCTGTCATATTTTTCATGAAATATAGATACTAGGTAAGTTGCCAGCACTGGAAACAGAAAATGCCATGTGTCCAAGGGGACCAAAAAATAAATTAGACCATGGGATGGGAGCCACAACACCACTACCTTCTCCAAGCATTCATCTTTCCCAGATAGCCCATCATTCCTTGTGTTCATAGCAGCTTTTTCATTGCCAGGCATGACATTGACCAGCCTAACCTTTGTCAACACAAGGTAAAAACTATTTGGGTTGAGTGAGTTATTCTTAGGAGGAGTGCTTACTTTAAGTGTAGAGCAATTTGGTACTGATCTCCTTGTGCTTTCCTTCTGTGGTCCCCTGGTCACATAGCAGGTTCTGTGTCTGCTGTGAGCTGACCCACCCACACATTGGCCCTTTCCACAGTCTTTCTCCCATGCAATGCATACCTAGTCGGGAGGAATCTATCACTCAGCAGACATTTTCTTATGAGGATGCCTAATGGGGAAACAAGGCACAAGTGAAATAGAAATCTGCACCAGTCAAGGTAGACAAGAGAAAGGCTTGGTACAGATCACATGGTTAAAAAACTTCCAACCACTCATCTCATGATTTAACCCTGGTTGTCAACAAAGGACCACACAACCACCCACTCACTCCCACCCCAGTGGGATATGGGAGAGGATCACAGGACAAAAGATTTGTCAGTTGAGATAAAGACAGTTTAATGAGCAAAACAAAAGCCACACACAAGCAGATCAAAACAAGGAATTCATTAAAAACTTCCCATGGGCAGGCAGGTGTTCAGCCATCTCCAGGAAAGAAAGACTTCATCACCCTTAACAGCACCTTGAGAAGACAAACCTCATCACTCCAAACATTTTTCCTTTCACCTTCTTTACCCACTTTATTTGCTGAGCATGATGCCATAGAGTATGGAATATCCCTTGAGTACATTGGGGGCATCTGTCCTATCTGTGTGCTCTCCCAGCTGCTTGGGAACCCCAGCCTTCTTGCTGATGAAGTGGGAAAGCAAGAAAGGCCTTGATGCTATGTCAAGCACTACTCAGCAATAACAAAAACAATTATCATCATTGTTTTAATCCCGAATCTAAACCATAGCCCTGTATCAGTTACTGTGATGAAAACTAACTCTATCCCAGAAAAAAACATATTCCTAATCAAAAAATCGTATTGGTTGGAAAAGACTTTTTTAGATCATCTATTCTAACCATTAACCTGACACTGCAAAGTCCAATAGTAAATAATCAAGCCACAGTCTGGGTTACCTCAAGCCTTGCTTCTAGTTTTCCCACAAAAGATTTAGAAGAACACTCTTAAAATATTGGTAGTTAGATGTTCTCACATTCCTGCACAAATAGTCTGGAAAGAACTCACCATATTGTTTCTAAAGCCCACAGCTGACATTTTCAAGACCTTACGTAATGTGGAGGGATAGCATTTTTATTCAGAAGCGCTCTAATTTTATTGGTTTTGCATGGCAATGGTTTTGCAACATGGGGGCCTGCTAGGGTTATATCTGTGAGAAGCAGCCAGAAGCTTCCCCAGTGTCTGATAGAGCCAATTCCTTTCAGCTCCAAGACGTGCCCACAGCTGGCCAAGGCTGAGTCCATTGGTGATGGTGAGCGTGACTCTGGGGTAGTGTATTTTAAAAGAGGGGAAAAGCCTTCAAAATTACAGGCAGAGACAGGAATGGGAATACGTGGAAGAAACAGCCCTGCAGACACAGAGGTGAGAAGAGGAAGAGGGGAAGGAGGTGCTGTGCCAGAGCAGAGATTCCTCTGCAGACTGTGGTGCAGAGCATGGTGAGGCAGAAGGTCCCCCTGCAGCCCTTGGAGGTCCACCACGGTGGAGCACAGATCCACCTGCAGCCCATGGAGGACTCCGTGCAGCCCATGGAGGACTCACCGAGCAGGTGAGTGCCTCAAGGAGGAAGTGGCCAGGTGGGAAGCTGATGCTGCAGCAGGGTCCTGGCAGGACCCATGGACCCATGAGAAGAGGACCTCACACTGGATCAGATTTGCTGTCAGGATTTGTGACCCCGTGGGGGACCCATGTTGGAGAAGTCTCTTTTCTTCCCCCTCCCTTTTATTTTTTTAAATATATGGCAGGGAGAAGTAACTTAGTAACTTTACAGTAATTTTATTAAAGAAAGGTAAAGACTGTCTTCAAAATAATATTGCCTAATAAAGTTTATGCAATCCCCAGGCTGAGGATTGAGATATAATAAAAAGAGACTGTACACTTTACATAAAATTATAACTGAGAACTACAAACAAAAGAAAACGTCTAAGAAGGGAAAAAATGTTCTACAGAGCTGTCTTTTCTTCAGAGTCACAGCAATTCTAAAAATAGAACTCATACTGCACTAATTTTAATAAACCTAAGATATATATTAAAATTTCTTGTTTCTTAATTGCACCATAAGGATATTTAATCAAACTGTTGGACAGCCTGGTGAGAGGGCTTCTGCTTTGACAATTCAAAATCATCTTCCACTAGAAATATGTAGGCCCCCAACAGAAAGAGTGAAAGTATCCTGACAAAGCCCCTTTACAGAGCACCCAGTTTGGGATCCTCAGCCATTCCTACCATAGACCCTGGAGGTGCCCAGAGGCTCTGTGCAGACAGCTCTTACCCATGCTGCTAGCACTGCTATTCAGGGCTCATGGTACTCCGGTGCCTATATGGTATCCATGGTGAAAGAATTCTTCAGTTTCACACCTCCCTTTTTCTCTAAATTGGTCTCTGAAGATTTTACCTGAAACTGAACCTATGAAAGCCCAAGGAAGACTCCTAAAGGACATTAGTGGGTTTATGAGTTTTACTGAGCTGTCTAATTAATTAGATTCTCTAGACTTTTCTTACAGTTGATTAACATAATCTGTAATACATAATGGAAAAACGTTTTATTCTCAGACACCATTGAATATTTTTCTACTGCAATGTCTTGGTCAGTTCAGCTCTGATATCTAGAGCTGAATATATTTCAGATCATTTCTGAAAATCTTGGTAAAACTGTTATTTAACTGTTTTTCTATCGGTATGATATTAGAATAAAAATAGTTTTCAGGAACGATTTTGCCAGAGAATAATGCCATAGTCATCCATTAAATTTAAAATCAGAAATACAGAGATTTACATGGTTTAGGAAAAAAAATAAAAAATCTGTGCAGGACCTGGCAGATATCACTGATCTGACTCTTTATCTAATATATACTGGTAAAAAATAAAGGATTAATTAAAAGCATATTCTCTAATGACAAGTTGGGCAAAGTAGGTGAGAAAAAACCCAAAGGACTGTTTAACTCATTTGAAACCCTTGGTTTTCCAAGGCATACAAAGACAGAATTTTGGCTTTAGCTAAAAAAACATTAAGAGGGTGCCTGTTCAGTGCAATGAAGCAAACGGTTGATAACCTGAAGTCAGGCAAACCTGTAACAGACTGCTATGCTCCTGAGTTATGTGTGCCTCTGATAGTTAAGAAAATTTATTTTGAATCAGCTTGGCCATGGTTTTACGCCATTAAAGCAGCCTGTAAAAGAGAAATGGACAGCAAAGGGAATAGAACAGTTTGCATTATACACAAAATTACATGTTGTTATACACAGCAACAGAGCAATATTCTGGATAAGGAGAATCTTGATATAAAAAGTGGATATCTACCCTAAAAAAGCAAAGCATCAAAAATAGGTATTACGAATAATCCATACAAGGCAAATGAAAGAAGAACAGGAAGGTTAGTTACACGGTGTCCTTACACGGTGTAAGGACATGCATTTGAGCACTTTTGTCCTGTTTCAAATGGGCTTCTGCATTTATAAGAGGCAGTACTTGTCAACTTAATGTATCCCTTTAAAAATCTACAGAGAAAGATGGAAGATTGTACTTGTTTTAGTAGGATGACTCTGTTGTTTTGTGGCAGTGTTCATGCAATGCATAATAAGGCAAAGGAAAGCAATGGAACATATAAACTTATCTCATTGGATCTTAAGCAGACACCCCAAAATATTCAAAATTGACACTAGAATACAAGTAGAAAGCATATATGAGAAGAACTATAGGAACAAATTTACACCATCATATAAAAATTGTTTGCATAGGCAAGCTATAATTTTGGTCTGTATTGTAACATATTCCAGGCAAGAAAATTCCAGGACTGAAAAATTTTAAGTCAGCATACTCAATAAAAATCCTAGACAAGATTTTAATGTATGTAAAGCTCAGTGGAAAATATCCTGTTGTTCATTTTACCTGTTTTTCTGAACATTATGTACATGAATCTCAGTTGACTCCTCTAAAGTCTTTTTAGAGTCAGTGAAAGGATATAGAGGATTTGCCTCAACCTAAAATCTGTGTCTAATACTGAAAAAGTAAACTATCATTTTTAACAGTTATTCTAACTATCTTCATCCTAGTCAATAAAGTTCTGAATTGTAATACTCAGTAAGATGAATCCTATTAGAGAATGCTTGCAACATACTGATATGAATAAAGGTTTCTACAGAAGCCCTATTACCAGTAAGCAAAAAATGAAGATAGAATTGCATTATGGGGCATAAATAGCTGAAATTGAAAAGATGGAAGAACCTTCAAACTAAATTAGTTTCAGCATTACAGAAGAAGATAATTAATTTGGATATGCAGATGACTAAATAGAAAGCACAAAATACAGTCATGATGGAAAAACACTTCAGTCTTTTCAAGGAAGATGCATCACCTATGTATCTCCTCAGCAACTTTATTTGATTTATTAGATTCTCTCTCTGACTACAAACAGATTAGATATATCAAAACAATCAACAAGTTAATCACTAGAAATGCAATATGGAAGAATAATGCATCATGATTCTTTCTAGAGAACAAAACACTCTAGTAAATCCTTTACCTAATAATTGTTTTAGGAAAAAGATGTACCAAAAGACCTGACTGGCACTGAAGACTTTTCAGTGTCAGTGTGCATTTTTTATTTATTTTTTTTTAACATGTAGCTGTACCAGAGAGGGACACAACAAAAACTTATGGAAGAGGGATAGATAAATTTAGAATACAACCTGAAATCAGATCTCAACAAAGTGCCTTCCAGGTTTGAAAGAATGCATTCCTTTAATAAAAAGTAAAAAGCATTCCTTGAAAAAGGAGGCATCACATTGATCTAAACAAATCTAAGAGTGCTAAAGGGTTTTCTAGCATGAATCTCCAAGGGAAAAGTGGGCACTACATAGTGTAAAACCCTTGGTAGGGATTGTGACATTCATGTAGTTCAAAGTTAGCCTTTAAAAAAAGGGCCTCCTGGAGGAGATTCAAGTGCCACATCTTGGCAGATAATGCTTTACTTGATGCGATTGTGGATGATGTGGGCACTTGGTAACAACGATGGGCCATATGTTCCCTTCAGCTGGGTCTTGCCACCCTCCTGCAGGATCTCACAGGAGATATTCAGCCAGCTGGCTGCTCAGCAGTGAACATGCACAGCCTGACACCAGAGCTCAGTGCCACAGTGCCATGCTTGCCCTATGTGCCTCATGCAGTTTGAACAAAGAGCAGTCATCTGCTCTAGCAGGAGCAGTCAGACTCAAATCAGGTCCTCCAATGCCTCGGTGCCCAACCTTGCCTCCCTGACCCCATAGGATGCCCTGACAGAGAAGTGTGTGAGACCATCTGTGCCTGTCTGCCTGGAGGCCAGTTCCATTTGAGCAACAAACACTGTGGCTTTTTTTGTACTGTAACAGCAGCTAAAAATAGATCTGTTTTTCCTCTCCTTCTCCTTTGCTGATCAACTGTATTTATCCCTACCTTCTTCTCTCCATCTCTTTGTCTGTTTGTTCTGTCTTGCTGCACAGTACAGTGACAGTCACAGCTCCTCCTTCTTCCTGGGAGATGCAGCTTCATGTCTTGTTTTCAGGTGTCCTTTCACTCTTTGCTATTTCTTTGCTCTTTTTCAGTTATATCTTTGTTCTTTTCTTCTTCATGCTCTACACAGGAAGATATTTTCACAAGAATTCATTCCCTTATCACAGTCAGATCACACTTAGGGTTTCATAAACTCTAGTCATATTGGTTATTCTTTCCCAATATTGCATGCTCCTCTGTACTCATGCTGTCTACATGGGCACTTAAAAATCCTTTAGTCACCAGGCAACAGCATTAGCAGAAAACATAAACCTATTATGAAATTTACTGTACGGAACTTTACTGTTCAGAGATGTATTTAAGAGGAAAGGAAAACAGATACAAAGCAGAGGGAAACTCTCAGGGCAGAATAATTAACTAAATAAATAAAAAGTGCTGTGTTGCTTCACAATCCTTGCACAACAGGCACTGTGGAGGCAATGGAAAATGTAGAGCTGCAGGAAACAATACTACTGTAAGAGAAGGTTTACTTCCAGTAGATTAAATGGTCAAGACCTGCAGGTCCTCCTTGTTCCTTTATTACTTGACCCACTGCTGCATGTGGGTGAAGCGGATAGCCCTCTGCAAGAAGGCAGGATGAGGGTTGCATTGGATCAGCCTATGGTTCTAAATGAAAGGACTTCAAACCTCTGCTGATGGCTGTTCTCAGGCAACACAGCCTCTGTGCTTTCCTAGATGCTTTCCAGACCTTATCAAGAGACCAATCTCTGAAGTCCTTTCTAGGATGTGGAGACATACAGCATAGTGCACAATCTCCTGTGGTATCATTCCTATTAACCACATTCCTCAGAAGCCCAGATGCAGGGCTGTGTTTGAAAAGGCTGTGTTTGTTGCTGTTGGACCCATTGTAGAAGTTGGGAAAAAAAAAAAAAAAGAGAATTCACAATAAAATTTCCCTAATAACTTAATGACTCTGTTCAAAGTTGTGGGATGGTAGTGTCCTGGACTCAAGTGTAACAACCAGGACATCTGAATAGAAACAGGAGTGAGATGAGGGAAGGGAGAGGTGGTATGAATTTGGGTCATGTTTAGTGTGCAATGCATTAATACCCATGAATCTTCCTTCCTATCTCTTGGTAGCCTGGTTTATATGGGAAGGTGCTGGCCAGACTGCTATGCGTTCTTTGTGCCATGCTGCTGCTCTGCCAGTGCAAAAGTTATAGGACAGGGTTTCTGTGAGCTCATCATGCTGCACAGCTGGCACAATTGTACCTTATATAGTTCTACAGTAAAGATACCTAGTCCCCCAGAGGAGCTGTGATGAGATTTTGAAGAAGTATTCCTGCCAACTGCATCACCTGATCCATAAGTGTGTCCTAGGAGAGGAGTTAAACACTGCTTGTTTTTACCCTGAATGTCAAATAAAAGCACACATTTTGTGTCCATAGAGTAATTGATTAAATATGTTTTCTATCAAATTCAGTTAGGGCTGGATTAGAAATGGTGCATATTCCAGATTTCTGCAGGGCCTCAGAGAATCTCAGCAGAGAAAATAGGTCTGTGTCAGGAAGGATAAGGAGAAGGGCACAGAAAGTTCATGATTTAGCATTTCTTTTGAGTGTGCCCAGGTTGAACTGGGTTCATGGGAAATGAAAGAAAAGAGCAAGGGTGGCAAGATCCTCCAGGTAATGCTCCATAAATGAAATAACATTTGGCAATAAAAGCTACACTAATTGCTTTTAGGAGTGTGAGCAGCACGTTTTGAGGAGACAAAACAGTGTGTGCAATGTCATTTTTGTGGGTAGCATGGCTTTTTTTCCCCCATGTCTAGGACAAAGACAATGCCATGTGTGGCCATGTGTGGAGTCCTGACAGGATCTGTCTTGTTCAGGGAATGTGAATGTGTGACTGTGCTATTACCACCCCATGTGCCCTTTGGGGTAGCACCCTACTCCATGCTGTAGCTGCTTGTTAAGCAGACATAATCCATCAGCTGATTATTTTTTTCCTTTCTTTATTTTCCTCTGAATTGCCCTGGGAGACTGTCAAGATGCAGTGATGGCAGTCATCCTCCCTCAGGCATCTTCCCTCTCTCTCTGTGCCATTCTCAGTGTCACTAAACTTGAGATTCCCCTTCTTCCTTTGCATGCCAAGAACATAGATACAATTTACACTCACTAAATCTCACCTCAGTTCCTCCCTATTTCCCATATTTGACAGTGATGGCAGCAGTGGTAAGCATAAGCAGGTGTCTGTCCTTAGCACAGACTTGGAAAGAAGTCCTGCTGTGGGGTGCTGGACTATTCCTTTGACACGAGGGCACTGTAGCATCAGACCTCAAATGCCTGTCTTACATGGAACAGCAGCAATCCAGCACCTAAATCCTAATGGCAGTGTACAGTATGACAAAGTAGAGGGGGATATATGGGAAGCGGTCCCCAGCTCCTATGCAGAAGGGAATTTTTGTTTACCATTGCACTGCCGAGCTCCATGCTCTGCCACAGGCAAACTTGACACCTCAGCTAAGACCAAACAGAAAACTTTTACAGGCAAAGCAGTCTTTACTAAGAATTACATTTTTTTCTTTTACTTTAGTTTATTTTCATTCAGCATAACCTTTTGAAAACAGATTTAGGTACTAAAAATAAATAAAAAATAAAAGTAAGCATTTAAGGAAATGCATCTTATGTCTCTTCTCCAGGGTCAGCATAGACAAACACGTTTCCTCCCCACTACTCAGTCTTGATTTCCTTGATTTTGCTGCAGTTCCTTTGGTGAGGTGCAGGAGACTGGGGTTGGTGCATAAGGGCTTCTCTCTGGTGTAAGTCGTTTACAGCCACACAGTGGTGGATTTAGAATAAAGGGTAAGGTGAATGAAGTGAGAGAGAGTGGGAGACAGAAAGAAATGAAGAAATAAAAATCACCAGTCCTGACTCCAGCATTAGTCCAACTGATGGGGCTTTCAGGATCTTAGGGCATGCCACCCAGGTGCTGTGGAGGTACCTTTTCCTAGATAAGTTTCTCTGCCCTGCAGCTAAGTTGCTCAATTTCAATGCAAATTAATTACCAGTTAATTCTTCTTAATTGTACAGTTAGTTTTTGTAGACCATCCTGAAAACAGGTGCAAGGACTTTGGGAGTCCTTGGTGGTGCTGATCCCCCTTTGGGTCAGCACCCAAACAGTGGTCAGCCTTTGGTTGACAGTCTATGTCAGTGACAGTCTTTGCACTCTTGACCTCATTCCCACACTTGCACTGTACTGTGTTGTACTTATCTCCAGGAGACATAAAGGATGTTTGTCCCAGAAAAGTGCTACCCTATCTCCATATGGGCCCCTTCTCCAGCTACATACTCTTCTTACCAGCAATCCTTGGTTGTCTCAATGGTTAGCTGGCTATCAGTGTTTGAGACACACACATTAATTACCTCTTATCTTCTGGGCTTCTACACCAGCTCTGTTCAACTTCTTTTCCTCT
Source organism: Parus major (assembly GCF_001522545.3). NCBI lineage: Eukaryota > Metazoa > Chordata > Aves > Passeriformes > Paridae > Parus > Parus major. The sequence goes on along the minus strand of NC_031770.1, from coordinate 71,116,315 downwards.
GAGTGCAGCTTCCCAGGGGGGGGTCTCTTAAATAACTGAAAGTTTTCTCTCCTAAAATTCAGTGTCCTGTCTCTAGTCTTCAACCTGCCTATAGCTCTCAAGATAGCAAATTCTATGAGGGCATGAACACTGCAGTCCAGGCTGCCACCAATCTTGAAATTTCTAATTATTGTATCCATATTGGAATGCAACAGGTCAGTGACACTTCCCTCATAAGGCTATCACCTGGATTAAGAAATTATCCTTGTCACTCGCCAAATCTGGACTCCTTGCTGCTCCCCTTTTACAATAGATGTCTGGTTGATTGAATTCCCTCAACAAGATCAGGGCCTGCCAGCATGATATGTCCTATAATTGAATTAAAACCACTTCTTCAACAGGCTGTCCTTGATTAGGCAGCCTGTGGTAAACACCAGCCATAAGGTTTCCTTTGTTGTTGTGGTCCCTAATTTTTACCAAAAACCTACCTACTATATTTCAAAGACAGGTCCGCGCAGTCTGTCTGTACTTTTACAAAATTGGGAAGGGGATATGATAAACCAGATGGTTCAAAGGGACCTCAACAAGATGGAGCAAAGGGTAAATGGAAACTTCATGTAAATCAACAAAGGTAAATGCCAAGTCCTACACCTATGGAGGAAGAACTCCCTGGACAAGTACATGCTGGGGGACAATCAGCTGAAGCACCAAAACAGTTTTTCAGAAAAGGACCTGAGGATACCTGTGAACAAATTGCAGGTGAGCCAATGCTGTGCTTCTGCAGCCCAATAGCACCTGGGGGACATTAGGCAGACAGCACTTTCAGCAGTTTTTGACAGTTTTTGACAAGGATTGCCTTCCTTGCCCTCTTCCCAGTCCTGGTGACACCCATGTAGAATGCTGATTCAAGCTGTGGGCTCCCCAGTGGAAGAGACACAGGTATGTTGGAGTAAGTCCAGTGAAGGGACATGAAGATGATTAAAGGACTGGAACATGTGACATACAGTAATTGACATCTGAGGTCATTTTCCCCAGGGAAGAGAAAGCTCAAAGGGAGCTGATCAATGTGTATAAACACAGGGCAAGGCTAATAAAGAAAATGGAACTAGACTTTTCTCAATGTCACCCAATGAAAACACACAAGGAAAAGGAAAAACTGAAGTACAGGAATTTCCATTTAAACATAAGACACATAAGTTCAAGACATATACTTTCAGTGCTAAGCATTGTGAGTACCTTTAGGCAAGTATTTAAAAGACTTGTTAAGAAAACTCTTATTTAATTTCACTACACTTCTGCACTGATGAGAATGTCCTATATCAAGCAAGATATCCAGAAAAAAATAAGGACAGGAATGACAGACAGATCTGGATATCACAAAGCTTTGAAGGATCTTCAAAGATGGTAATGAAATTTTATGCAGCCTTTGAGGAAGAGAACTCAGTGTGAATTGAGCAATAAGGAAATATAAGTTAAAGCTTGTCCAAACAGGATTCTACAGATAAAATCCTGGGCAGTGTGATGTTCTTTACTCTGACTTGTAATAGATCTTTAAAGGCAAGGAAAAAAGGAATTGTGTCCATATTATATAATCTATTTCCCCCTTTGAAATCAGACATGTTTATTAAAGGAAAACTAATACAATTTATAAAATAGTGAGATCCCTGTGTGACTTGAGTTTGCATCTGGCCTCTTTCAGTTATTGGGAAATACATTGTCCTACCCCCATAAATGCTATAAAGAAGTTTAGTGACAATAATATACAGATAAATATGGTATTGTGATGGTATATTTTTTCATGTTTTATAATACTGGTAATTTGTTGTAACTTACGTTTTCCTCATTTTTAACCATCACTTGCTAAACTGCTCAGAGAACTCCCACTGACATTCCATTATTTTCATTAGAAATACCATATATAAAGTGGCATAGAATCTGTCTAAAAATTAATAAGCCTAAACCAAACATAATTTTTCCCCATATCTACTCTGTATATTGAGGGGCTTTGCCAATTCTTGCAAAAATACCATTACAGTATCTCAATTCAAAGACCTGTGGATGTGTGGAAATACAGTTAAACCTATAATTTCAAGGGTAAATTTGTATGAGAAGGCTTGGGGGAGGAAGGAAAATTATCCCTAAGGTCTAAAACAGGGATGTCTTGTTAATTAGTGTTTTCTGTTCTAATTGTGAGGAAATGGATAGCAGTTTAACGCTTCTGACCTGAAAGAGGTAAGTACAGAAAATGCAATCAAAATACAAATTAACAGTGTGTTATTTAAGAAATAACTACAAATTACAGTGAAAGCCTTTGTTCAGATTGTTAACTTCCTAACCTAATTTTTACATAAAATACAGCATTTTAGAAACTGTAGGAATAAGCTCTACAATCCCCTCTACAACATAAAGTCAATTCTAAACCTTTTTTCTTTAACCTTAAAATAGTGCTTGTATTAATGTAAACCTTTGCACAGAATATTTTAAATTTATGAATTTTCATGTATTTTTTTTTAATCAAAAGTGTGCCTGATCATAAGAACACATAATCAAAAGAAGGTGCATTTTAATACAACATTATTAAGTTATCTACAACCCAATGCTTATGATGGCTTTTCTTTTTCTAGATGTCAGATAAACATACAGTCACAAATCAAAAATCCTTCATTTGAGAGATTACAGAAAGGGGTCTCCCTGCTTCACTGTTACTTGCTTTGAAACTCCAAATGTAAGTAATTCTGTATTGGGATGAAATTAAGTGTTAAGTGGTGTAAGATAGTGTGACCTCTTCCTCCTGGTGATTCAGTCCACGACCTCTCCAGCCTGGAGGAAGGAACCCAGTCTCACATTCTGGGGGGCTGTGCTCTGTGCCCAAGCTGAGAACGTGGCTAAAGATCTCGTAGTTGCAGGCTCAGTGAGTAGTGAAACAGAGAACAAGGCAGTGATACTGCTGGTCTCAGGGCCACAGACAAGTAGATATCAGTCATCACTCTTCCCTAAGTCACCAACTCTGCAAACCATTGTAGGAGGTCACCAAATGCTTCAGGCACAAGTTGCCCGTAATGAAGCCATGCTGGCTGTAATCAATCACCTCCTCATTCTCTGCATGTCTTAGCATAGTTTTCAGGAGGATCTACTCCGTTATCTTGCACAGCTCTGAGTCTGGCTGTCCTGTAGTTTTCTGGTTCTTTCTTTTTTGGAAGGTACCTGATGTTCCCACCTGAATGCCCAGGTATCTTCCAAAAATAATTTCTTTGTCTTAGATAAAACTTGTATACGGTATGAGAAAACCCTTCAGTCTGACAGATGCTTTTATCTGAAATAACTTTGGAAAACAAGTACAGTTTTTATGCCATGTGAGGTAAAATCCATTGCTTATTCTCAAGCTGAGAAAGGGATCATGGGAGTACTGCATAACCCAGAAGCCTGGTAATGAAATTAATTCTTTTGGTCTGAATTACATAATCAACATAAATGGAACATAATTGATTGTAGGCAGTACATTCACATCTCTAGTTTCATCTAGTGAGATTGTGGAGATGTTTTAGGAAGACAGGAGATAAACCTGAACTAGTTCATACCATACAGGCAATGTTCACTACCTTCTAAGTCCTTAAGAGAATATACCAAGACATGAGAACCTATTAATTCACATAAAAATGTAATTCTTTTCTGTCTCCTTACACAATTAGTAATCACACCTCTGCAGACAAAACAGGATAGGTAAGGAGAACATGCCCATCTGCTCACACACAAGAGACTTGGAAAACCTACAAAAAAAAGCTAGGTCCTTCCAGAGTAACAAGAATCTTTGGCTGAGATACATGTTCTACTGCTGACTCAAAAGTACAGCTAAATTCCAAAAAATAATCTGTTTAACACTACAAGCCTGTACAGATGAGTTTGGATCCAGGTGGCCATGACACCTGCTCAAACAGCTACGCAGGAAGAATTTTCTCCAACTTAGGGATATGTACAGCATTTTTACCATGGCCCACAGCAACAGATACATCCGAGAAATTTGAATCACATTAACATTACTTTCCAGCCTCTTCCCCACAAATCAGCACAAAGTCAGTAATTACTAAAAATCATAGCCCTTCATTTTATAATTACTGTGTTTAGTTTGCTTCTAGGAAGTCCTGTATGTAACATAAAGTAAATTAAATTGTAAGCAAACAAAGTTACAAGTGAAAAATGTTTGATTTATGCGGTTCATAACTTTAAGCTGTAATATTTTGGTATGACTTACGAAGGACATTTTATGAGTCATATCTGTAATGTCATTGACTATGCAATATTTAATCAAGGAAATATTTACAAGTAAAAGACAAGTGTAAATTTCATCTTACAAATTGAATATTTCTGCTAAAATTTATCATGCATGTAGCACAGAACTTAAGGTGTTTTTAAGAAATGAAATTACTGAAACTAGCATTTTTTTCTAGTTTTATAAAAATAAATTATTTTTGTTAATTCAGCATCCTGATTTTTTCCCCCCATGTGGGACCAAATCATTTTAATTTTTGCTTGAAGGTCATCAGTTTAGAAAAATATTTTTTTAAATTTATTTATTTATAAGATTCATCATATTTATAATTAATTTAATATTGTTAAATTGGTAATTATTTCTTATTATAATTAATGTATTTATAAGATTTACAATATTTATTTATTTACATATTTTTAATGTGATATAAAGTGATTTGAGTGTGTGTGTGTGTGTGTGTGTGTGTGTGTGTGTGTGTGTGTATTTAAAGCAGTAAAAAGGTGCTTGTGATAGAGGGTTGTCTGTCATTGGGGAACACACTGATGCTGATTTATCAGGTAGTACATGTGCTGCTCTAAGTATCTGCTTCTGAAGGACATGGCATTTCTTAAAGAAGCTAGGTTAGGATGAGATCCCATGGTGTGACTGCACAAAGTTTGAATGTTCCTCTACAACTAAGAAATCAATTAGTTCATGATACCTTTGGAGAATATTTTTTGCCAGGGAAAAAACTGAAATATTTCAGTACAGGGTACACCTACAACACTATAGCTTCATTCAGTTTAGTTCTCAACTGGCATGTGTAAGGGGAAAAATGAAGCAGACTTAAGAATAAAATTTATGCTAGAATACTAAAGCTTCCAAATACTATGTTTTAATTGCTCCTCAATACTCTAGAGCTGTTTTTCCTTTTCTGTTTCATTTCTTAAGTTGCATTTACCCAATACTGATAGACTTGACAGAAAAAAAAAATTAAATCTTTTTCTATCCACAAACCTTTTGCAGTACAAGCCACATAATTATGTTTTCACGGCCCTGCTACTTGTCTTAAAAGCTCAAGAGGTTGTTTCTAGAGGTGAGATAAAATTTTGTCATTTTCTATTTTTCTTTTATCCATCCCCGCTGAAACTGCCAATTAGTCCCAGTTCCAGTGTCATTTGAGTTCAACAAGAACTTGAGGAAACCAATATATTTTGTTAACAAATTCTTGTCATGCTAGCAAGTAATTAACTGGGAAAGGAATAAAAATAGGAAACTAATATTAGTTTGGTTAAACCTTTACATCATCTTATCTTCTGGACTCTAATTGTACAAAATCACATTAGTAAAAGATAAAGTTCTTACATTTCATTTTTTCAAATAAAATAATTTTTGAATTTTGCTTTCATCATGTTACTTTTTCTTTAAAGTTCGGTCAGAAATAATACAGCCAGACTCAGTTCAAACTTAAAATCACAGCCTGAGATTCATGTGCACATCCCCATCAGCAGGTACTAAAGATCAGTAAGGATACATATAGAGAGAAATGACTATATATTGTTCATACACATTAGTGAAGGACTGACCCTGTGCAGCCAATAATCATACAACTGTAGGATAGTTTGGGTTGGAAGGGCCCTTAAACATCATCTTTTTACAACCCCCTACCATGGGCAGGGACACCTTCCACTAGATTATAGAAAACTACATCAAGTTGCCCAGCGCCCTATCAAAACTGATATCAAAACTCTGAGCACATCCAGTGTTCAGAGGATGGGGAAACTACAAGTTCTCTGGGCAACTTGTTCCACTACCTCACCACCCTCACAGAAAAAAAAAATTTTCCTTCTATCTTATCTAAATTTACCTTATAAGCTCTACTAAACACCCACCAGCTGCTCATTCACTTCAACCTTCCAAGAATAATAAAAATAAAATTGGGAAAATAAAAGCAGTCAAGCAATGGAAGGAAAAGTACAAAAGAGCAAAAAAAAAGTAACATGCTTATAGTCACTCATATTTCATGAGCAGACTGCTGTTGAGATAATATTCAAGCACCAGCTACTTTGAGAAGACGCCTCCTTCACTTTTATTGGCCAGCATGGTGTTAGGTAGTTTGGAACACACCCTTGGTGAGCTGGGGTCAGCTGTCCTGCCTGTGATCCCTCCCAGCCTGTTGCCTACTGCCAGCCTACTTCCTGGGAGAGACAAAGTGAAACACAGGAAAGCCTTGATGCTGTGCAAGCACTGTTATGCAATAGCTAAAATATCCATGTGTTACCAACACTGTCTTGGTTTCATATAAAAATATAGCACTGGGAGTCCTGCTTTGAAGAAAATTGACTCCATTCCAGCAAGAGCAAGTGAAATATTTCTTAAGATTTTTTTCTCAAATTTCCCTTATTTATTTTAGTTCATATATTTGTAGTCTAGCTCTTTAAGTCCTTTCAGTCAGTCTGTGAATTAGGGCTGTGAGGTCCACCCACACACAAAAATTGTTTGCTGCTAATGCTACTCTCTCTCTCTTGAGCCAGACCCTTTTACAAAAAATATAAAGAAGGATATTAGCAGAAAATGCTCTAACAAATACAAGCCTCCTCTGGGTGAATTTTCCTGTGTATAACAGCAACATCACGTGTAAGTTAAGGATGACTAAACTACATGTAAATTTATAATTATATGTGTATATACTTAGACATGCCTATGATATATGAGATATATGAGATATGAGGTATCTCATATATGATATGATGTATTAGTATGTCTGGGTAAATATATACACACACATATGTATTAAAATTGCAGAACTCCAGAATTTGAGAATGGCTGAGGTCAGTAAGACCATCTAGCCCATCCAGTGTTGTTGCTCAAAGCAAGATCAAATCAAACAGATTGCTTAGAGATTTATCCAGTCAGGTTTAACATATCTTCAAGGACAGAGACTCCACCACCTCTGCGCAACCTGTGTCAGTGTTACAACAATCTCACAAAAAAAGTACCCAAAAATACTCTTTATGTTTAGGAGAAATTCCAGTTATTTCAATCTGTGCGCATTTTAGCTTGTCTTTTCATTAGATACCTTTGAGAAAAGTCTGGTTCTGCCGTCTTTACTCCCTCCCATCAGATGTTGGCAAACACATTGATCAGATCCCCACAGTGCCTTCTCAAGGTTAAACAGTCTCCTCATCTCTGTCAGTCCCTATTCATATTACCAAGTCTTCAATGCCCAGTTACACAATACATGAAACTGCCTCCATTAAATCATGTCTTTTCCATATATTTGCATCATAATCTGTATACACTGAATTACTAAAGCCTCAGTCCCGTAGATAGGTGACCCAGCCGGATCTCAACTTTGCTGCCTTCTAGCTATGTTTGGGGTTTTTATCCAGAAGGATGAGGAAGGTGTTCCATTGGTATGGAGGTGTGGTACAACCAGAGCCCAGAACCAAGAAAAACCCTCAGATCCTGCAGTTTAATAGGACCCTACCAAATCAATCTGATTTAACACGTGCTGTATAGAATGGCATAATTGTCTAGCAGTGTTTATACTGTAGTTTTGTGCAAGTCCTCCCAGATTCTTTCCAAGTCCTTTAATTCAAACAGTGTCCTTTCCTCAGCTTGTCAAACTCTTAAAAACTTTGCACTGTCCAACAGTTTTTATTTCTCCTAAACAAGATGCTGTTCTGCTCCCACTTTTCATTTATGCTTTGTTGCTGTCTGTAAGGAAGAACTGATTATAGCAAATGTTTTACAAGATTTTAAACAGCAGTTTTTGTTTAGTTTGTTTTGTTGTTTTTTTTTTTTAATTTCTGTTATTAAAAAGAGATAAAATGCATTGTTTAACAGAAGTGTCAAATATGAACACTTTCCAGCTACTCTACTCTTGGGTATACTTGTGCTTTTAAACATCAAAGCAAACTTTTAATTACAGGAAAGGAAATGAAAACACGTGGCATTTTGATTTATAGCAACTGCATGGTATTTCTGAAGTGTAAGAAAGTTATTACCCTAGGGGTTTCAAACATTTCGCTGTCAGTTCTTAGTTTCTAAGAAAAATAATAATAAATATTGGCACTAACTAGATTTAAAAACCACTTCATTTTCTCTCCTTTCTCTCAGCTGGGATAAGTAGAGCTTTGGTCTAGATAAGAAACTGGGTCTCAGCTCAGTTCAAGATTTTATTATAGTTATAAAGTAAGATTTACACCCTCTGGTGCATGGGGAAAAGAATGTGAGGGAGTGGAGATGATCTGCCTGTGACAAACCAGCTCCACTTGCTGCTGCATCAGCCTGCTGCCTCCACTGCACACAGGAGCAAATACACACTACAGCCGCAGTTTTGTGGAGTTGGGTTGGTGAGAAACTCTGAAATACTCCTGGCTGCTCTCAGATCTCTTTCCAGCCCATCAGCTGAAAGTGGTAGTGTTTTTTTAGAAAGAGACAGGTGTTATTTGGCTGGTCCTCCTTTCCTCCAGTGCTGCTACCCAAGGAATAGCTACCCTTCTGGGTATATCCCAGAACAATTTAAGCTACTACTGCCACCTTAATATGGGTTTATAAAACAATTTGGTTAGAACCATCTCATATAATAAAACATTTCTATGAAGAATCAATACCTGTTCCTCTGGGTTCACTCTCTTTCTGTGAGTTTTAATTTCCCCTGTGTGGGTAAGTACATATATTTCTACAGCTGCTGGAGCTGTTCTGGCCTACAGGACTCAAGCAGCCTTTCTAAGTGTTGCCTGTGTCTGGATTAAGTGTGTACATAAATGCTGCCCATAAGGTGTACAACTTGTATGGAGTTCAGACTTGTCTTCTGGTACACTGATGTTTTTCTTGCAGCATCTGGCAATGTTTACTTCTGCTTCTTGACAGGAAAAAATCAGTATCTTACGACTACAAAAATACATTTGCAAAAATGTAGATTCATATATTTTAAATATTTTGATTGATGTAAAGGTTAATAGAAGGATGTAGGAAAACCAGAATGATGTCTTTATTTCCCTGCTCTCACACAAATGTCTTCTGTTCCATTAATCAAATAATTTAGCTTTTGTGTCCCTCACTTCACTCTTCATGATGCAGACAAAACTGCATAGCCATATCATCCTAAAGACAACCTCTTTGTTAGGAAAACCTACATATCACATTTTTATATGCTAAAACTCAATTATTAAAGTAATCAAGCTATAACCTAAGGCAGAGAAAATACAGCTCTAAGTAAGGTTTACTTATATGTTAATATTACTTAATTACTTATATATTAATGTTATAATAACATTTCGGTCAAAAGACTGCATTCTTGAGAACTGAAGTTATACCTAAGCACATTACCAAGACACTTTACCAAAAACAAGGAAACATATTTTTAAGAGTTTTGCCTCTCAGATGATAGAAACCAAAAATAAATTCACCATTTTATCAGTAGGGAAGACTCTACTGAAGCATGGGAAGGACTAATATGAGATAATTCAAAATCATTACCTGCTTACACTTTATCTTCTTCTCATCTGTGTGGATTCTGGAGTACAGCCACTCTAGAAAATTCCTGAAAAAATAAGTGCTGACAACATTTTTTTGCATCTCTTTATTCATGCCTTTGCATTTTTTCTTTTTCTATTTTTTTTTTTTAATACTTTACTTTCAGGAACAAATTTACTTTTGTTTTATGCTTGAGATCAGAGCATTTTATTAGGGTTTGAATCACCTCAAGACATAACTGTGAATCCAGGTTGCCTGAAGAATAGTCATTTGGGAAACACCTCTGAAACCGAGGTGTGTGGAGCACTAGTGCTAGAGTAACTCCAAAAAAAGTGGTCTGTCATGGAGTTGGGAGCAGATGCTAAATATCAGAACATAAGAATAGTCACACTGGTTTAGTTAAAAAATAAATCTAGATGCATATCTTGTCTCCTATAGTAGTTAAAGCAGACAGTGAAGTATAAGAAAAGGACACGTACATAATACCTGTAGGATGGAAGAACAAGGATTCTTGACACACCTGTTTAGCCAGAATATACAAATTTGTGCAGATTAAGGTAAAATATAATTAATTAATAGACAAATATATAGGTTTAGGTTTGGGTATTTTTAAAAAACTTTCATATACTACCCTAAGAAAATTTAAAAGTCTGGCTTTTCTGTTAAAAGAAATATTGCACAACTACACTGCTGAAAAGGTCTGTTTCATCTCAGAATTTTGGCTACTTGCTTTAATTTCTGTAAGCGAGAGGGAATTTGGCTGGAGTTGATTAGCAAGGCACATCTGGAAAAGTTTCAGCTAAATAAAGCAATGCCCAGGAATTTTATCATTTTCCTGGACTGCACAGACACTTAGTAACTTTAAGTGATTTTTAATCGCAGTTCCAGAATGGTTCCTTTTTTTTTTCATTTTGTACTAATCTTCTCCAGAGGAAACTTACATCTGTTTAGGTGGTCTGTTAAGTACAGATAAGTTGTGGAAAAGAATCTGAAGTCCTGCTCAGCCCACCTGGCACAGAGCTCCAGCCTCTCTCTGAAGTGTCTCTTTCAAATTAATTGAATCTGCTTGTTTAATAATATCTCAGAATAATCTAACTCCCTTAGTACTACACATCTTGCACACCTTCTGCCTTCCAGAGCACAAAGCAACTCTTTCTGAACTTGTCAGCTCAAAGTGAAGAAGGTGGGGGTGGGGGTGGAGGGAGGGGAATTCTCTGACCTGAAGAAATGGCTGATATGCTTTGTGGCTTCAATTATTTGGTTTATGGATTAAGGGAGGGTGTTGCTGGTGGCGGTTTGTTTATTTTCATTCAACACAGACAACAAAAATTCTCCCTGATAAAATATACTTAATTTCTTTGTCTGGTAGCATGCATTTGGTATTTTGGAACAAGGAAAGGAAAGCAAGGAAATTGTCACTTATAAATAATTTTTTTTAATGAGACATTGAACTTATTAGATTTCTTCTTGTGCAATACACTACACTTCATAATTAACAGAAACACTCTGATTTTAATACTTTGACACAGTGTTTAGGAAAATGATGATAAATATCTTGTTTCTCAAGCTTCAGTTAAACTATTCAGGCTACATATTTGGTACATTTAAATCTGCAAATAAAAAATGTCATGAATTCTTTTCTGATATCACTTCACCAAACTTAACTAACTCACTAGTCTTGAACTATATCATAAAATATTATTTAAAATAATTGAATTTTTATATCCAAATATTCTTATCATTTCATTATTCTCTTTGTGTCTCAAAACACTTTCTGATTATTTTCATACATTCATTCATTTGAAATATTTTACACTTCTAGCATGCTATCATCTTTTAGACCAAGTAAATACAGCATTTTACTTGTTCAATATACTATAAAGATTTGAATAAATGATTACACATGCACTCTTCCAAGAGAGCTGGCTGAATAATTCATCATGAATCTTTCCTATTATTCAATTTACATGAATAATTACTAGGCAGTAGACTGTTCACAAATAGTTTATTCTGAGAATTCGCTACTTAAAATCCCAAACCTGTGCTGGTTTATTGATGTGTAGGTCATATGCAGAATGTAGAATATCACATTTTCCTTCCTTAAAGACTGACTTAACACAAAATACTGAAAAAAGTAGTACAATATTAATTTACAGAATGAGACAAGGTTTTGTGGAGAGTGTCCTTATAAGCAGACATGTAATAGGGGGATAAAATTGGCAGATAAAAAGAGCTATTGTCATGGTTTTAAACCAGTAACTAAAAAATTACTTATTTCTTGCTGTGAGATATGGATTAGAGCAAGAGCAAAACAGGCTTAAAACTTAAAAAGGAATAAAGAAAGTTTATTAATAAACTACAAGAATAAGAACACCAGAATAAACTTCCAGATAAACCTTTTATCCCCCACTACTTGACCATTCCTTTGTACACATGACAACATAGAGACAAAAAAATTTAGAACTTTAGTGGTTAAAAACAGTCCTAATTCTTGCTACAGTCTTTTCATCAGTCTTTGTAGAGAAACAGAAGTCTCCTTCTGCTAATCTATGGAGTTTCTCACAAGAAAACTATTTATGTTATAGTTTTCTATTGCCCTGATGCCAGCTGCCCAGAAATCTGTCATCAGATTTTCTCCTCCCATTTCACATCACTCTGAGGTGTGTATGGGCCATGAGTCTAAGGATGTCATTTTAAGGATGAGTTATTCAAAGGCAAAAGTCATCTTCATCTTCATCTGTCTCTGTGAGCTTCCCTGGAAACAGTTTTCTCATTGCCCTCAAGGCCTCAAAATCTTTGCTTCACTCAGTTCCAACACCTCACTGTATCACAATTACTCTCTCTTTTGCTCAAAATCCACACTTTGAACACTCCATTCCTCCCAATATACTCTGTCATGAATTAAAGGAGTGTTTTTAAACTACTATTGTCCATCTCCATAGCTTTAACAGAAAGATTACAGATTTCAGCTGTAAAGCAGCTCCTTATTCTCTCTTCCCCATCTAAAACTTTACTTTTTTCCTCACTGTTTTTGGTGGTTTTATGATGTCTTCTTCATGTTGATTGTCTCTCTCTCTGTCTTTCTGGGAAAAAGAAGTAATCTGTACATTTTATCCAGGTAGTAAAAGAATTAAAAGCTTTAAAAAAGCTTCAAGAGTTAATGGTGTCAGGTTTCAGTCCTGCAGCAGAAACTCAAAACTAAACCAGGCCGGCTGGCTCTGCTTTCTTTTCCTTCCCCCCGCCCCACCTTCGTCCTCTGCGGCCTTGTCCGGCCTAGGGGGGGAGAAAGGAGAAGGCCACAACAGAGACTTGTTACCCTCTCAGAAGCCGGAAACAAAATAGAACCAGAGTGCTCTGACTTTACATCTTAAGGAGGTGTTCACAGGTTGACTCCACGTTTTAATGGTCAAAACTGCTGTCAATTCTTAGAAATGACCGATAATTGGTCAGGAGGAAAGACTCCCATCAGCCACCAGCAGCTTCAACTTCCTTAGCTCCCAAATCTATCTTAAAGGTAAAGCCACCCCATGACAGCTATGTAAGTATGTTTGATAAAAAAGATAGATTATTACATGTACATGTTATCATAGTAAAATGACAGACATCTTTGAAAGATCACGGCAGCTGGGAGAGGTGTCTGAGGACTGGAAGAAAGCAAATATCGCCCCAGTCTTCAAAAACTACAGCCCATTCAGTCCCTGGAAAGGAACAGAACAACTTATCCTGAAGTCAGCTCTAGTGGAAGACAAGAAGGCCATCAGGAAGTCAACACTGATTCACCAAAGGAAAACCATGCTTTACCAACCTGATTGCCTTCTATGATGGGACAGCTGCCTAGAGACAGATGAGGGCATAGCAATACACATTGTCTATCTGGACTCCAGCATGGTTTTTGAATGTCCCACGTTGTACTCCTAGGGAAACTCAGGAAACACAGGCCGGATGAGTGGATGATGAAGTGAATTGAGAACTGTGTAAAATTGGAAAGTTGTGCTCAGTGTCCCTGTGCCTAGCTGGAGGATTGTAACTAGTGGTGCCCCTCCAGGGTTGCTCCTGCTCCAGTATTGTTTTCCTTACTCTTCAATGACTTGGATGAAGGGCAGGTTCCTCCTCAACAAGTTTGGTGATGACACAAGATGATGGAGTGTTGATCCCTGGAGGGATGTGCAGACGTTCAGAATAGGATCTAAGCAGGCTGGAGGACTGGACAGAGAGGAACCTTTTGAAATTCAAGAAAGTCAGGGCTCTGCACCTGGATACTAGACATTGGACATCTGCATTGCCATCAAGAAGGCTGTTTTCAGAAGATGACCTGAGTGTCCCAGTAGATAGAAATTTGAACATGATCCCCATATTTGTCCTTGTGGCAAAAAATTATCCTAGTTGAATTTAGAAGTGCTGCCAGCAGGATCAGTAAGGTAATCCTTCTCCTTCATTCAGCAGAGGCCATACCTTGAGTACTTTGTCCATTTTGGAGCGCCTCAGTAAGAGAGGGGCATGGATATACTGGGGAGAGTCCAGAAAAAGGCTACTAAGATGATGAAGGATCTTGAGAAAGAAATTGCAGATTCCAACAGCACACCTTTGCTTCTGCTAAAGATATGTCCAAAAAATGAAGACTAGAGCACCTCTTCTATGAGAAAAGGCTGAAGTAACTGGGACTGTTCAGCCTGGAGAAGTGAAGGCTTGAGGGGTATGATCAATGTATATAGCTATCTGAAGGGAAGGTATAAAGAAAATGAGAAAAAAATATTCAATAAGGCAGTTATTTATAGAAATATAAACTACGTAATAAACATATTTACAAAAACTTTGTTTTAATACAGCCAGCTGCATGTCTGAGGAAGAAAACAATGGAACATAATGACTCTGAAAAGATCAAGGAACTGCTGACTCTCAATGACAGCATCCATTATTGCTGTGATAGAATATAGCTGAGTTTTGATAAAAAAAATCTTACGGTGAGTGAGAATGGAAAATAATTTTCTAAGTGCTTTTAGAATGTAGAAACCTATTTTTTTAACTTAGAGTGGAAGTTGTGTGTATACACTTAAATATGGCTATTGACAAATTGGAACACAAATGTACAAACAATGAAAAACAGGACATAAAATATAAAAGACTAAATGCAGTTGATAAGCTTCAAGACATTTATTTCTATGGCTTAACAAAGTAAGTACGAAAGACATAGTGTGATTACAGTAGCTGAAAATATCAAAGAAACTAAAATTTAAAAGAAAGAAAACTATTATCTTTCATGCTAAGTAGTATGGAGTATTCTTATATTCTTTTTTCCTTTTCAAATACATTTCTTTGTGGAAACCCTGAACTCTGAACTTTCTATGTGATATGAAATTCCTGAATGCCATTTCCACCATAGGAAACATGGATTGCTGCACATACAAATCATCCATGGGTGATAAAAGAATTTAAGCTTCTACTCTGGCTGTGAGGAAAAAAAAAACTGAATCAGGAGAGCCCCTACAGTTGGACTGTTGGACTATTGTCCAAGCAGAAACTGCAGTCTTTCATACTTTCATTATGCTACTATTTTTAGAGATTTTGAAATATATTTTCATTTCATAATGCCAATAAAATGAATGTCAAAGTTCCTAGATATTTTTTTCAGTTGCATTTTTATTGTTCTTTCTAACTCACCTTAGGAGGTGCCTATCTATCCTGTCAGAAGAAATAGAATTGTTTTATTTATGTTTGTTTGTTTGTTTTGAAATGTAAAAGATATTAACACTGTCTGATACTGCTCTTTGGTCTGGGAAGAATTTTTCCAGGCAGAAATCTTTGCTTTCCATATCAAGAAAAACAAATTAAATACTTATATCTGGAAACAAGATACAGGAGGCTTGTTTAATGATGTTTATTTTCTGTAGGTTTAATCTACAATTATTTGGGGGAAAAGATGCCCTTCTAATGGAAACTCCTCCCAAAGCAGTGATATGTATGAGGATGAATGACTTGTTTTCCTATTTTGGAATGTTCTGTTTTGGAAAGATTTGTAAGAAAAGTCACTCCAGCTCTGAGGCAAAACCCACGAGAGGGGAGGTGCAATCCCATAGCACAGTCTCTGACTGTTTCCTTACCCTATAACCTAGTGACTCATCCCAAGTCCATGACAAAATTCTATTGCTTTTCTTCAGGGATCACAGCCAAGGTATACAGTGAGAATACTTTACAATCCTGTAAAGTTCTTTCAGAAAGGATGTTGTCAGTCTCTCCTAGGGACTCTGCTCTACCTTTACTAAATATTTAATAGACATTGTAGTAAGGTTTGGAAGATAGGTACAGATCTAGACAACTGAACTACAGACCTAAGCTTTTCCTTGATGTTTTAAAGAAAACTTAAATATTTAATGTAGAGAAGAACAGTATAAACAGGAAAGACTAAGGTTTGCCTTAAAATGCATGCTGTTGGAAATGAACTTTAGCTGCGGCAGGAACTGAAATCATCTCCCTCTTCTCTACTGTGAGAGGAAAAAAACAGATTAATTCCATAAAGATGGATTCTACATCTTGCTTGAAGTTTCTGACTGCTGCCATACTATATAGTGTATTAAATATTTCCATGACCCATTGTGGCTTCTAAATTTGCACTTTCATTGCCTTTACTTCATTAAATAGCCATTGGAAAATTTCAGAAAGTCAAAAACATATTTAAATAATTATATTTTTACATCCACAAGTGTTTTCCACTGCTCACACATAGCGAGACAATTGCTAGAAGACAGTTTTAAACTCTGAGTGTGAATTCATCCTTGGTCCAGTCAACAAGCCAAATACTGGCATGATTTGAACATGATAACCTGTCACAAATTTAGACTACACAAAAAAAAATGGTATTTCTCTTTCATCTTAATAAATACTTGAAATAAAACTAATGTTATTTATGCTTCCTAACTTTCTCTAATATATCTTCTTAAATTTTCATTTTAATCAAAAATGCTTACCAATTTACTTTATATATAGTGCTTGTAAGTTGATCAGAAAAATTTAGCATGCTACTGGACTTGCTAAATGTAATTCATCTTTATTATAGGGCTGTCAACATATATTTATGTTCATGTGAGTATCCTCTGTTTGTGTACACTATATTTATCACAGGGAGACAAATAGGCTCACTCTGTGTGTGATGCTAATTACCAGGTTGCCAGCATAGCAGCACTAAATTATGTTTTACCAAGGCAGATCCAAAGAGTTTGGAAGCTTTCCATTCACAGCCCATGAAAAAGACTCATCTGTACTAAAAGATCGAGAAACAGATCTTTCCCATAACAATGTCATACATATTTTACCATCATCCCAGAATTTTTTATCCTCCAGTAGGTGAACACCTTCTGGTTTTGTAGTTAACTGGAAAATGGCCCATGCCCTGTGAAACCTTAGGCAGTGGGTGCTGGAGAATCAACACCATATGAGTAGTGTACCTACAGTGATGGACTATAAACAGCCTAGTGCCTGTAGTATCTCTCATGCTGTTTTATCTGCAACATGTAAAATCTGTTAAGTCTATATTGAAGCTAAAAATCATCTAATATCTGTAATCAGTGAGGCTCCTAGAGGGAGATCTAGCAATTCATTTTAGCAGCCTTTGGTGTAACAGCAGTGTTGCTGGATGTCTTTTGATAGTCTACTGTATTAAAATGTCAGGCAACTTAGCAATATGTTTTTGTAACAAGGAGACAGCAGTTTGCTTTTGCATTTCAAACCCTCGAAATTTTTAATTGTGAGCCCCCTGCTGGTAAATGAGTTAAACTAATGTGCTCGTTTTGCATTAATTGACATTATAGTGAGTACTTGAATAATAGCAAGAACTTCTTATTTAGAAAGTCATCCTTTTGATAATGTTATGAACTGTTTTTATTTGGAATGTCTAGATGTTACCATTCCCCTGAACATGCTTCATAAAAATAGAGACACGCTTAATTAATACTAATGCAAGGACAAACTCAGTAATTCACTTTAAAATGTGAAACAAATTCCAAATTGAATTTTCAGCTTTGTTTTTCTATTTCTTTTAATGATGTAGAACAAGAGCTGAGCATTAAAATACAAAGAAAATGTAAAAAGCCCAGCTTAATGAAAATAGAGCTTCTACATATTATCATTCAAGTAAATTAATCCACTGAGGGAAGTTATTTCTCTCCAAATATAAGAATTAAATCCACAGTCTTCTGTGTCTTTTATCTTGTATGGCAGCTACAGGAAACAAAAATAATAAAAACATGTTTTAAAATAAATATATTGACCCTTCCCTTTTCTTTCTCTTTAACTATAAAGCCAGACATGCAAAAGTCATAGTGTGATTCCTTTCTCCTCTACTTTCTTTTGCTCTTGTAGAATAAAGACTGATATGAGAGAAATTAAAACTATAAATTCACATTTTAAGTATCCGGTTGCATAGGGCATGATGCATAATCATGCACTGTCCATAATCTTTTCACAAATGTGAATCTTTCAGCTTTAATTTTGAGACAGCTAAAGGAAAAAAGGTAGAGAAAGGTAGTAGAAAAAAATCAATTATGTGGACTTTCTAAATATAGATTCCAGAAGGACAGTGTCTCAGAATAACAAGCAATGAATGACTCTCAGGTCATTTCTTGATATATTGTGTATTCTAATGCATCACTCAGCAAATGTTGTGAACTGCAGATGACTTCTGAAGAGGCTCTTGAGGGATATCCTCATCCCACGTAGACACCTGTGGTATAGACACCTGTGGCTGAGCTGTTTTTACAGGCTTTTTTTTTCATAGTAAGAGTCTAACACACACTTTTACAATAATACCAATAGCATTTTACTGTGCTTTAAGAAAGGCAGAAAAATTACCCACTTTTCTCTGTAAACTATAAAGTCAAATAGGTTTAGTAGACATTAGCAGATAGTGACTCCTAGAGCTGCGGTCGAGCCTGCGGTAAATTTTGGAAGCTCATAGGGTATATAAGTAAAAACTGGACAAGACTGCAATGAGTCAGAAAAGAGCAGCAGAAATATGTTTTGATACAGGTTCACCCAGCCCACCAAGACCCTCTGTGCCACACTGGGGTCTCAGGGTGGCAGTTTCTGAGGAGGACGTGGCTTGGAAACCCCAGAGGCTTTCAGCAGGGGTGTGGTTTGAGCACCAGAAGATGTGGTAGGGCAAAACCAAAGGCTTCCTGCAGGCTAAGTCATGCTGCACAAACTGTATTGCAACTGTGCAATAGTGCCCAGATGACACCACCCTGAGAGGACCTTCTGGCATGGCCAGTAGATCATCCAGTGCATATATTTGTCTCATTTTGTGTCTCTCTGAGTGAGTGTTTCCCCCTGAGTTGGGCACATCTTTTCTATATTCTTCAGTTAAGTATTGTGAATAAAATTAAGTGGATTATATCATATTTGGCTGGTTGCTTTTTTTTGTGTAAGACCAGCATCACCCTAGAGGTGACAGACTGAACAGAAGCATTCCAGATAACCCCAATGTGCCTTTGAAGACATTGTCAGTTTCAAGAGGAGGGGGAATAGAAAGAGAGAATAGTTAGAAATAAATGAATGGAGCGCTTGGAACTCTGGCCAAAAGGTAGTACAATACTGAATGTCCTCAGACTAATAAATTCAATGCAAATGGGCAATTTAAAGCAACACAGACACTGAGGGACTGTCTTCCTGTAATACACCATCTGTTAAGCTGCTGTGGGGGAAAAAATAAGTTACACCATCTGAAAAAATGCTTGTGCCTAAAAAACATTAGTAAGCTTAACAGTGGTGGAGCAAAACCCTGGGTGCTGAGAAACAGCTCTCCCTACTGTTAAATTGCAAGAATGGTCCATGGATGGGTTTCAGTCTAGGCCAAGTAGCTTTCCCATCCCAGTTCAAGTTGTGACTGGAGTGACCATTGCCAGCAGGCCATTTTATCTACGCTGTGGTATCAAATCTAAGGAAGTTTCTTATTAATCATGGCTCATTATCTTCCTCATTTTCTGGGCATGTTTGTTTCAGTACTATGGATAGAGATGAAATGTGTGTGTATGTCCTAAACATAAACTGCCACCCTTAGTAGAAGTGATTGTCTGAAAAACTACTGTCTCTTGTTATCACAATTACTGTGCATGTTTACAACTACTTTCCTCCTTTTCCTTAATTAAGCCTAACTTCAGACTTAGTCATAATGCCTGTGTAATATTGGCCACATAAATCCATCTTTAAACTAATACTAGATAAAATATACTTTTCCCCAACATTCATCATGTTGCAAGAACAGTAAAATCTATAATATTCTTGAAACCTCAAGCATCTTTGATAGTAGCAAACTAAGCTAGATCTAGTGGCAATTGGTTAGATATTACCTTAAGGCACTGCTCTGCATTTGAGTCAGTACATGAACTACTAAACTTTCAAGAAACTGCTGGAAAAGTACATTGATTCAGTCCCACTCTTGAACTCACCACCTTCTCTGGGCCTGAAGATGTTGTTTACCACAGTCTTTCCCCTTTTCCTTTTGATATTTATATGCAGATAAGGAAAAGTTGGCTACCATATTATTGGAGATGTATCTGCCCACTCCTGGTTCTTCTGTGTCCTGTAGGTGGCAATAATCACTGGAGAATGTTTTGATTCTATGATTTGCAGGACTATTCATATATATGACCAAAATCTTGTCTGCCATTCTTTTCCTGTATTTAATAAATACTTAATTGATAAATACAATTATTACAAGAAGAGATTACTGAGTAAGAAGCACCTTTTTTTTTTCTTAGTAAAATCATGGTAATTTTTCCCCTAGAGTGGTATCCCCACAGTAATGGCATCCCCACAGTAATGGCATCCCCACAGTAAACCAATAGCTGTTTCTGTCCAGAGTAGAGTTGTTAGTCTACAAGGTTTGAGAACTTCAGAGTGTGATACCTAAAGATGTTTTCTCTCTGTAGGAGACAGGTTATTTTTATGAAGGGGAAGAAAGCTTATAACCATGAATATTCAAATCACATACTGTAAAAGCTTAATTACAGAAAATGCCACCACAGCTTCTAGTAAAGAAACAAGGAAGCAAGAAAAAAATCTCTATGGCTTTCACATAAAACTGGTAGTGATAGTAAGGCCTCTAGGCTCCCTGAAGTCTCATATATTTTCACCAGAGTGCTAGAAATGTTTGTGATGTTGTTTTCAAGTTCTGTCTGAGACGTCAGCATAACACAATGCTGAAAAGATTCCCAAAGCTTCTCTTTCACAGCAGGAAATCCATGACAACCAATTGTTCCACCTACTAGGATTATGATGCTCCTTGTAACTATGTCTGTCATTGCACAGAACTATGCATATACTTTCTCCCTCACATACATACAAATACTAACACTCCAGGCATTCACAACGCATTTGAAAATTGTAATTTTAAGTAGCCCAAAAGTGAACTTGAATCTACTCTGAATTAACTCAGAGACTAATGCCTGAAGCAAACCAAAACAGGTGATTAACCATGTTACATGGTTAATCACAGGTTGGGCACAAAATGCTGTAGTGAATAGGCTAACATCAAGCTGACATCTGGGCACTAGTGGGGTTCTGCAGGGCTCCATCCTTGGCCCAGTTCTCTTCAACAATTTCATTAATGGATGCAGGACTCAAAGAAATACTAAATTTGTTCCAACAACGATTTTGGAGGGCAGAGACACCCTGCAGAGAGATCTTGACAAATTAGAAAGATGGACAATAGCCAACAGTATGAGATTTAACTAATGCTGGATTCTGTATCTGGGACACGAGTCAGCAGTGCCCTGGCAGCCAGGAGAGCCAGTCGTGCCCTGGGGTTTAAAAGGCACAGCATGGCCAGCCAGGCAGGAGAGAGGATTGTCCTGCTCTGCTCTGAGCTGGGACAGCCTCACCTCTGGTTGGATATCAGGAGATTATTTTCACTCAGAGGGTGGTTGGGCACTAGAAGCCAGACACAAGCACCAGCACCAAGCCAGACAGAGATCAAGAAGTGTTTGGACAACTCTCAGGAACATGGTGGGATTTTTGAAGTGTCCTGCATACGGCCAGGAGCTGGACTCAATGATCCTGATACCAAGTCAGCATATTTTATGATTCTATGATTCTAAAAAAAAAACCCAGGAAATTAAAAAGAAAATCAGCTGCTTCCAAAATAACAAAGGAATGAATCAATAATGATCCATTTAAGTTCCCAATGTCCTTTAATATTGCCATTTCTTTCCTGTAATAATTTATGCAGATGGTGCTTTGCTATGCTTTATTCCCATTGTGCTACTTTTTTATTCTCCTATGCAAGTTAGCAAGTAAGGAGTCTTAAGTCTCCTCAGCTCTTCTATTAAGATTATCACGATATTTTAAAAGACAAGTTCCAAAAATATAATATTTTTCAAAATTTGTAACACAAAAGACAGAGCTCATTGCAGTATTACTGTTTCTCTTAACATTCTGCAGACCTTACTAACTCCAAATTTAAAATGAAAATACCTTTGGTAATATTAATTTTACTGTGCACTGTGCCTGTGTCTCACAGAATGGTCTTGAATGGTTAAGACCCAATAAGAAAGCAGGTAAGTTTTCTGATCTGGAAATTATGCAGAAATAAAAAATCAGAAAGCTGACTAATGTAAAGGGGAAAAAAAAAAAAAAAGTAATTAACCTATTCATGGTCTGAAGAAGGAAGATTGTAAACAAAGTCATACTGAGTGTGCTGAAGCATTAGATCTCACTGTGAATTTCAGAGCAGCTGTCGAACCTTCATCCTTGAAGAATTTCAAAACTTACCTAGCAACCTGATCTAGCTCTATCTCTCCTTTGAAGAACATGTTAGCATATATAACTTCTAAAAAATATATTCCAGCCTAAATTATCCAGTAGTAAAAAAGTTTGGAAGATATCAGCATAGATGTCTTTTTGAATATTTTGAAATCTGTCTATAAATAGTAATAATTTTGGTAAAAACCAAAAAACAATAACAACAAAAGTAATCCAAACCCAAAGGTATTATTAGAAAATAAAATATAAATTCACTGTCAATTTGTTATGTAGAGTAAATTATCAACAACTTTTCAAAGTAAATTATCATTCCTGACAGCCAATGACAATTTCCCCTACAACACAGAATATATCTTTAAAGTTTATGACATCAGCTTTCTATATTTTCTTCCTGTCACTAGGGCACCTAATATGACATCAGTCACAGAAACTGCATAGTCAGCCCTGGGAAAGAACAGAAGTGTCCAAGAATTTGACAGATTCATCAGATTCATTAACATTAGCACCCATTGCCAACATATGTTTTTGGGTCTAGTGTGTATAAAAAGCCTCAGTTGAAATTTTTGCACAAAAAATTAATAGCAAATTATTGCAATGGAGTGTTGAATTAATAAAGTAATCTATTTTTAAAATTTCTAACAATATAAAATAGACTAATTCCTGATGCTTATTTCTGTTCATTCTATGAAAGTGACTTTTATTTAGTTTTCTTGTTTTCTTCCAAATTCTTTGATATTACTATGTTACTTGAGCAGTAAAAAAACCAAACCAAACCAAACCAAACCAAAATGAAACAAAAAAAACAAAAAAACAAAAACAAAAACCAAAACCAAGAGAACAAAAAAAATCTTAGAATAACGGTTTAAAGGCACAGGACTTATATCTGGTGTAAAAGTAGACAATAGGGGATACCAGACCATCATAACATCATAAAGTCACCCCAAGACACACCAATACAAAAAATCATTTTGTCACTTTAATTTACAATTAAGAGGTTGTCAGTATAACTCTACAATTTTTGTCCTCTGTTGTTCAGTTTAAGTTTTCATTTGCTACATTAGCATGTAGCAAATCTGACTGACATTAGCACATCACAGAGACTTTTCACCCTGAAATTAAACTAGCAATTGTGGGTACCTGATTATAAGTTGTTGATGCCACAATCAGGGAAAGGCACTGTCCTGCTGCACAGAGGGGATGGATTTTAGCACCATATGGTCATGGCTAAGTCACTATTCCATACCCCTCATGTCAGTGTGAAGCTTTCACCTAAGCTGAGGTGGTGAACACCTTTTTGTGGGTAAAACACCTTCCCTTATTGTATACTTTAATTATTAATATTGTTGCTGTTACTGTACATTTATTATACCTTTGCCTTGTGCTTCCAGTAAATTGTTATCTCAACCCACAGTCTCTGACTTTGTCCCTCTTTTACCAGAAGGGGTGGGGGGAAGTGGAGTTGCTTATTTAGAGTTTAACTTCAGCTGATGTTAAACCACTACAGGCACACAGCAAAATTTGTTGGAAGAAACCAGAAGAATACACTCTTTCTTGTCTGTGAAAGATTAAAAAACTTTACTAAAATAATACTAAAAAGAAAAAAAGTGAGCTCAAAAGTAAATTTACATACACCAGTCAGTCAGAATTTATGGCTTAATCCTAAATTTCCCTGTGGAGCTTGAATCTCTCATGTGTTTCTCCAGAGCACACTCTCCTAAGGGATGGTGACAAAATTAAATTGCACACTGAAATGTCTGGCAAAAAAAGTTAAATGAGGAAAACAGTTTTTCCCTGGGGTTTTCTCTTCCTGAGTATTCCTGAAAGTATTTCAAGCTTTGGCTTTATAACTGCTAGGTAAAGTTCAGATCAGAAAGGCTTTGTCACAAAGATCAACAGTATTTTCTACTTTAGTTAATTCTCATCAATGCAGAAAAGATTTTGCACCTCCCCACCATTTTCAGCACTTCCCCCTTTAAGAGGCTAAGACCGTGTGGACATGGAATCCACCTCCTATAATGCCTAACAATTTAAGAAAGAAAAAGGATTATTCTTTCTCAGTGTTTCATATTTTGCTGGGATCTCCACTAACAGGTAATATCTTGGTCTGTGTTCACATTAGGGTATTAATTCAGGTCTTGGACTTAAATTACAACTCAAGCTACCATTCACCTATACATCACTCTACATTTTGACTCACATTTGCTGTAAGTCAAAGGTGTTTTTTTAAATTAAAAACTAAAAGTCAGAATTTTAACCATGGTATCAAAGGCTAGTAAAAATCACACATCCAACCTTTTGGCCTTTTGTTTTATATTATACAGAGGGGAAAAAGGGAACCAGAAATGGAGCCCTGAAAATAAGCATCTCATCCTCATGTTATGGGCATAAGAAAGTAAAATACAGAAGCCAAAGCTGTATTTTAAAAAGTTCAACTAATTCTCCCAGGTGATGGGCTTCCATATTGCCTAACCCTGATCCAAAATTACTATTTTTCCTTTTGAGACTTTTTAACTCCAGTTAGATTATCCTTCTCTAGATGGTGAGCTACCAACAGATGTTTTCTCCTTCTCTTCACAAGCAAAACAAAGGTTGTCTGATTCCAGAATTCTCTTTTCATGGACAGAGAGGTGGTCCCTGGTGACAATGAACAGCTTTCATTTATTCATTGTTCTGGCATATAAATTCAGGACAAACAGGACTGAAAAAAGAATAGCAGGCATCTTTTACTCTGCCACCTCTTCTACCTTCATAAATCTACCTTCCTGGAAACCAGTCCAAAGATGAGTGGTGTAATAAACATTTGTAAAGATAGATGAATTTATGTAAATATTATTTAAAAATCTAGGTGAAATAGCTGAGAGTAACAGTTCAGGTGACTTTTGCCCTGATTTTCAGCTCATACATACATCATGATTAGCTGAAATTATCTAGGGCACCCTGCATGTCACCTGTATACAAAATTGTTGCTAAGAGTAGAAATCATCTGCTCACAAGACAAGCAGAATATATAATGATTTGCAATATGTGATATATATAACGATAATGCAATATGTGGACATTTGAAACTGGAAATTAGTTCAAGAATTGTATGGAATGTGTAGTAAGAAATTAGAAAAAAGATATAGAAAGATCTAAACAGATTAGTGGACTGCTCTTGCCTCAAAACAAAACAAAACAAAACAAAACAAAGCAAAACAAAATGAAACAAACCCATAATGAACAAAAACCTTGAAAATTTTATTGACACTTTCTTGTGTTTTCCAGTATAAAAAAAATCTTTCTGCTTCTTTTTTTCTCCTCTGTAGAATAACTCCTCCAAAATGAAGCCCACAATATTTTTCACTAGTCCTTTTCACTGAATCCATGGAATCAGATTCACTAACTGGTCTGAGTAGTCCAGGATACTGACACAGGGAGAAAATTAGTATAATTTTGAAGGCTGTTATTTCAGTTTCTCTATTTGTATTATTGTCTTTGATTTCCATTATTTGATGTTGCCACCTTCTAATATATCTTCTTCTTGTACAGCATGAAGATCTTCAACATCACTGCAAAATCTATTAGCTTGCCCACAAACAATGGTTCTTGGTTGATTAAGTGTAATTAAAGTCTAGTCTGAGACAAGTATTAAAGCAGGTGAACCAGTTTAGGAACTAGACAGAGAAAATCCAGGTTATTTGAAAAAATGAGAGGGAAAAGAATCCTAAACTCTAATTACTTCACATAAGTACTTTTTATTTATTTCACTTTTTATTCTGTTGTTATTCAACCAACAAAATATTAATATTCATAAGTAACAGAATCTTTAAAAATCTGGTTCTGAGTCACATTCTTATGCAAAACATGGATTATAGCTACAGAAAGCAGTGGTTCTAAGGTGCAAAGGTAAACTTTGATAATATTCAAGTTTAAAGTAGTCTATAAATTTTGTCAAAAAAAATAACTGGTGGGAAATTTTTTGCAACAAACATTATGATAATAGTATAATTATTTTCCAGAGTAGTAAGCAAGGATAACAATCATAGACTTTCATGCTGAAAGTAAACAATGGCTAGTTTAGATGTTGATTTAGAATGTCAGGAACAGACCAAGAGAGGATCTGTTGCCATCTTAGTGGTTTGGAAACATCAGAATATTAAAAGTGGTAACCATTTACAGGTGAGTTTATGTGCTGAGATGAACAGAGTTTATTTCAAACTTTTACATATTTTACTTAATAGAATTTGCATTTTCTTACTTATGTGTACAGTGACTCTTATTGATTTCTTTTCTTAAGATCTGTTGTATAAATCCACATGCACCCCAATTCAGCTGTTATCATTGCTACATTTTGCATCTTTACTACTTCTGACATATACTGTTCTCCAATGAAATCAGCTGTGTGCTTAATATTTTCTGTAAATGTAATATTTTATAAAAGTTGTGATAAATCAATTTAAGAAATCAACTAGTATTTCTTCACCATTAAAAAAAAACAAATTGAGAAGAGTCTTTTAAAAGTAGTATAAAAATTATTATGCTTCTGGAAAGACTAATATGTATGTATTTTCAGTCAGTTCCTGGAAGTGTCACATGCAGTTGTATATGCTAAAGAGTTTGGGACACCCAAAGGGCAAAACTGATAGGGTAGGCAGATGAGACTACACTGGTAATAGGATATAGAACCTTCATGTCATTACTACAGATCTGGAAATTATTAAAGGTCATAGCTAAAGAAAAGGTTATTTGATGCCCACCATCAAAGGGAAACAGAAATTTATTGGGTAAATTGGAATTTGTACTGATCGTTCAAGATCACTCTTCCAACTCAGAGGAAGTCACGTGGCATAGGGAAGTGTAGAAAATTACTCCTAAATTGGTTTGTATCTTTAATCCATCAGTACAGGTAAGGACTTCCAAGGGGCTTAAGAAAATGTTTTTTAATAATACCATGTAGAAAAAGAAAAGTACATAGAAAAGTATTTGTTTATGTAGCACATGTTGGATGTGGCCACACAGCTGCATAACCCCTTATTCAGATTATAGTTGCATTTCATGAAACATCTTGTCTTTAAAATAAGCAGATCTTAACAAGAAAACAGCAGGAAATTAGTGGGGCTCAAAAGGAAAAAGTACTCTGATGTGAATACAAATGTCATGTCTTATTTACATTTTTGGTCATTTCTTCTTTCTCAGATTAATTTTTCTATCTTATTTTACACATCTGAGAAATCTCTCTGTAAACATGTTTTCAAAGGCAAAATTAGAAGAAAGTCGCTAAGAACAAAACAAAACAGGCAATTAGTGCTGAAGCTTTAAAATGACCACCTCTCTGTCCATGTTAGCCCATAATTATTCAAATTCAGCAGTAATTTCCTTGTGCAAAACCATTATTGATATAGACAGACTGCAATGTAGCATTCCTTCTCTTTTAAACAGAATTGTTTCTGAGTATGTTACTGACTGCATCATGTTTAGAAATCAGGGAAGAAAGTGAAAGTGTTGTGGTAGAAAGGCTCCCCTCTGGAGGACAAGGGCTGTCTAGATAGTCCCCATATGTATATACAAATATATATATGTACATACATGTATACAGAACACGTATAAGAGGATGCTCATAGCAATAAAAACAAAAAAATAAAAAGTAAGACTTTAAATGCTGGACCTAACTTTCTTCAGTGAGGAGTACTTTATCCTTCCTTTATTGTTTACCTGTTACCTGGCTATCTGTGTACGTATTTTCTCGTTAAGAGGGGTATGTTCTGCTCCTAAACCTCAGTGCCTTGCAATACCCAGAAGGCCAAACAGTAATAGAGATGAAGTGGGTTTTCTGATCCCCTCCAAAATCTAATATACAACGAGGAAACGTGCCTAGGCACCTTTGTTTCAGTGAGTGTCTTGGAAAAACTGGTGAGATAAAACCTTCTGTTGGTGATCCCTCTCTGCTCTTTGAAATAACTGTGGCCAAATGCTGATAGCATTTGTTTCTGAACACTGAATCCCCAAAAACAAATGCTGCTTTTCTCTGTCTTTCTAAACTAGTCTCTAACTTAGGATGGAGAATTTTCTGCACAAGCAACTCAGTCAGTCAAATAGGAGAGATAAAAAACACTGGGATATCTGTCCTAAACACAAGAAAATCCAAAGAATAAGTAACATATCCAAGACCTCTTAAAAGCTAGTTTATTTTAAAGGATTATTTTTCCTCATTTTCTGTACCCACCTAGTATAACAGCACTCAAAAAAACGTAATATTTTTATTGGCAAACCTGCACAAGAAACTAAATAAATTATTATCCCAGTGTACGTTCTATGGGATCATTAACATAATTCACTCCCAGATCTTAAATCCAGCCTTAGGGCTTTCTCAAAATTTCAGTTTTCATTTTTGACTTGCTCCTTCTTTTGAGAACTAGTGAGTAAGCAGATTTAGAACTTCACAGAATTTCATAAAATTACAAACATGCCACAGAGAACAGGGTGACACTGGGAACAAACTCATGAAGTCTATCTTCTGGGAATGTGCGAATAGCAAGAACCTCATTATCATTAAGAAATCTTGAGTCTGCACCCACAGAAATTAACAAATACATTGCTGAACCAGTGAACTGTAAAAGCAATGAAGCATCTGTTTCAGTGGAAAGACTAAAGAAAATAACACCAAAAGAAATTTGCTCTGGATCTACCCAAAATGTTTCTTTGAAAATTAACAGCTTTTGGTTTCCATTGAACTTTGATAAAACTAAAAGCATATTTCAGAGTGAAATAAATCAAATAAGTGACTCCACTGATTTGCCAAGGTCTCCAGTGATAGTACCAGGAGCCTTGAAAATTAGCACAAGTGTACATTTAGTTTTAGACACATAAACGTAGATGCCTGTCTGAAGTCCACTTTTACTGCCTGTTTGAAACTTCAGTCCAAGAAAAGAAAACAGCAACCACTGATTTGCTGAAAATTCTGCAATTTTACATTTGTCATTATAGAATAAACTACAAAATTTTTGGGTTTTTTCCCCATAAAACAGTATTTTCAAACTGAGTTTGGGAGTCAGTTAATACACCTTATTCAAATAAAATTATTCTTGCTAAATATTTAAACATTTTCAATTCTTTCTACTCTATCTTTTGGTGGATTGATAGAATTTCTGCCAAAAAAATTATTTTTAAATGGAATTAGAAAAAATACTGATATAAGAACAACATATCATAAATGCTTAATGAATGCACTGAAGATGGAAATTAAGGTAGAGGTAGTTTTATAAGATGAAGTTCAATGAATTTCAAGAGAATTTACTCTAGAAGTTTCTTCCACATTTTAAAAAACAGACTTTGATTAGATGATGTCTGTAGTTGTGTGTAACGTTGGAAAAAGCCTAGAAGATTTTCAGTAGAAGGGAGACAGAGCAAAGAGCAGAGCAGCGTACACACTAATTCCTTTCCGCCTCCTAGGAGAAGGCTGGAGAGGCTCAAACTCTCCATGGAGGGTGCCAGGACCAGCCCCCCACCATAAAGGAGCTTGTGGACAACTTTCAAGAATGGTACATGGGAGTCTCCTGAGGGCTTATTGTTATTAATGCTATTAAGTTGTGGAGTTTGCAGGGAGGTTTGTAGGGCTGGAGTACCCTTATCTTCTCTCTGCATGGAGCAGTGAGCAGAGAACGTGCATGCCGGTTTCCAGGGGGAAAGTGGGGGTTTGTGCATCCATGTGCACCTCTGCCACTGGCCTGTGGAGGGGCCAGTGAACTTGAAATAGCACCTTTTCTTATTAAATATGTACAGAGGGGGGTTCTGAAACTTGTAGTTATAAATTAGCATTCTGGAAGTTTCTACTGCTGTGGTTAATCTGTTGTATATCTGATATTAATCCTGAATGCACAGGTCACTGATTGCCAGTTAATTATGTGTCATGGATAAATCCATAAACCACTTCAATCCCAATTTAGTTTAATCTATGTGAAGTGAGCAATTTTTCCCTATGGCATACGTCTATAATAGCAAGAGCTTGACTCATTGAATTGAAAGGTTCTTCCCAGAAAAAAAAATAAGACAAGAATTTGTTGTTGTTGTTGTTGTTGTTGTTGTTGTTGTTGTTGTTGTTGTTGTTGTTGTTTTTCCACAAAGAAAATCATAAAAAATATAAAACATAAAAATCATTTGGCACGAATAGTAAATTTGTCAGTCATGGTCTAGAGTAACCTCTACACATTGCGGACATCGAGTTTTTTTGAAAGTAACTGTTACTTTGGATGATCCAGAAAGATGTAAATTTTTCTCAGAACCAGAGTCCCAAGAATATTCAGGGAAAGAAATGCAAAACCATCTGCTATTTTAGTTTCTATTTTCAAACCAGAGAAAGAAGATTATTCATGAAAAAGGACAGAAACTGTCATTTCATTTCTGAAATAAGCAGCATATATAGGTAGAATATAGATAGATCCTAGACTGTAAGTTGTTCAGAACCATACAATAGAACTTTTTTCTACTATTATAGCTTTATATATTTAAAATTTTTTAAATCTATGCAATGGGTTATTCACTTACTGTGGTTATTGTAAATTTTCTACAGTATTATATCTAGAAACACTGTATATTTTGCAATATGTTAATTAAAGAGTTTCTTAACTGTCAGCTCTTTCCTACTTTTATGCCAACAAGAAAAAAAATCAACTCTAGTTATTTTCTTCACTAAATTTACATGATTTTGCTGCTGTAGAATCAGTGTTCAGATGCACTAAAAGGCACTTTTATGGAGTACAGGTATTCGTGACCTTAGGCCTCAACAATGAAGACAGCTGTTGATTTCTGAAGATCTCCATCATAGATAGGAAGCCTGGAAAGTCACTACAATTAGTGACTAACTTTGTGTTCATATGTTCATGTTAGAAATAAATGACATTTTAGAGATTTTCAAGCCTTTGAAGTTCATTTTTCAAGACAGGGTTATATTAAATCTGGTAAAACAAGTTTTTATTTTATCCTATAAGTGAGGTTAAAAAAATGTTTCTTTGTTTCTTCCTATAGGCAACAGTTTCTCCAGATGATTTTTTGTGGGAAAACAAGCATAAAGTCAATGATACATTTGGAAACAGGACACTCATAGAGCTTGCTTTGAAAGTCACATGGATAAATTTACGTCATGTCAAAGTTATTTTATCTCAGATCCTGAATAGCAGATATTCAATAAGTATCTCTTCTGTACAAGATTTTCCTTTAGCTTCCACCTGCTGCCTCTTTATATCTGGTAGTATGTTACATTTAGTTTGATGTAGAGCATAGAACTCTGCCTGGGTCAAGAAGCTGAAAAGAAAAAATCTGTTTGTGCCAGAAAAAAAAAAACTATATTACAAACTGTTCCTTTAAAAATTTTAATTTTAAATTTTAATCTTAAAGCAAAGTTTAAAAACATATGGCTACAACTCATGTGTTAGTTTCTTCATGCTTTTAAGTGTGAATGATTTCTGATTCTTAACCCATGTTTGTCACTCTGATTTGAAATGCTTCTTACTGACTTTTCTAGTGACATTTGGTTAATTTGTAGCACTGCCTCACTTCAGTCTACATTTGTATAACAATCAGAATAATGTTAGAAAAATATTAGAAAAATCTCTCTTCTTAGAACGATCATTCTTTAACATAATGTGTTGTATAAAAGAACAAAAAATAAAAGAGTCAAATCTATATCATTATGCTATATGTTTACTAGATAAACCAAGTCAGCTTCATGCTAAATATGACCTTTTTTCCTCCTTTATTATTTTGGGTTTGGTTTAGTTTGTTTTGTTTTGGAGGCTTCTGGGGGTCTTGGGGTTGTTTGTTTTTGGTTTTGTTTGTTGTTTGTTTGTTTGTGTTTGGGGTTGTTTGGTTTCTCATTGTTATCTGTTTGGTGGGGTTTTTTTTTTCCTTTTCCTTTTTTTTTTTTTTTTTTTTTTTTTCCCCTTTTCTTTCCTGGGGAACCAAATTGTCTCCATTATATCAGCGTCAGGCTGTTTCCTCCCCATTGAGGCTTTAACTACAGTGATGTGAACTTCCCACCATTCCATGTCTGGCCAACTTACATCACAGATTAGAGATAAAAATGATTTTCTTTTATTACTGATCATGTCCTTTGCTTTTGCACTGTACAAACAGCTAAATTGTCAAATTCATCAATATAGATGATCAAATATCTTCAATGAAGAGCCTGAAACTGTGCAACAGTTTTATCTAGATCTTTAAATTTACCCTTAAGTTCAGAACTAGAAAAGACTTTTCATCTTTCAGCTTTATTAAATTTAAAAAGAAAGATATAAATAGTAATTATGAAAGAAAATACAAACAAGAAAGAAAGCTAGTTCAGACCCAGTACAACTTTCAGTTGTTCTGATATTTGCAGTTATATAAAAAGCTGAGAATCATACTGTTCCAGTATCTTTATTCCTCAGCCATCAGAACCCATCAGAATCGTAGCTGTGGTGGTTTGTAAGGATGAATGTAGCTTCAAACTTTCATATGATGTGATAATTTCAATTAGAATAATATTTTTATCAAGACTACCTTAAAATTCTGTAATGAGGTGTTAAAAATAATGTCTACACTACTCAACAGGAAATTGTTTCCAATAGGCAATATCTCACATTTTCTTTATCTTCAAATGCCAGTGGTTTGTTCTATTTGCAAGTGTACCTAGTCTCCTGCATATTTCCTTTAGAAACCTCAGCCCTAGAAACAGTGGACAAAGAATAATGAGGCTTTTGGGAAGAAAAGCAAACTATGCCTCCAAAAACTTCACTGTATCATTCAAAGCCCTTACTTCCTCCTGTAACAGAAATCAGGTGTCATACTTTAACATCGTAATATATATCCTAGGGTCTGCAACTGCCTCATGGTCTAGAAATGTCAGGATATTTTCATATGTGTAGACACCCAGCATAGTTAACTCGGATTTTTTTTTTCTTGCAGACATTCTCTTCTGTGTTCTGTGAGATTTCCACTCCTCCTTCCTTCCACACATGCATTTTTCTCCTTCTTGTTCGCAGACTTATGCTTAGACTACCAAGGTATTCAAGACCACATCTGCATTTTACTGGCCAGAAGGAGCAAGCCATCAACAACACTTGCTTCTCTTCTCATACTGACCCAAAACTCTGAGAGATTTTCTGGTCCTGCTCAAGAGCTATGAGCATCTGTAGGGAAATGTGGTGCCATGCATGCCTAGGTGTTATTTTTTATATATTCTTTTGGATACTTTGAGAGTACACTTTGCATTCACCACAGACTGCAAAAACACTGAATGAAGCAATCTTTCACTGTTGCTATTTATTAGCCTACTTTCCAAAGAAGCTATAACTTATTCAGCTCAGTTTCTGAGTCTGTGTATGTATATGAGAAAGAAAAAGTGTTTCTCTAATAACTTCTGAACAGCTCGTCTGATTTCAGCCAGACATGACAAGAGCAGGTGAAATATAAAGACAATTTAAAGTATATAAGGTCTTTGTGAAAAATAGGCAGCTGATGTTGGAACGACCTTATGACTCTCAGTAGTTGTCACAAAATTATTTCTACAGGGAAAAACTAAAATTAGATGCCAGAGGTTGTGTGACAAAAACGTTCTTGGTGTTCTGATCACAGGCATAGCTTCCGCTGAAGCACACAATTAACCAAGAAATATAAATCCATAATAAATCAGACTCCATCAGATCAATGCTTACAGAACTAGTAGCTGGCACTGCAAAAGCAGTCCAAATGACAGCCACGGGTCAAATTCCAATTTTCCTAATCAGCGTACGAATATAAAGCAAAAAGTCCATTCTCAAGTTGGTTTTCTACATACATAGCTCCTCATTAAGACTGACCCTTTAAACCACTTAGCCTTTTTCACCCACAGCAAGGGCAGCTGATTCAGTGAATCTGCACAAAATTGTCAAGTTAAACAAGTTTCTTACTAAACCATAAACAGCTCTAATCTTATAAAACTTTGATATAGTTGGGGTCACAGGTCAAACTTTGTCTTCCTTTCTGGCTGTGCAAAAAGTTTTAATAGGTTTCATGGTTTCAAAACTTAAAGCCAAGAGGATCATTTTACCATCAAGTCTGACCTCCTTCATAATAGGGACTTTGTTTCACTGTACTATCCATTTAGTGAATTGATAACCAGTGCTGGGCCAAAGAAAGCTAACACAGTCATGTGGTGTGCTATCCTTTGCTAAGAGTCAAATGCCACAAGCTGCTCACTCACTTCCCCTCTTCAGAGGGACAAGTAAGAATAGAAAACTCATGGGCTGAGTTAAAAAGGGGAGATTTCTCATTGTCAGAGGCAACTCAGGCTCTACGAGGGGAAAATTAATTTAAAATATTACTACCAGATTTTCTATAGCAATCCTGCTCTAACTCATCCTTTCCCCACATCATTAAGAAGTAAAAAAAAAAAATAAAAATAAAAAATTCCTTTTTGGATGCTTATGCCCAGTTGCAAGCCTGGAGCAGAAATGTTTGTCAAAATGGTTACTTTCAGAATACATTCCTCCATTGTGCAAAACACTTCCTTTGAAAACAAAGGACAGAAAAAATTTCAGACTGTAAATATTTTCTGTCCTTTTCTTTGTACTCTTTTGAAGTGAAGGCAGTATGATACATTGACAAAGGGGGTTTTATTGTCTTGTTTACTTATTTCTGACTTTTATTACAATACAGTAAGTTACTGAGGTTTTTCCAGGACAAGCTGAAAAATCTGTTTTTAAGTAGACCTCTTTATTTTGTAAAAATGTTCATTCCTAACTGAATAGGATTTAGTCTCAGTTGTGAAATTACAGCAAAATCACAAAACCTGGAGACATTTCCCACAAAGATCTGTCTGTTTAGGAAGTACTAACAAGGTTGTTCCTTCCCATTCCCCATCTACAGCACCTGACTACACCTTTAAGATTGTCATTAATTTGGACAGGGTAGGAGAGCAGTTTCAGGATATTAAGCACCAGCAGCTCTTACTGTCATGGGTGCACTTGATTCACATGTTCAGTGATTCAGTGCCTCTTACTCACACTCCTTCATATACTGGGAAGAAAGGAAAAGCAGGACAAGAAAAGAATATTTTTATAAGATCCTCTCAGGCCACCTGCATTTCCTGACACCTATCCTACTGCAGTACTCATCGTTGCCTTTTTGTGACTTATATATAGCATCACATTTACCCTGGCAATATTTCTATGAGAAAGGAAAATGTTGCTTCTCCTTTCATTCAAGTGGAGAACTGATTGTGAGTGAAAGTAAGTGACTTGAACTCCTATCTCCAGAGTTCTTGCTATGTTCTTGGATGCAACCATCTGTTACATTTTTCACCTGCTAGCAAGTGGAAAATAACAACTCCCTCAACTCTGATTCTCAACCAGAATTATTCACCCTTCACAGAAATGCACAGCAGGCTCAACCAAACAAACCCCTACTGACACAGAGAGCAAGTTGCTGTTTTTCCTTTCTTATCATTTTCTCTGCACTCAAACCCAGAAACAGCATAAAGCCCATACTTCTAAAGCAGGTGAGAATAGAGTAAGAGTACCAGAAACATTCATTATTGTCTACGTACTTAGGGTAACTAACAGCTATTATGCATTATATTATTTCCATATATCAAAGGGCAAATCGGTACCATATTTTAAGATAAGTGTAAATATAAATCAGTTTTATATTTGTACTTGTGGTGTTATATAAGGAAAAAATTCTTCATGTTTTATGCCAAGAAAAGGTTGATAGATGAACAGATGGAGAAAATAGTCTTCTGTGTCTCTTGTCAGCTGTATCCCATTATCAGAATGGCACTGCATAATGGAATAAACAGATTAATATGTTTTTGTTGTTGTTATCTTCTAAATGGTAAATGTATTATAAATAAATGTCCAACTGTGCAACAAAACTGACACGTTTTTTCTTTGAACCAAACATTTCAGAGTCATTGCTCTTAATTTTGTAATCCCCATGGACAGGTAGACTTTGCATTACTGGAGACTGTAACCATGTACCAAACACACTGGGTAGTGAATGATACATGGACATCACATATACATCAAAATCATTTTATCACCCTGAGATGGTTTATGCATGCCTGACAGGCAATCATTCAGTTATGTTCAGGCTTTCCGATAAGAGGCTGGCACTGAATGACTTAATTAACATAATTATTTATATGAATTTTAAAAATATCACTGCAATCAAGAAGGTACACAGTCTGTACATTTGGTATTCATGCAGTCTTGGAAAGTGTTGATTAAACAACATGAATTTATATCTGAATTTATGAAGGAAGGAGGTTAAACTCCAAGTTACCCCACAAAGATGTCACTTGGATCCAAGTGTCGAGCAGTTCTTTGACAATAATGAACATTTTCAATAAACATATTTTTAGCACAAATGTGCAGAGGAAGAACAAACAAGTGGTTAAAGTACTACATTAGGTCATGCATGCTTCAGCTCCCATCCATGGTGCTCTCAAATAACCTCAGGCAAATCACTTATGGATTGATGCACAAATCATTTCAGTTTCCCATGTGTCCTGGGTAGCCACCCAGCTGCCAGAAAATCAGAGCATTAAAACTCCAGTTCTTCCAGGAAGCACCACTCAAAGGTGAGACAGAACACATTCCAAGGAGAAGGAGGATAAGCAAAGAAAATGCTTCTGATTGTTGCCCCTTTCCTTCATTCCAGGTGCTTTCACCTGCTTCCTTCCATTTCTAAATGTTTGGTCTGACAACCATATGAAGTATTCAGTAATTACTGAGCTAACAGGATGAGACACAAACAGATCTGAAAGCATATGACATGCAGGGAAAAGGAGGATGACACAGAAAGAAGTATCATTTACTCCAAATATGTGTACAGTGTCCTTAGAGATCATCTAGGACATCCTACTTGGACATTGGATGCTTTTGAAGTATGAAAAGTCTGCTGTCTAACCTAGAAGATCTTTCATGTGCTCAAGCAGTAGCTCCACATGCTGGTGCAGTGTCCAGAGCCCAGACCTGACCAATGTCACTAAGGATGCACAGGCAGCGGTCCAGGCTCTTCCGAGCAAGTCAAGAAAAGGGCCCAAGGTGAAAAAGTGCTTTAGATTACTCCACAGAGTTTGAAATACCAACTCTGTACACACACCATAGAGAAGAATGGTAGCAAAATGATGGAACAACTCATTGTACTGAAGTTTACTGAATTTTGTCAGAAAAGAAGCAAACTTCCAGCCAGATAGTAAAGGGAAATAGTTACCCTTTTTAAAATGGATAAAAGTACATCATCCAAAGCAATGGCAGAAAATGTGATATTAGAGAAACGTTCAGGCAGAAGTAAATGCCCTGAACTCCACAATTTCATTGTTCCTATCTACACTAAATAGTAACTGAATTGCGTTAAAATTTCAGGAGAAAAATGTATTTTATAAAATTACTTTGGAGTATTGTCAAGCCATTAGAGGAAAAGGCAACCAAATGCTGAAGTTGAGAATATTCAAAGAATCAGATGAAACAACATGATTAGCTGTAACAGACAGTTTATCATTTATTGACAATACCATCATATCACATTCACAAACTGAATACTAACATGTAAGATGTGCTGATTGCAGACATTCTCTTGAAGACACTACTTTGAAGTGTACTTCAGACAGTCTAGATTTAGAAATTGTATATAAAAATTTAGTCACAAGAAATGAAAACTCTGTCTTGTGTTAAAAAACTATTTAAAGATCTGTAGAATCTACTGAAGACGAGAGTCCAGGCAGAACACACACAGAACTAAGAGTTCCAGTATAAGAGGTATTTCTTTCTTAGATGAGACTTAAAAGAACAGGGACAATAAAAAAAATTGTATTAAATATATATTTTAAAGGGAAAAGATTGTCAGTCTTTAAGAAGATTGACCCTCTTCCCCCATTACCCTTTTCATCAGCCCTGAAGTTTGTGTCACTGTACAGCAAATCAGATCAACTCACTAGTTTTTCTAAAAATTAATCTGCAGGGTAGGAAGAAATTTTTTTTTTTAATCAAATATGTGAGGTGGCTTAACTGACAATGTGGCCAGGTAAACTCCAGGGAGCTGTTTCAGGAGAGTCTATAGGATCATGTGGGATCAGGGAGAGTGAAAGGAGAGGTAGAGAAAATCACTGTAGCAGAGTAGCAGCACTATCAGTCATAAAAGGACTCCTTGAATTCCTCCCCAGAGCTGTGTGTCAGTCAATGGAAGAAAGACAGTGGAACCATCTGGTACTCCAGTGTTATGATTTTAAGGGATTAATACTTGAAAAAAAAAAAGGTGAAAAGACTGTCGTTGAGTCAGCCACAAAATTAATTTAGCCTGCTATTTTGTCTGTGATGTAAATCATCATCATCAGTGTTTAAGGCAGAAAGGTAAGAAAAAACAGGAAAAAGATAAAGTGACCCTTCCCTTACTTTCTGTAATTTGTGATTGCAGCTGAATCACAATATTTAACAGCCTCGAATAGACAAAGTTGCTTCTCCTGAACTCCTCTTATTTATTCCAATTCATATTATTGGTAGCTAAAATATATTGTAGCAATGAGCTCCATTATTCAATCGTGCCTTGTATGAAAAAACTTTTCTTTTTTTTTTTTGTTTAAAACCCACTGGAGATTGATTTAAAAAGAGGGCTTAGTTCTACTACAAGAATGAGTACAAGGGGGAAACATCTCTTTTTTCATGCTCGGATCATATTAAGTTCCCTGGATAAGGAACCAGTTAGATTCAATAACATTAATTGACTTCCAGTTAAAACAATTAATTAGTACACCTTAAAATTAGAAGATTAACCTTTTTTATCTGCCAGCTAGTCCAGTAAGGTTCTTACCACACACCCACAATATGAAACAAAATACTTGCATTGGTGTGTCGCCTGTGCTGCTCTGCTAAGACTAATATGGTTTTCATTAGGCTCAACCTACACCATCAAAGCCTCTTAAGCAAATGGATTCCATGCTATCTAAATACTTTTCGTTAAAATAGCCCTATTAATCAAGATTTATTTTAATGAAACAAGGGCAGACAACACAACCCAAGAACACGGGTGATTTGCTGTTACATAATCCGCTACACTCGACAATCTGTTGTGAGGGAGCTGTGGCCAAAGGGACAACCCAAAAGGAGCATACTGCAAATGAACCCAGAAGAAGTTGTCCTAACTCAATTAGTCTTAAAAATTGGTTGTAAAGACCTTCCTAAGAAATAGCTCTGTTAACTGAAGTCAATCATGTAACATTGCTATGAGACATTATAGGATTTAAAGTGGAAGACTTATCCGAGCAGGCAAAGTCTTTGCAAGGCCTTTTCACCTGTGGATTTGCCTTTTTCTAGGGTTCTCCTAATGCACTAACAGCTTGCAAAAACTATGTACTACCAGTCAAGCACGTCAGTATGGTAATTAAGAAATGTATAAGTATCACCTGGTCAGCTTCATAGTCTTTACTCTGGATTTCCTTTTATGGAATATTACATATTCAGCAAACTGTATCTGAGATGTTCACCATTTCCTTTTATTTTAGATCATATATGTTCACGTGATCATAAGAATCCCATAACCTGAAATGGGTTATATTGAGATTCCAAGCAGGAGCTGGACTCAACAATTCTGATGGGTTCCTTCCACCTCAGTATATTCTACAGTTCTATGAATTCATTATGGTTTTCTGCCTTTGGCAGTGGCTGACAGTGAATGATATGCCTCCTGTGCCCTACAGCATCAAACTCCATTGCATAAATAATCACCTTCTTCAACTATTTTTAACTGCCAGTATATTAAAAAAGAGACACTAAAAAACTGATCCACATTCACACTTCTCATGCCACTCAGTTTTCATAACTCCCTTAAAGCACACCTTTTCTGCAAAGCACAGTCCTTACCAGCACAGCCCCCCTCTGGTGAAAGTATTTCCTCCTGCTGTCACCCTTGCTGTATCTATTCCTGTCTCTCAGACAAGGTTTGGCATCCAGGTCTTTCACCGGATGATGAGGTTAAGCTGTTCAACTTCCAGAGAAAGCTCACGGATCCATTTTCTAACAGAGGAGGGAATTGTCTGGCAAAGGAGGAAGTTATCTCTCTCTAGCCAGCTGGCTACTTAAAAGCTT
Organism: Parus major; assembly: GCF_001522545.3. Classification (NCBI taxonomy): domain Eukaryota; kingdom Metazoa; phylum Chordata; class Aves; order Passeriformes; family Paridae; genus Parus; species Parus major. The sequence continues at coordinate 71,075,782 of NC_031770.1, read as the reverse complement.
CATGCTTCCCCTTTTCACTCCTCCCCAACACAAATCTTCACTTATGGGTAACTCTGAAATCTTTCCTTACATGAAAATGAGGAGGCAATGGATGAGCCTTGGAGGAAGGCTTTCCAGTTGGTTACAGCTAAAAGACAGCTGAGAATGTGGAATGAGTTGATAAATTAATATCAATTTTTGCATTGGATCGGTATTAAACACATTTTCCAGGTTCAGACAACTACATTATTCTACTTTGACTTTTGTTGTCTGTTGAGTTTTTTCTTTCTTTTCCCTGAAACAATTTGTGTTTCTTTCAATCCTCTCTTAAATTTCAACAGAGTTTTTCAAATAGTTCATTGTGGCTTAGTAAAGCAAATTGTAGCAAGGTCTTTTTTGTGTACTGACTTAATAAGTGTTGATATAACATAAGAATTTCAAGGAATAAAGAAGTTTGTCCAGAGGATTGAGATTAATTTTTCTTCTCATTTTTGGGTTTTTTGGAGTGTTTTTCAACAAAGAGAAAACAAAAAAAACAGATATAGCACATTCGGCACAATGGCTCCCTGAACTTTTTGTCCCCCAAAATGTTAAGCAAAGTGAAATCAAACAAGGAAAAAATGAAACAGAATTATGAATAAGGAATTGTTTGTCAATCACACAATATTATTATGTCATTTGCTCTCACTGGACAGAAAAAATATCACTGAATCCTTGTCTATACCTTTTCTTGCTGGACCATAAACACGAGCATTAATACAAAAGAAGCACAAAGTCATATTAATTCATGTTTTTAACTGTAAATGAAACTTCAAACTTTTTTTTGTTCTCAGAAGAATATATATCCTTTTTGCATTGCCTGTTCATATTATTCATATATTATTAATTTGACAGGAAACAGCACTTTGCTATTTTACTTGACAGCCAGAAAAAAATACTGAAGACCTTGGCCTGTAGAGCTGGATAAGATATAGGAACTGTATAGGGTAAGATATAGGAACTGTATCAGCTGTCCCCAGAAATAACTCATTAAAACTTGGAATGATGTCAGTGTTTCCATATCAAAGATAGCATCACTAGAGTAATAAAGTGAAATGAGTGATAGCACCTTAAGGTAAATAATCATGCTTCATTTCTTGCTTCATCTTTAATATGCAGTATCTGAAATGATTTGTAATGTAAGAGGCAGGTGGAAAATGGTCACAAAGGAAAAATCTTGAATATCAGCAGAATATACATAAAGCCATATCCACACATCAAGGATATGAAAGGAGAATAAAACCTTGAACATCATTAATTCCAAGCCTGGATTTCCATAAAATGATGACAGATTGCTGTTTAAAGCCACAATGTTCTCCAGCAGTGAAGGTGTCTTGGAGACCTACTGTTTCTAACATTTCCAGGTTTTTCACAACTGTGTGTAAGAGCATTTACTAAACTCATTATTTTACTAAGTATTTTTAACAAATCTAATGCCCAACTATTTTTAAAATGTAGCTTTTAGAATGACCTTTAATCTCCCATAGGAAATTAGAAAATGGAGAAGTTATTGGAGGAGGAGATCCAACAAAATTACAATCATGATAAGCTTGAATTACACCATATAATTGAATCTATTCAGAAGCCAAAAATCAATGTAGTCAGCCAGAAGTATACCAAATGTGACATTCATTTTTTCTGCTTTATCAAGCTTAATTGATGTCTTAGGAACTAAATAAGAGTAATAGCCAGCCTTATGGTTGAAACCTCCAGAGATATTCAAGTGGCTATCCATAAAGGCTACAAATAATTCATAGATTTCACTGTCAGTTGATGGGGTGATAGAATAACTATGTTGCTTTTAAATACCACATGCCCTGGCAACAATTTCACCCCCATCCCTCCAGGCCTCCTACTCAGAGAGGTAACAGGCACAAATCCATCTAGCTGGCATATCCTGAATTAGAGAAGCTCTTGACTTGTCAGTATCGTTTTGGACAGAAAGTTAAAATGTCATGGCTAACAAGCTAACACTAGTGACATTTCTTGGCATTGCCATACAGAGTTTGTCATAATGCATATGCATATATAAAAATACACGACCATATTACTGAATTCAATAAAGGAGAATACATAGTAACTTAGTAACATGAGGAATACTTCAGAATAATGCTTCATGCCCCTGCTTTTCTGATCATATCTAAAATGATACAAGGCCTAAGCTACAGTGATATAAGGAACACCAGGATGATCACAATGAAGTGTTAATGAATCTGAAATTTACCCTAGAAAAATGAGACATGTAGAATGATGTCTTGAAAAGAGTACTGAAAAGAGATGATCTACTTCTTGATTCTTTAATTATAATTTAATATCAGTACTGCAGAAAGTAGGTATGATTCACAAACCTTGTTGTAAAAGTACTACTGGTTTATCAAAAGTGCTAAGAGTATTCAAGAGTTTTACAAATATCTCTTGGATATTTGGTCTTAGAATTTCAAAGGATATATGGAAATGAGGTGACTAAATTTCATCTTCTCTATCTCTCAATATTTTCAGTCTTTTCCTGAAACCAATGCTTTCATTTGCAAGCATTTGAAAATTGCCAAGAGGGGAGATGCAAGGTAATGACAAAAACTTTCAGACGTACTAGAATTTGTATCAGAGAGGAAAAATATTTGTCCATCTTCACAGGTTTATGGGGCTCCATCCATATGGCTAAGAAGTCAGACAAGTTCTGTTGTGTTTATGGTGCTTTTTGAAGTCGACTCTAATTTCAGCATATTTGCTATCAATATCATTTTAATATACAGAAGACTCAAGCTATCTCAATATTACTCTAGCAGCAGTGTATCCAAATTGGTGGGCAACAAAAATGTTTACCCTAAGGAGGGCTGTTTTATGTTTGAGCTGTCTACAACTCACAGCAATAAGCCTGCCAGAGTTGAAGAAATGTTTGGACAATGCTCTCAAGTACCTGGTGTGATTCTTGGGATTGTCTTCTACAGGCCCAGGAGGTGGACTTTGATGATCTTTGTGGGTCCCTTCAAACTCAGAATATTCTATGATTTTATGATTCTGTATCACACACACACTTTTAGAAGAGACAATCTTATATCAATGAACAGCAGAAGCACCTCGACTTTTCCTTACCTTCTGCTGTTCTTTGAATCAAAGTACATGTAGAACACTTGCTTACATAAAGAGTTTAGAGGACTTGGAATTACATTTCTAGAGAAATTTTTAATAACAAAAAATAATTTGTGCAGTTCTGTTCCACTGCAAATTGTACTGAAATTATCAAGGATAACAAGAGGCATAGATGGTCTTAAAGTACTGGACCAGACAGGGCATGCTCAGTACAAAAAGCCAATTCCAAACAGCCTGCATAATATGTAATAAAGACACATATGCTGCCAAGCTGTAGGGTTTTAAAAATATCATATTTTTGAAATACATTAAAATCTCAAAGCTTGTCATGCAAATAGATTTCAATCTAGATGCTTTTCATTAGTCAAAGATTTACAGAATCACAGAAGTATTAGGGTCAGAAGAGACCACTAAAGGTTATCTTCTTCAACCTACTTTTTTAATCAGGGCTCCCTACAGCATATTACTCAGGATTGTGTCCAAAATGGCTTTTAAATATCTCTAGGGAATGAGATTCCATCACCTCTCTGACCAACCTGTTTCAGTGCTCGGTCACACATGTGATGAAACTCTTCCTTATGTTCAGATGGAACTTCCTGTATTCCAGTTTCTGCCTGTTGCATCTCATCCAATTTCTTGGCACCAATGAGAAAAGCCTGGATCAATCTTCTTGACACTGTCCCTGCAGACACTTGTAAACACTAATAAAGACCCTTCTCACTCTTCTCCACACTAAGCAGGACTAACTCTCTAAGTCTTTCCTCCTAAGAGAGATGCTCCAGTACTCCAGCTTTCTTTGTAACCCTTTGCTGGACCTTCTTCCAGAGCCTCCATGTCTCAGTTTTACTGGGGAGCCCAGAAATGGACCCAGCACTGTAGCTGAGGCTTCACCAGGAAGCCAGAGGGGCAGGATCACTTCCTTTGGCCTGAGAGCAAAGTCCTTCCTCATGCACCCCAGGATAACACTGGCATTCTTGGCCACAAGGGCACTGCTGGCTCATGTCCAGAGGAAACCCTTGCTTTCCTCTGGACACACTCAAGTATCTTAACATCCTTCCCAAACTGAGGGCCCAGAACTGGACACAGCACTCCAGATGTGGCCTCACCAGTGCCCAGTACAGGGGGAGAATGACCTCCCTGCTCCTGCTGGCCACACCATTCCTGATCCAGGCCAGGGGCCATTGGCCTTCTTGGCCACCAGGGCACAGCTTGGCTCATGTTCAGCTGCTGTCACCAGCACCCCCAGTCCCTTTCTGCCTGGGCACTGTCCAGCCACACCATCCCCAGCCTGTAACATTGCAGGGGGTTGTTGTGGCCAAAGTGCAGGACTCAGCACTTGGACCTATTAAACTTCATCCCATTGGACTCTGCCCATCCATCCAACCATTCCAGGTCTCTCTGCAGAGCCCTCCTACCTTCCAACAGATTGACACATGCTCCCAGATTAGTGTCATCTGCATATTAACTAATTAAAGACTCAATGCCCTCATCCATGTCATCAATAAAAATATTGAACAGCTCTGGCACCAGCACAGACCCCTGAGGGACACCACTGGTCACTGGCCCCCAGCTGGATGCAGCACCAGTCACCACCACTCTGGGCCTGGCCATCCAGTCAGTTCTGAACCCAGCACAGAGTGCTCCTGTCCAAGCTGAGGGCTGACAGCTTTTCCAGGAGTGTGCTGTGGGAGACAGCGTCAAAGCCAGGAGAAATGGAGACTCAGAGGTGACCTTATCACTCTCTAAAGCTCCCTGAAAGGTGGGGGTTGGTCTCTTTCACCAGGCAGCAACTGACAGAACCACAGGACACAGTCTCAAGCTGTGCCAAGGGAAATATAGTTTGGATATAAGGAAACTGGAATGATCTTCCTGGGGAGGTGATGGAGTCACCATCCCTGGACGTGTTTAAAAAAAGACTGGGTGTGGCACTTGGTGCCATGGTTTAGTTATGGTTTTAGGGCATGAGTTGGTCTCAGGATCTTGAAGGTCTCTTCCAACCTAGTCATTCTATTGAATTCTGTTGAGTTCTGTTGAATTCTGTTGAATTCCATCAGGAACCCCATAAGAAATAATCTGCATTGTTCACAGGTATCAGATCCCTAGACAGAATTAGCCAGAAAGTATTTGTGGATGCTGGAATTTTAATACTTTAAACATATTACCCAGTCACCAAACCCAATTTTAAAAAGTAACACCTACCTATATTTCCATTACTTTGCCAGCTTTTGGTAAGAAAATGACTTGTACTTGCAATAATTCATTTAAGCAAATACCTTTATTTGTGAAGAAAATTTAACTCTCTCTTTGAGAGTTATGCAGGCTTAGATTTAAAATCTAGCAATTGCCAAGACCACCTGTTTATATCTCCTCTCCTGCAGCATAATCTTATCTTCTCTGAAATATGTTACTGCATTTCTCCCTAGGCATGATGTAGATAAGATTTGCCAGCCTTGGAAGAAGCCCCATTTTCAAATTCCAGTTAGCCCCAGATATTGCTATTTCTGTCATTTCCACTGCATGACAATCAGCTAAAATATCATCCACCATCTCTATCAACTTTACAGCATGGCAGATGAATGCTAATTAGTCATTACTTTTGCTGAAAGGAAGAGGGGTTGATGAATCAAACCTCAAGCAGTCAACATCTAAACACACAAAATCTATTAAATAAGTTAACACTGCAAAATGTTACAAAGAAACAAATAACAGCAGGAGACATCCTTCCAAGAAACCTTTAATTCTGTGTCCCATAATTTTTGCTTATACAAAGCAACATGGAAGTTCTTAATTACACTTTTATTAGTACACCATATAGCTCAACAGAAATCAGTACAGAGACATTCCCTCACATGCCCCAGAACCCTGATTCAGTGAAGATTTTACCTATATACCACAATGAAAGAAATCAGCTGCATTGATTTCAGCAATAGGCCTGTACTGGGGCTAATTAGCTAGTTTGAGATATCATTCTACTTTGGGCTGTGCAGTCGTGTCTCAGTCACCATCAGCATCTGAGCAGAGCTACCAAAAGTACTGTATAACTCTGATGTACCAGCCTGTACAAGCTACACAGATTTTCTCTATCAGCATGCCACTTTGTAAGAGAATTTTGGCTGCATCAAGACGTGGAAGTGCGTAACATCTGAGCAATATGCTCCCACTCCTGAAACTATCAGTCTCATAAATGAACTTTGGAGATGTCTGGGAACTGTTTGTATAGCTGAAGAAAGATTTCAAGGGACATAGTACTAGTGAAAGACTGAAGCCCCACTCTTATACCTCCTCCTCCTTCTGATGTTCCTTAGTCTCCATGATGCCTCACTTTTATGAGACTGCCAAGGGCACAGCATGTACAAAGAGAAATTCTTATGTCAGGGTCCTCGCAAGCAGCATACAGCCCTTAGCCAATCTTACCCACTTTTCCTTTTCAAAAAACACCTGTAATTTGCAATCACTTTGTTGTACATATAATGGCACATTTAAGCTCCTTTACTGGCTTCTGGAGAAGAAAAAGAAAAAGCAACCCACACAAAAGAGACTCTCACTGCAAATCAGATACAAGTCCAAGCTATTTTAAAATATAAAATTAATTTTCTATTCATTCTTTTTTCTTCCTCCCTCCAATTAGCAGCTAATCTCATCCATATAGCTGCAGGCTCCAAACTGGTAAATGTTGTGATTCACTAAGAAGTAGTTGGAAGCTTTTTTCCTTATAATTACAAGATATAATTACTTCGGAGCTTTTTTAGAAACTTCCATGATTAGTAAAGCTTTTGGTAATTGTAGACATAGCATTTATATTTTTAATAAGCAGAAAACTTTTATGTTCAAATAAAAGAATTAAATCCACAAAACCCAAGCAATTTATGGCTTAGAAGCCCCTGGAGTACATTTGAGAGATACAAAAGCAGGACTTCAGGACCATCATTTTTTTACATTGAAAATAGGCAATGATATTTTGATTATTAGCATCAAACTGCAGTACATACATGCAGGAAAGGAAGATATTTCCTGTGAGAAAATAAAATATAGAAAGACTCAAAAGGTTGGTTAAAACTTCTTATGATTGTTTGCCTTGAACTCAAGAGAAATAGAAAAAAATATCTGTTTCCTCCCCCAAAAAGAAGCTGAGGAGCAGCAGCAGGCTAAGGGTAAAAGGAGGCCATGCTGGAGTGCAGTCTGTGGCCTAAGGGTAGACATATACTAGGGAGAGAAAAAATTCTGGGGCATAGGAGCTCAGCTTCCTCCATTAGTAGCTTATTAGCATTGCCCCAGCACACATTTTGGCAGTGACAAGGCGTGAGTACCAGCCAGCAGTTAATACAGGTCAGGACCAGTTCTTGACAGGCATCTTGCCTTCAGCAGCCCTGTCTCGTAAGGCAAGCACCCTTTTGTAAACAGTCCTGTTGTAGCTGTCCTCAGTGGCAGCCAGGGTTTCCAGGAATACTCCTCCTACTGTGACACAGTCGCAGCGCTGAGCGCAGCAGCTGTGCAGGAGCTGTAACACTGTGCAACACCTACACTATTTCAGCGTTCTCTCACCAAAACAATGCTGACCTGACCCTAAAAGCCAATGCACTGCACCAAACTAACATGCAGACACAAAAGATGAAAACAGAGTTCCTCCCTAAGTTAGTTAATTATTCCTCTTGGACTTTCACCTCAGCACGGAAATGAATCCACACAGCCATATTACTTCAGGATTTGAGCTGGCTCAAGGGAAGAGATGGTAAAATGCAGATCTAGAGAAGATTTGAGCACTGGGAAGTCCAGAGCTAGGAGGTTCAGCTGAATGGACAGAAGTGTTGCAAAATATCATATATTGAAATAAAAAACATTGAGCATGAGTGTACAGGCAGCACTTGGAGTGGTAGCCTCTCCATTTTTTCACTTACTCAAAAACTATTATGTATGCTTCTTTTCTTAAGCAAATGGAAAATTATAGAGTGGAAAACTAGAAAAGAAAATACCATTATATTAAATTCTGCTGGCTCATAGGGCAACTTGTCTTGGCAACAAAACCTAGACTTCTAATTCATGCAGGGTTTGTGAGTATTTCAGTCATCTATTTGCTTCTTGGACAAAAGAGAAAGCAGAGGACAGTTTGAAACGATTCACAGTCTGCACCTAGACTTCATAGAATCATTTAGGTTGGAAAAGACCTTTGGGATCATTAATTCCAGTCATCAACATAGCCCTGAAAAGCCCAATGGTAAACTGTGTCCCCAAGTGTCCACACATCTACATTTCTATAAAAATCTTCCAGGGATAATGAAACAACCACTTAACCAGACAGACTGTGTCAGTGTTTGACAACTCTCCATGAAGATTTTTTTCCCTAACATGCAAACTAACCTGACTCAAATTTAAGACCATTTAATCTTGTGCTGTCACTTGCTGCCTGGGAGAAAAGGCCAGCACAGACCTTGTCATGACCTCCTTCCAGGAAGTTGTAGAGAATAAAAGGTCTCACCTGAGCTGTCTTCTCTCTAGGCTAAACCACCACAGCTCCTTCAACTTCTCCTCATCAGACTTGTGTTCCTGAGCCTTCACCAGCTTCATTGATCTCTGGACTCACTCCAGAACCTCAATGTCCTTCTTGTAGTGAGGGGCCTGTAACCGGACACAGGACTCAATCTGTGTCCTCACCAGTGCCAAGTACAAACTCCCAAATGTGTAGGATTGTGGGGACCATGTCAGGGGTTGAAGTGTACTACAGGAGGATCTAACCACTGCCAATAGCTGGCTTTCAATTTAATTAGCAACCTACCTTGCAATCATCTCATTTCAGTGCAGCAAATGACAGTTTTACTATTGAATTATATGAGGTGCTTTCTCAATGTAATCAAACAGACAGTATCAAATTAACATATGTTTGTCCACAGTTAACTATCTCCTCTGCAAAAACATGTGAGATAAAATATAAAAATAGGTGAGAAATAAAAATGGTGAACTTCATCTTCAGTGTGCTTTGAATAACCCAGAAAACAAAATTACAGACTCTGAAGGGAAAAGAAACAATGAGAAAAACCTAAAAAGGAATTTTGGAAGTTAGTTTCTCAGAAGAAATAAATGGAAATACAAGGAAAAATCCATCTAGATATATGATCCATCCTGTCTAGAAAGAGCATGTTAATGGTCTACATTTGCATCAGACATTTGCAGAGAAATAAATGTAGATGAATAAAACAAGAATTTATTACTGTGGGGTTTTTTTATTCTCCATCTTGACACAACAGGGAACTGAAATGTTATAAAATGCCTTACCTTCTTTCTCTCTATCTTTTTAGATAACTGTTCTTGGCAAAAGTTTCTGTGAGTTTTATGCATGATAGAGGCTGAGTGTGTCTGAAATTGATAAAGGTTCTACAGTAATGTATACTTGCAAGACAGGTTGTCTGTGAATATATTTTAAAGCAAATCTTATCAACAAAATGTCAGTGGTGTCCTGGTGTTATTCTGTGCAGCCACAGCATATTCACTGCAGCGCCAGAAAGATACTCGCCAGGGATTCAAACTTTAAGCAGAGACAGGGAAAATAAATATGAACACTCAACAGATTCAGATAAACAAAGTTACTTCCCCGGACATTGAAGATTTAAATAAAATTTGGAACCGAAGTTTTCATTTAGATACTGTCAGACAAGGCACAAATAAATAAGTAAATAAATACAAAAATAATATTTTAAAAATCTTCAGTACACTGCTGTATACATAAGTTGAACTGCAAAGGTTTTCTTACAAAATAAATGCAATACCTTCATGCTTCTGCCTTATTTTATATGCATCATCTTTTCTTGCAAAAAAATTGTCTGTACAACAGAAATACGTATTTCAGTGGGGGACAGTTGACATTCTGCTAGTAAGAAGAACAGAATAGAAGACTGTTACCTAATTTTTAAATAATTCTGGAATATTTCTGTGAGAGAAGGCTACGTTTGAATGCAGCTAAGATTAACAACTATGCTGTGGGAGGAAAAATGTGAGGACCATCATTATTTTTAGCTAATATATAACACATCAATCAATCAATCACTAGTATGTTGCTGGGGGCGATCTTATCTGTAGGTAAGTTTTATTTTAAATAAAACTTGTATTTAATTTTGAAACTGTTTTAAGTTTAAGAGAATGAATTATTAAGAAATAAATGTATTTTGCATCTTCTACTATGACTCCCTGAATGCTCTAAGCAAGCAAAAGACTACTGTCAACATTTTTCATGGGGAAATTTTATAGCATGGCTTAATACAAAAAAGCAATAAAAAACCTTTTATCTCAAGATCACCTGTTTAAGAACAGTACATTTCAAGTTACCTGAAATAAACCCCAGCAGTTATTTCTGAGAAAAAAAAAAAAAATTTACATTTTTACACATGTCTGCATCAATGGCAAATGACATTTCAAGTCCATTTTCTGGTTGGGTGGAGTATCTGGTCTTATGAGTGCCACTCAAACAAGAGGAGGTGCTGAAGTTCAGAGAACGGATGGGGGTAAAAATTAAAAAAGGACAGACATCGGAATGAAATAAAATGAACATCCACAGATGTCTGAGACACAGTAATGTATTGGACAGTAACTTCTCAAAATGTCTAAACGAAGAGTATACTGTGCCTGAGCTGTTCACTGTGTATCTTTCTCAAGATCTGTCCTTTTACAACATCCATAAACCATCATTCCTCCACCAATTTCTATTGAAAATCTCTACTGAACCTGTTCTCCCAGGGTTCAGAGAACACAAAAAGTTTACTTAAATTGTTAATTCCTATAGCTCATTTCTTAGAATATCTTCTTCATGAGATCAATTTTGAGACATCCCCAACAAAGGATGAGGAAGGTATGGATTGGAGCTGGTCCATCATAACAGACTGCTAATTACAAAGCTGTGGGAGGTAATTGCATTTTGTTGTTTTTGTGGGTAACTGTGGCACTCTGAGCAAGAAGTGTAGAAGCCACACAGGCCAGAGGAGAGCAGATGTTAGCAGTTTGTCTTGTCCAATGGGAAAGATGCTGTCTTGAGTGGCTGCTCTCAGAATTATTCCTGGTTTGTTTTTGTTCCTTCATCCAACAAGCAGCAAATAAAAACTCTATCAGCATCCCAGGAAGCAAAATACCACTTACTGGGCAAGTGCTTCTATCAGGCAAATGTGCAAAAAACAGAACTCTGGCTTCCAGCTTTGGGGAGTGCAGTCCCTGCAGGAGACAGCATTTCAGAAATGCTCTGCTCTTCCACATTTCCTTATTGATTGGTTTGGGCATCCCAGCACTTAGTGTACTGGCAGCTGTCAATCTCATCTTGCTCCAAACTGAAATTAGCTTTGCAAATTCTGGTTTTGGAGACAGGCTCTGAGGCTGGGGCTTTTGTACGCCTCGTGTCACAACACTCAGCTTCTTTCATCTGAGAAGGATTTAAATTGTACTTTTGTTATTCCACAGTATTTTTTCTCAACCTCATATGCAGAACTTTACACAGGAAAAACCCATAATCTGTTTTAAAGGCTTTTTTTCATCATTTGAGGTCATCCTAGAGAAACTGCAGTTCAGTTAAAATTCAGCTACACACATGTATGCATAAAGTTCCCATCTTGACTGAGTTATTTGAAATATTAATACAATAAAAACACAGAACATTAAGAATGAAGCCAGCATCATTTGGGGCTATCTTTGCATATTTTATAGCTAGATACATACTTCTCTCAGGCAAAACAGTCTAAAATTTGTTAAAATCCTCATTTACTTGCAGGAACTGTTTCACTCTTAGGACGCCATATAAACCAAGAAAAACATCCACATCAGATTATTTAACACACCATAGAAGAGGAATGTCTCCCAGCATGAAATGTTTCTCATCTGAGTTACCATATGCCTCCTGCTCTTTATTCCATTTCTCCATCTCCTCTAGCATAAACATTTCCATCCATTAACAACCTTTCAAATTCTTTACACTTTAAATATTGTATAGCAACACATGTAAACAGAAATCTATGTTACTTTTACTGCACTCTTGGTACAAATTCATAGCACCTGACAGGAAAATCTCAGCTCAGTGTAGGAAATACATACCTGCTCAGCTGCAAAATTTTATATGTGATAAATCCTATAAAGTGCTATAAAAACCTCTACATTAAAGTAGCAATATTGTGCCAGAGAATTTCCTCTGATTTCTCTTCCTAATTTCCTTCAAAGCCTCTCTAATATTTAAAGAAAAAAAAAAAAAAAAAAAAAGTCAGGTGTAGAAAGAAACTGCATTAACTACCTACTGTCTTAAATGCAAAGTAAGAGCAGCTACAGAACATTCCTGGGCCTGACAGGCTGGAGCATAGCCAATAAAATGAATGAAGTCCCATTAAAGACAATGTGCTCAAACCCTTCTCACTACCTATGTAATGGAGAGAAAATAGGTGATCTGCTGTTTCAGAAGCCTGATAAGGAGACACTAAAAAACAAATCTGTGTCAAGAGTAGAGAATGTATGGTGGAAGTGGGTTTTTGTCGAAAGGACAGTTAGTTTTCACAAGATTTATTTTTTCATTAAATATTGTTTTGTATTCCCCTTCTCAAGGATTAAAACCAATCCACCACAAACTTTAAACTTTTACTTCTGATTCGTTAAATTCCTGACACAGTGCAACTGGATCCAGAAATTGTCTCTAGTGTCAGTTCAGCATCAAGCAGTATCTCCTTTGCCACTGACAATGAAGTCAGTGCAAGGCCTGGGGTGGACCTTAGAGAATAAGCTTTCCATCACTGATTTCTGAAGATGGGGCTCTCTGGTTCACATCAAATGAGCCACCATGCAGAGATCTGTCTATACAGGGACAAGGAGCCTTAAACATAGCACCTCTCATCAGAAAGTGAAGCTTGGTATTGTGACAATCAGGCAGTTTAACAAGAAAGCAAATTTCAATACATTTTGAGAAAGCAAAATATTTTAACTTTTTCAAGTGAATGATTGTTCTGACATTTTTGAGTCGGTGTTTTCCATGAAATCTTTCATTGTGTTTATTTAATCACAATAATTTATATGCAAAAATAGAATTAAAAAAACCCAAACATTTCTTTTAAATTCAAATTCACTTCAGGTTGATACCTCCAGATCATGCTCAGATTTGATCCTAAGATATTTAGAAATCTGTGTCTTCTCACAGGCCTAATGTTCTGAAAGTGCAAAGGTTGTGAATTTTTTATTGTTGTTGTTTGGTAATGCTAAAAATAAATTTCGGATTTCATCACTAACATCTCTGCCTAAGTCTCGGCATTCATATTGAAATATGTGGTGTAAAACTCTGCATGTTTCTACTGGCCTTGTCAATAATACTGATGAATAACTAAAAAAGCCCCGAACAAACCAAAATCCCACAAACTTATTCTTAAAAAACAAATAAACAAACAAACAAAAAAACCCACAAAACCTTCAATATTTCTACTAAATTAGCAATTCATAGAAAATTAATATTTTTTAGAAAACCTTTTGTTTCCTAGTTTATAAATGGGTATAATAAAATTTAAAGTCCAGACTATAAACAATAGTAGGATCTGTAAACTTGAAATTTCCATTAAATTATAATTCACTCTTCCTTAATACACTTTTACCATGATTTAAAGACTCATTTTATTTTCAGTTTCCACAAATCCCCAGAGAAGTTTTGCCAACTAGCATAAAAAAAGTGTTCACAAAAATATAAATTAAGAATATCTTAAGAGGAAAGTCTCACTTACTCAGAGATCAGAAAGCAAGCACCAGACACTTTTCATTGTCTAAAATAAAATACTGAGATCCTGAATATTTCAACTGCTGTTTTCAGCAGGATTTCTCAGTTTTGAACAGCTTTTATACTGAAGTAGCTATAGTCCCATCCTGTGCTAAACACAGTGGCACAAAGCAGGGGTGCATTTTCTCTTGAGCCTGCATTATAATAAGCAGAAGCACAAAAATGACCGATCACTAAAAAGTATCACTAAATAGTTTATTTAAAATTAGATGCAAGAAGAAGAAGTGGCAAAGTCAGAGAAAGTGACATACAGGGAAAGATGCATCACTGCAAATGGCAGCAAAGACCTGCACCCTGGTATCACACCCAACACCACTGCAAAACCATTTGGCCACCATGGACAACAAAGGAGTTGGGTCAGAAGAGCCCCTGGATAAATCAAGAAGATTTGGGCCTTCTTGACAACATTTGAGTTAAGGTGAGTCAACTTTAACGTGGTTTTAATCAATAAAAGGTGAGCAGCTGCCGAGTTCTAATACCCTCTAAACTGGAAAGAGTGTCTTGGCATAACTTCTCTTGGGATTTCCCTCTGTGAAGTGTGTGTGGAAATGGAGCATGTGTACCACACTCACAGCACACGTGCTTCAGAGTCAATCTCCACCCACACTGTGCCCTTTGCAAGGCCCAAATGCAATGTCTCCATGGACATCTGCTGTAAAGCTGATTGACCTGGATCATACATTGTCCATGATTTTCATGATGTGTGGAAGATATCAGTAGTTTTTTCACTGTTCAGGGAAAATTTTTTTCATCATCTTTTTTTAATATGCTATGAATATATTCTATGTATCAGTGCAATCTTAGACATATGACTCCCATCCTTATCTTCCAAGATGCAGAATAACAGAAGGGTAGCCATAACTGGTAATTTGTGCCCTACATTGTTTTCAATATTATATATATAATATTTATTACTGTGTCTATAAAAATATATAATAATGAATGTGTTATGTTTTTTAATAAGATGTTCATATTAATTTATTTATTTACTGTCTGTATGGTGTGCTTAAAACCACAACTTTTTAACATTTATTTACTATTTATTTATATTTATCCCTTTTAAATTCTGAAAACTTTTGAAAAATTTGAAAACATTTGAAAAATTTTGGAATTTGTGTGGAATTAGTATGTCTCACTCTGATTTAAACAAATGCCATGTTTCTGTGCCTGTACTGCTCTCATTCACTCTGGTGCAACTGAAGGTTGAAGAATTAATTGAAGGTTGAAGAACTGAAGAATTAATGAAATCACCCCCAATGAAATTCCAATATGAAATCAGAATAAATGCCCCTGGTTATAAACATAAAAATAAAGAGTACTCTTAACCCACTGTCACAACTTCCCCTCCATAGCAAAGAAAGAATAGTCTCATCTTTTGATATGATTTTAAGCATAATTTTAAAAACCAATGATGATTAAATAAGTCTTTTGAATTGCATGGAATTTGTTATTTAAATGAAAATATCAACTTAAAATAATCTTTTTCAAGTTTGTGTCATATTACAGAACTTAGTATCTTATTAAAGAGAAACCTTCCCCTTAAAATAGAATGGCTTGCAAACCTTATCTTAAACCATAAATTAATATACTACTTTGGGTTGCCAAAAATGTTAGCCATTATATGTCTTGTCTTTCAATTACATATTAATGAATGCCTTGTAGAATTATAGTTTACCATTTAATGTTTACAATTTATTTTCTTGCAATTTTAAAGATTATATATATTATTGGAATTACTATTAGAAAAGTAGCAAGGGAGCATTAATAGTAATAGATAACCACCTTGATGCAGAAAATTATGTAAATAAGTATATCTCTTTCTTAAATTTTAAAATCAAGCAGTATTTCAGCTGAGTTTTAATCATGCAGTTCAGTTAATTATGTCCTTTATAGTGCTAATATTAGTCTGTACAATTTAACTGCAGTTATGCTGTCTCAAATTTTACTCTCTAGTTCAATTAAGTTGGTTTTTATGGTTTTTTGTTTGTTTGGGTTTTTTTTTTTAATTCTTCCATGTATTAAACAACTACTATTTACAGGAATGAAATAAAAGTATTTGCAGTAGCTGCTAAGAATGTGCATTCTAGATCTCTGTCTCTGGGCAAACCCCAATATTTTTATTAATTTAAGTAAGTCCATCCTAAACCTATCCATCTAAATTCATGATCAAAGTTAACTACATTTTGCAGGTTACACCTCTTGGTCCCTTCTTTTCCACAGAAAACCACAAAACCTCATAATTAAGTGTTTGTTTCAATGAGGGCAAATTTTAATTAAAGACTCTGATTAAGCTACACTAGCAGTATTACATATGATCATTCTGATTTCTTGGTTTAATTTGAAGTTCAAGAAATTAAACCAATTCAAGATAGGTTCAAGATTCCCTATACTCAAGAATACAATTATACTTGAATATTCCAAAAATATATGTCTAGTAATAATCCATGGGATTGAAGAACAATTCTGTACAATAGCATCAAAGTCTCTATTTTCTTTCTCCTAAAATTTTAGGCAAAACTTCAGACTTAGACTTCTTCCTGAAAATATCAATTTGATGCATTCTGTTTTACTTAGAAAGTGGATAATTCCAAACAGAGCCATTATTCATGACAGTGTATGCTATATACTTATAATAAGCTCTAAACTATTATTTAGCCTCTAATCCTTTAAACACTTATATCAGCAAACATATTGATTTTTCAATCACCATAAAAATAGGTACATATTGGTACTGTAAATACTAAAATAGATTATTTTAACAGCTCAGTGGAAACAATCTTGTGAATTGAGAGCATCTGACAAATTTATCAGACTATATAAAATTTCTTGTTTTGATTATTTTTATGAATAACTGATGATAAGACTGAAGTTTTGAACATTCTAAGCAAAAATACTCTTATCACTAAAACTGCTCTTAGCAGGGGTTCCATTAGAACAGTAGAGAATCATTAATGCTTTCCTAGTTAGCCTTATGCATGGTGAAATCTCATGTTCTTTGCCACTGCACCTTACAGTACTCAATGTTTCTTCTACAGATTGTAAAGTTGCATCTGTAAAGTCAAGATACAGTTCAAGTTCAGGACATGCAGATATGTGTGATTTTATATATGAGGGTGCTATTTACTTGTTCTTAGGTTAAAGTCTATTGCCCCAGCAGTAAACAGCTAGTGGCCAAGCAGAGGAGTTGTCTTTTGAGTTTGGTGGATTCCATGAACTATCCAGCACCTAGTTTCAACACCTGACAACTAGAACATAAATCTTAAAAACTATGAATATGCCTAAAAGTACGTAACTGGTGCCATCTGAGATATCCTTGAATATGCAACATCATCATAAACCTGGCAGACATAGCACAGGGCTGATATGAGATCCACATCCTCCTGAAAAGGACCTAGAGGCTTTCTGGGATACATGAGGTTACCTCAAAGATTGGAAGTGACTGTGTTCAACTAACTGTAGCATACTTATTGTTGTGGTTTTAAACCAGTAACTAAAAAAAATTACTTTTCTCTTGCTGTGAGATATGGATTAGAGTAAGAGCAAAACAGGCTTAAAACTTAAAAGGAATAAAGACAGTTTATTAACAAACTACAAGAATAAGAACACTAGAATAAACTTTCAGAAAACCCTTTTATCTTTCACTACTTGACCATTTCTTTGTACACATGGTAACATAGAGACAAAAAAACTTTAGAACTTTGGTGGTCAAAAAAAACAGTCTCAATTTTTGCTAGAGTCTTTTCTTCAGTCTGTAGAGAAACAGAAGTCTCCTTCTGTTAATCTATGGAGTTTTAGAGTTCACTCCTCCTATTCCACACTACTCTGAGGTGTGCATAGGTCAGTGAGTCCAGGGATGCTATTTTAAGGATAAGGTATTCAAAGGTAGAAGTCCTCTTCATCTGTTTCTGTGAGCCTTCC
Organism: Parus major; assembly: GCF_001522545.3. Taxonomy (NCBI): domain Eukaryota; kingdom Metazoa; phylum Chordata; class Aves; order Passeriformes; family Paridae; genus Parus; species Parus major. Next base: position 71,057,988 of record NC_031770.1, on the reverse strand, counting down.
TGGAAAAACAGCTTTTCTCTTGCCCCCCCAAGGCTTCAAAATCTTCACTTTACTCATTTTCCAGCAACTCACAGTATCACAACTACTCTCTCTTCTCTCTGAAGTCCACACTTTGAATACTCTATTCCTCCCCATACTCTAGTCATGAATTAAAGGAGTTTTTGAAACTACTATCGCCCATCTCCATAGCTGTAACAGAAAGATATTTCAGCAACAAGCACCTTCTTATTCTCTCTTTCTTATTTAAACTTAACTCTTTCCCTCACTGTT
>NC_031770.1:71000939-71057353 GCF_001522545.3 Parus major | reverse complement strand
TCCCATCAGCCATCAGCACCTTCAACTTCCCCTCTTTCCTCAGCTGTCTTAAAGGTAAAGCTACCCCATGACACTTATAAAATATAGATACATCAAAATCACAAGTCTGCAAGTTTGACTGTAAGCACCTCAAATCTATGGCTACATTTTAAGTAATTAGTTTGCTACATAGCTGAGCTGTAAGACAGAATGGTTGATTTAAAAGTAAGAGATGTCCTTTCTACGTTTACATGTATGTGTCTCAGTGTAAGTTTATATTTGTTTTCATCATTTTGAATGACTAAGACTTCAAACATTCTATCTAAAAGCTTAAACTTAATTAGCATTCCTAGACATGCTAAAGTAAATCTTCTTGGCTCCTCTCACAAAGCTCATACAAAAATTTTAAACCTTATCACTTACCTTTACTGTGGAGAAAGACTAAAATCTATCCTGTTCACCATGTAGCAAATAATCCTGATCCTGTTAGAATGTTTCCATTCTTTGTAGATGAGGACATAGAAAGAAAAGCATACACTTGGCCGAAATGAACCTTTTAAAGCAAGGCTAGTAAACATAGAGAACACCTCTGGAGAGGTGTACACCTTTAAAAAGATTCTAGTTCAAAGTAGTAGAAATATTATACTCAGTATTTCTTGCGTTCTCCATTAGGAATGAAAGAAGTTAATGTCTCTTTTCCTAGACACAAGTTTCTCCCAGGATTTGACAGGATAGACCAAATACTATATGTTGAGCAAGCATATGTCAAAGCTGACTCTTCTGGGATATTTCTTTTTTGACTTAAAACATACCAAATATCAGTGAAGAAAATAGAAAAATTAATGGCTGTTCCATTCCAAAGCCTCTCTCTTTGAAGTTATAAGAAAATATTGGTAACATTGCACATAGTAATAAACTATTTTCTTTTGTTGTGCATTCTATCACAATCTATGCCCTTCTCAGTGGAAAATGGTATCCATTTCAGGCAGTGGATACAGATTTAGGGATAGGCTGAAAGTCCAACAGTCCAGCATAGGCAAGATGAATCACCATCTGGAGGGGGACCTCTTTCTTCATACCAGTAACAAATGGCTTAGATTCTTAATCATTAACCAGCTGAAATACAGATTCAACTCTTACTATTTATCCTGATCAACCTAGGGTGAGATTGAGCTTTTAATTGTAGTAATATCTAGTTACCACACAAATATGAGCCTTCTCTTCCTAGAATTTCTCAGATTTGTAGATTGAGTTAAATATTAAGAGGGGAATGACTCTCAGAGAATCCTTTGGATTGAAAGTGACTTTCAAAGAACATGTACTCCAAAATCCCTAAAGTGAGCACATTTTCAACTACACCAGATTAAGCAGATCCCCCTCCAACTTGACCTTGACTGTTCCTATGAGATGAGATGTCTGCCAACTCTCTGGGTAACCTGTTTCAGTGTCTCACCACCCTCATCACAAAAAAAAAATATTCTTTATATCTAGTCTGAATCTGCCCTCTTTTAGTTCAAAACTGTTAAGTTCTTGTCCTATCAATACAGGCTTCTTGAACAAGTCAGTCCCTATCTTTCTCATAAACCCCCTCTATGTATTAAAAGGCTGTGATGAGGTGTTCCTGTATCATTTTCTTCTACAACCTCATATTGAGCATGAGTCAAATAAATATCAATGCTTTTAATTTCAGTAGTCCAGCCTTCTGTGTCGTGCAAGACATTTACTAGAACTTTGCTTGTGGAAAGAGTCAAAATCTGTTAAATGTCTGACAACGTCCTATTTTCTGTCTGAGTAAGATTTTGAACCAAGAGTAACAATTGTCACCGAAAGTATCTCTGCATTTGGAAAAAGTCTTCCAGAGATTAATAGCCTGTCACAAAAAGCTCACTCTGGTAACACTGATCTATAAAATCAGATTCCAACCTACGGGCACATTTCACGCTCAATATCAAATATATATGCACACATGACAGGCCACTGTAACAGCATGGAAAATATCTATATTTTAAATAATCTGTGAAGGATGAGAAATTAGTTATTGTAATGGACTGACCTTGGCTGGACATCAAGTGTCCTCCCAAGCTGCTCCATCTCTTCACTCCTCAGCTGGACATGGGAGAGAAATGTAACAAAAGGCTCATGAGTCAAGATAATGGAGGGAAATATTCATTCATCTGTTATCATGATGAGAAAAACTGTCTCAACTTCATTTATCGCCAGTCAAATTAGACTTTAATAATGATAAATAAAACTAAATTTAAAAACACTTTTCCTCCGCCTCTGTCTTCTCTCTGGGTTTAACTTCCCTCCCAAATTCTCTCCATCCTCCGCACCAGCAGTGCAGGGGTGTAGGGAATGGTGATTGTGGTCATTTCATCACACATTGCCCCTGCCATTCCTTCCTCCTGCAGCAGGGACTCTTCACATTCTTCCCCTGTTCAAGCATGTGGTCCCTCACACAGAAGACAGTCCTTTATGAAGTTCTCCAATATAAGCCCTTCCACAGGCTGCAGTTCTTCTTTCATTACTCCAGCATGGCTCCCTTCCATGGGGGGCAGACCTGCAGATACAGGCTGCTCCAGTGTGGAGTCTTCACAGAGTCACAAGAGCTGCTCCTGCAGAGTCACAAGTCCTGTCAGCAAATCTGTTCTAGCTTGAGCTCCTCTTCCTCACATATTTTCACTCCTTTTTCTCTGGCTGCAGTTGATGTTGCACAGGTTTTCCCTCCTTTCATCTGGGGCCTGACCTTGGCCAGCAGCAGATCTGTCTTGGAACTGGCTGGTGTTGGCTCTGTTGGACACAGAGGGAACTTCTAGCATTTTCTTTAAAAAGGCACCCCCAAAGCCCCCGTTTCCACATTTGCCACTCAAACTCAGTAGAGTTTCAGATGAATTTAATTAAATTGTTATAATTGTATTCAGTTTGTTTTTAAGAATTTGGTATAACCTAGACAGATGGGCTCCTCCCAAGAATATACTACCTATCTTTATTTTATATATTTATCATAGGAAACGGTGAATTGTCCCCTGAAGTCTTTCAGTGCTGATTTCAGAGACAGCCTAAACAACTAATTTAGGTTAAGAGATTTACATTCTAGAAGCCCAAAGTAATACTGGATTAATCTCACTCTATTTGACATGCTTGGCATGAAAATCAACATATTCATCAAGTACTATTACAAATTAGATTTTTATCTAATAAGGTCATTAACCTAAGTGCCATCAGTTTTTTCTTCTAAAGAAAATACTAATGACAAGATTTAGAAAATGATACAGATATTTATGCCACTATTTAACTCTCCCCATTCCAAGTTATATTGGTATGCATTTTTATTCAATGACTGACCTGATTTGAATTTTTTCAGGATGCATTATCTGTTTTATCCAAAAGCTGATTGTGATACAGCTACACAAAGGTAAGAACAAACAAATTTTTCAAGTTCTTAATTCAAAAAAGAAGGGTTTTGTATTTATTTTAAAAACAAATTTCCTAGTGGACTAAGAATCAGGTAGTTGAACCACTGATTTCATCAGGGCTGTCAAGCTTAACCAGGATGCTTTTAACAATTAAATCTAATGAATGGGCAGAGATTGTCCTTCTGTAACTTTGAATTCCTGTAATTCTGAATTAATGCTGTTGCATCTGAAAGGACGAAAACTGCTGCTCACTAACACACTTTTGTCATGTACATGCTGACAAGTTCCTCTGTGGTTCGAATACCTGTTGCTTTGCCATCAGCCATCGGTCCTGTCTTTTGACTGGAGCTGTTACTAGTCATTACCTTCTACAGAATATTTCTTAACTAAATAAGTCAAAGAGACTTCCAAAAAACTTTTAATAGCCGACATTGTACAGATAGTTGTTAGGAAGTGTTGTCACCTACTTTCCATCTCCTCTTAAAAGAGTGTCTTTCTAAATTACTTTTATTATTTGTGTGACTGCAGATGCTCTCCCAGGCCCATGTCATATCACATGTCAATGAACTTGGTTTATTATATAAATAAAGCATACAGACTACTCCAGGCTACATCACATGTTTTTTCACTTTTCTATACCCAGCATCCAGTACTTTTAATGATATCCTTAGAGATCTAGTCAAAGAGATTGAGGGTAGAATGTGCTAGTGACTGTAGGTTCAGCTGAAACTCAGAAAGCGTACAGGGTAGGATTTGTGGTATTTTGTTTGCTGTTCCTCACTCAAAAACTCTCTCCTCTGAGTAATGAGGTGAGCATCAAATTCTGCCTCGCATTTGACAGACATGTAGAAAGTCTCCGTTGGGCTGAAAAACAGAATCAAAAAGAGCTGAAAGAAATGGTAATATAACAAACATCTTTGTAATCACTGAGTCACCCTGACCATATCTATAAGGTTGAATGAAAATAGAATAAAAGATTATAAAAAATAATTTATATCTCACACTTTATTCAATTTGATTAAGCTTGTTCCATGTAGGTAGTGTTATTAAAATTAGACAGAATTCCACTGCTTTTGTGTGCATACATTTCTTCTTTTTCTGTACTGGATCATGGCCACAGAGAAAGAATTAAGAAAGAAAAACAAAATAGTTGTATGTTTGTAATGTGTATATACAGGGTAATCTACTAAATTATGAACATAGTGCTGTCTCAGAATATCTGACTACCATATAAAATGCCTAATGGGACCTATAGAAAAAATTAATACGGTTTGACAACAGTCATTATTTATGACTCTGGAGAAGAAGCAATATATTTGACCCTAAACACAAATACAAATCTAAAAGCCTACTTTTGAAGAATTTGAGGGAATACCTGTGCCGTAACGCAGAGTTAAATATCCAGTCTCACTACTGAAAAAAGTGAATTTAGCACATTATAGACATTAGCTTATCAAAAATCATAATCAAATATCAACTTGTTTACATATTATCAGATGTCTGATTAGCTCAGATACACAATGGATTTGATGTACAAACCACTCTGGATACACTGAGTCAATAGTAGTAGAATAAGCTAACATGTAATGACTAACATCCTTCAACGAGCTGTTTATATCCACCAAAATAATTTTACAAAGGAGAAATAAGGACATTTCAAAAGGATTCTTCCACAGTCTGATTGTCTTCTGCTTTGAAAGTAAACACATTATGACTGCGTAGCATCTGGAGTCCATTATATTTTAATTATATTTTATACAAGTGATACTTCCTCTTAGAAAGTACTTGATTGATCACTATCACTTATTTATTCTGCATTGATAATTGCAGACTTGGCTTTTTTAATTTTCAGATCCAACTAAGTAATACCAGTAGAGAAAGATGATAAAAGTGGTGACTCAACATTATGATTACATCATGTATTATTCACAGAAAGAAAATGTGCAGAAACATAGTAAATAGCAAAGTCATTTGGAAACTGTTAGAAAGAAGGCTCTTCAACCATGGTGGAGACAGAAGGTACAGTACAGAATTTCCAGTTGGCCATTGCAAAAGACTGCCAGAGGAAGTGGGAGTTTTTCATTCCTCCAAGTTTTTCATATGCTTTCTGGAAAACTTATAATAAAAAAAATCATTCAGTCTAAGCTCTTGAATGGTCTCCACTGGCCCTGTATTTATAAACTTACAATTGCACAATCATTTAAAATAACCACAGCGAAAAACTTTATGGGTTATCCTCACTATGGAATAAAAGCAAAAAGAAAGGGAAAAAACCCAAAAATTATTATACAAGTACTCCAGCAAGGACCTGCATGTACTAGTCTAGGTTGAGTATCACCACTAGCTACAGCAGAAGGATTAATGCATAAATGGTTTAATGTATAAATGAAGGAAATAGGTATAAATATCTGAAGGCAGTGTGCAAAGAGGACAGAGCCAGAAGCTTTCCAGTAACATCCTGTGACAGCACAAGAGAAAAAGGGCAAAAACTGAATACTGGAGATTCTCTCTGAACATCAGGAGACACTTTTTTTTTTAACTGTGAAGGTGACTGAACCCTAGAATAAAAGTTGCTCAGGAAGGTTGTAGAATCTCAGTCCTTGGAGTTATTCAAAAGCCATCCAGAAAATATCCTGGGAAACTAACTCCAGGTGATCCTTCTTGACCAAGCAGTTGGTCCAGATGGCCCCTAAAGGTTCCTTCCAACCACAGCTATTTTGTGATTATGTGATTCTGTGATACATGGAGCAGATTTCTCTCTCCATTTGCACAGAGAAACAAAACATACCTATTACTACACACATGAACCTTACCTTCATTGTTCCATCCTTGTCCTAAAGTTTTTTTTCTTCAACACAAGGAATGAACACATAGAACAAAGAAATAAATCCCCTGCTCTCTCCATCCTTCCCATTATTTTATGCACTAATAGCTTATACAGGAAGAAAAACTTTAATTTTAGTTTTAAATAAGATGAATTTGAATTTGAACTGTTATGTAAAATCAATAAGCCACCATATATTTTTTATTCCAATAGAAAAAAATAAAATCTAGAGTAAAAGGTTCTGATCAGTCAAAATTATTGAACCGCTCAGGTACTTTTTCTAATTACAGTTCCTTAGATACTCAAAATGGCAGGGAGAGGTTGAAGCTTTTGCTGTTTCTCCTGCAATATGTTGCATGCAATTAGTACCTTTGAGAAAATGTCACTTTGCATTCTCAGTTTCAGATGCTCAGATAGTCTGTACGCAGATGGCAGACTAAGACCTTCATAAAGTTAATCAGATGAAAGCAGAGGAAAAAAGTTCTCCTAGAGACTGAGTTAAATAGGCAAATATAGAAAATCATCATTTGCTTTGCATCAAATGGAAACATTTTTGCTTTAAGGAAAGTGTCTAGAAAAACCTTAATATTTCAGTAAGTTTTTTACAAATTATCTACATTTTGTTCAAAATAAAAGAAAGCACTCAAGAATCGTGACATTGATAGTGTTTCAACTTTAGCATCAATAATTTTCTGAATTATTGCAAAATGTCACATAATGCACACATAACATCATGCTGGAGAATCAATAGTCCAAATATTTATGGCTGTTAGGAAATTTCACATTTAGTTGCCAGTTCCTTTTTAGCTACATGTACAGTTTATTATAAAACTGAAGGTATACATTATTAAAATTAACAGAGAAATGGGATTGTGAAAAATACAGAAAAATATAAAATATTCTTAGATTATGTATATTTAACACTGGTTTCAAATTTGTTAGTAAGATATTGGTATTTATCAGAGTAGAGATTTATTTTTGTTAAATGAAAAGTGGGATATAAACAATTTTGTTGATATATGGATGTTATATTTAAATTTTAAGAATTTTCTAAGCTAAAGACAAACTTAATACTGTCTGATAAGCCTAATTCTTAAAACATCATAAATCCAGGAGGAATTAAGTAGTAACCCAAAACAATGATGTTCACTAAGCCATATGAATTTAACTACAAAACATTCATGAATGTACAAAATTTCTTATTTCTTAATCAAAATTTCTTATGGACCAGCTTTAACACCTAATCTAGTCAGAAAAAATATATTAAAAAACATGCTTAGTGTTACAAGAATTATCTAAATTTGTACTTAATTTTCCTCTGTATAGTTTATCCATTAAAATTGTTTAGATAGACCATGAACATTTAACTCTGGAGAATCAAATACAGTGTAATATTTTCTCCTTTGAATAAAAATCAAACATAGGAAAAATTGTAAACCCAATGCTCTTTTATGCTGAGCACTGTAATTTAATAGTAAGACAAATTAGTATAAACTGCCACATAATCACACATTCTATATTGATATACATTCCTTTTAATATCCTCTCACATGACTACCTTGCAGCTTTTCAGCTTTCACCTCCACTACTACTGCATCAACATGTCACCTAAATAACTGCAATTAAGCATTCTCGGTAGCTGCTGATTACAGGATGCTGATGAACATTCCCAGTGGATTTAACAGACTCTTTCATAACAACGACAATAATTATCTCATATTATAATGTCTGTGCTTCTGAAGACTTCTTAAATAATCTAAAATTTTAATTGTACAGACTGTTGATTAATTCAGCCTAAAGTTCAACAGGAGCTTAATCAAAAAGGTTCAAGTATCACATCACTGGCATCTATTAAGCAATATGGTAATATACATCCTAGGAAATAAATACTTAAGCTACTCGGTCTTTCAACCAAAGTAAACTTTTATAAAGGTCCACTGCCCTCTTGAAAAGAGCACTGCAAATTTTTATGCCACTTTCTATTGCAAGGAAAGAAACATTTTTTTTTTCTTTTTCAGAGAGGATTTCTTCATTTGGTTGAGTTCCTTGCCACTTTGCTTGGAGAATAATGACATTCAGAAACCCAAAATTCAGAATTTCAATGTCTCTAATAAAACTGTTATTATCTTTATGGTCTTGAAAACTAATGGAATGACGTGGTTCACCAGAGCTCAGACTAGCTTGATATAACACACTGGCACCGTGCCACATGTGGGGAATTGCCTCAGCATTGAATTTACCAGGGGCAGAACCTTTAGAGCCACTTGCTCTACAGTGACAAAAATCAGGGATCGGTTGAAGAAGGAGGAGGCTCTTTGTATGAGGTTCCAGCAGGGAGAGGTTTATGGCAGCTGTAAGGGGTCAAGGACAAAAAATAACCAAACCACCTCTGTGCTCAGGATTAAATATAGGGAGTGTAGGGGGGGTGGGGAGGGGGGTAGAGGTACAGACAGTCAACCAATCAGGAACAAACAGGGGAGGAGCATGAGGCGGGGTTTACAGTATGGGGACCAATGAGGACAAGGGGGAGGAGAGGACAGGTCACATGGGCCAATAGAGCCTCCAGGGTTAGGGGATTTCCAAAGGGGAAGTACTGCAAGGGGCTGGGTTAACAGGGGATTGACAGGGTAGAGAACAAGGGGCAGGGTTTACAATGATGGACAGCGTAGGGGAGGATACAACTTCAGGGATGATCCAATTTCTAGGGAACATGGGGGAACATAGGAATGAACCATTATATATAACTGTAAACTAACGAACTTCTAAAATAAAGCGTGCACCGCAACATCGGAACATATTTTTTTACCTGAAACCAGGTCAAATCAATTGTGCAATACTCACCTGGACCAGTGTTCTGTGATGATCTCTAATGTCCTTAAAAACTGTATCCATTATATTTTATTTTCTTCCATTTATTCCTGCATAGAAACAGTATTCCATGCAAGGAGTGGGAATCCCTTTGGTTTATCCCATCACAGATGTCTTTAGAGGCTACATTCCTTTGAAGACGTATGCATCAGCAGGAAGAATTTTTTTAATTTTGTTTCCTCATTGTGGTCCATATTCAACACAGTCAAATCATTTGTTAAATCACACACAAAGATACAATCTATGACAGCTTTCTCTAAAATCAGTAAGGGCTACACATATTAAAGTGAGGTTCATATGCCAGGAAAGACTAGTGTAGAACTTGTGCTACTAATTTCTGGCAATTTTTAGAAATTTCCACCTTTCCCCTCAAATGCTGCAGAACATAACACATTTCAGCATAACTAGCTTCTGAACAATCCGCCTCCTCATTCTCATTAGTTATTTTAGATATACGTACAACATTAGTTTGTTAGCATATTCTAAAAAAAATACATTTTTACTCCTTTCATGTTTGGATCAAAAGCTTATTTCTCCATGTACCTCATCTATTTCTCAGAATGCACATCTTTTTTAATAGAGGAACAAAAAATATTCTCGAGGCAAAACATCTGTTAAGCATTTGAAAAATTGTCATGGATTAATAAGGTGTAATTCTATTTGAATTGATGAAACTTTGCTAAGTCTGGGAGTGTCTGTGTTGATATATTCTCTGAGTATTCATTTTGACTACACTTCTTGGAAACTAAAGGACTATAGAAAAGTAAATATGTAAAACCCACATTCACATTAAATACATGGCTTTGTTAGTTTGTATCTGCTATGCAGTGAAAGACTGGTTTTCTTTATTGCAGTGCCTTGATATAGCATCAACAAAACCATTCATAGCTTCTTAAAAGCTTTCTCTAAGAAAAATAGTGCTCAAACAGCACAATAAGCCACCTAAAATGATACGTACACATATGCATAGGCATGCACTATGTATGCATACATGTATTTATATATATTTTGGGAGAGACTGAAATCTTAAAGGTTCATGAGTCAAACAATCAGCCATTCTCAAAAGCAGCAGGTGCTTTTTTCAGGCCAGATTTTCACCCCGAAACTGAAGGGGAGGAGGGGTGGGGATGTGGTGATGAAGCCTCTGGTCTGCATGAGTAGCCCAGGTGCTGAAGGGGTGAGCACCTGTCACCAGAGGATGACCAAGAAAAATTGACCTTAATTTAGCACCACCCTGGGTTTTGAGTCTGGGAAGAGAAAAGGCTGATAAGTAGAAGATTATGCTTTTCATCATGCCAATAACCTCCCTCCCCATGAGGCTCAGATGTAAAACTCCACCCCCATTCCTGGGGGAGGAATTCACATGGAAGTCTTAAGGTTTCCATCCCTTTTCATAAGGCATAACTGGCTCAACTACACCAGAAAAAGAAATGGGATTTATGTCTTAGAAGGGGTCATGAACCATCAAAGACTTTTGTAGCGCCCCCAGACTCATTTCTGGGGCCTTCTACCAGAGGACCATGCATGATCCAAAGTGTTGCATGAGACAGTATAATATTCACCCCCAGGGAAGACACCTGGGCATTTCCACTTGAATCTGAGCATATATTGCCCACTAAACCTTTTTTTCATGGGCTTTCCCCACCCACAGTGGATCAAGACTGTGGCTATCACTTCAAACAATGGACATCCAAACTGCAACAATCAAATCCAGTCTGCATCCACAGGCAGTGACTCTTACCCCTACTTTCTCTTTTCTTTCTTTTCCTTATATATTTTCTCAACAGGTATTTTTATACTTTTCTATTACTATATTGCTATAGATAATAACTAAAATGGCTACAGAGCCCCTCTCCATTGCAACCAAATTGCTATAAAATAAACCCACCATATATATATATATATATATATATATATATATAAACACCAGCCATTTAATGCTGCTTCAGTCTAATCCACCCCAAGGGGTCTATTAACAAGAACCTTAGTTAGCCCTCCTCTGTGGTGAGTCATAACATATGCCTTTTTATTGGTCAGGTGAGCTAACATGAGTTCATGGTCAGGTATTTGAAAGAATAGGAGCAGAAATGAAGCAGCTCCTGTGCTTGGGTCATTCATAGGATCTGGCTTTAAGGGTGTTTCCAAAGTGTCTTTATCATACCATCCCATCCAATTCAAAACACATTAGCAAGAGGAGAAGATTATTTCAACAGGGGAACAAAACTTCAGTTTACAAAAAATAATCTTTTAATCCTATGCTGACAAGAGTTTTTGAGAGGGATAGATGGAAGGAGTTAGGAAAATTAATAGATTCTATCCTAAAGCAATAAATAGTACTGATTCTTTAAATCAAGTTCTTTTCAGATGCTTTCTCCTGTTTTCTTCATTACTTTTGCTCTTCAGTCTTGAGATCCTCTGGCCTTCTCTAACTGTTACTGTTGAAAGCTTTTTTGAGAGATTCTGTTGACCTTTAAGTTCTAGGCAGCAGTTAAGTTTACCTATGGTAGCATATCCATATGAATAGTCTGGGGGGAAAAAAAAAAACAACAACCTGGTCATTCTTGCCCTTTAATTCCCCATAATACAAGAGAAAAGAGTAAGGGTGGAAGGAAATCAATCGTAACTTATCCCTTGACGAATATCAGCAAACACTGTGTCACAAAACCAATGTGAAGAAATGGAGTATGGATTTTCTGCTGACATTTGTAAAGTGTTTGTGTCAAAGTATTTTTCTAATATAGCAAAGGTTACAGTTTAACAAATTAAAGCACATGTTTCTTTTGAACTGACATGCTGATCATTTGGGTTAATTTAAATGGCTTGTATTGTTCTAATAAACTCTCAACCTAACCTAGTGTGATTATGGCCAGTCTTTGCATTAATCTGCCATAAGTAATTGCTTTTTCATCAAAATGAGCTGAATGACAACAGTGTAATAGTCCATGACTTTATCTAATACAATTTGGAAGAAATACTATATGCCATTTAAAAATGTGCCCAGAAGTGAATTTGCATTGCAAAAACCTAGGCAATGATTTAGGTTTAGTATCTCTAATTTCTGTGGGCTAAAGTGTTCCTTGATATTACAGGAATTCTTGAATGAAATAACTATTTTCATTTGAGTTATAGCTTCTATTGCCAAATTTCCTATGAAAGACAAAGCCTTTTTTTTTTTCTAATCTCCATGACTGAATTTACTTTAAATTAGTTTATGTATATAAATATATTTAGCACTTTTGAATTATAGTGTGATAAATTATAAGGAAGGCATCATAAATGCTAAGGTGTAATTGGACTGTCATGTATTATGTCAGTAATTATCATCCTAGGAAATTAATTCCACTTTTACTAAGAATTGAACACTAAATATAATTTTGCAAGTCTTCTGTGTGCTACTCACAAAGTTTTTTTATTTACATATGCATGTCTCTTTAGAAAATCCCTCATAAATGTAATGCCATTATAAAGATATATTTTATAATGTTTTATGTGTGGTTCATGAAAATATTTTGATTTCCTAGAAGACTGTTCAGTACTAGTGCTAATGCATTTCTTTGTATGAATAAACACCAAACCCAACCTTTTTTTCTGTATTGAATAACAAATATAATTTGAAGAAGTAGGTTTTTTTTTTACAAATCATAGATGTACATTTTCCAAACTGTCTTTTTCCAGATCATTGAGATCATTTGGATGTCAAAGCCATAGAGTGGATTCTTCTTTTTTAAGTCTGAAGATTGCAGTGAAGTGATAAAAGAAGGAAGTTCAATATTAAGGTGTGGTCTAACTGGTCCCTAACAAGAAAGGTTTCATACACAGCATGTGCTACCTGTAATGCTGCCAACTTTAAGTGACCATCTTTAAATTATTTACAGTGCCACACATGATCAAAATGGTTTTTCATTTTCCACTGCCTTTGGTGTCTGAAGAAGAATAATGAAATATGAGTTTCCCAAGACTTCAACATTTAACTAAAATCTTCCCAAATTTTGCCTCACTTCACATACATGTACATAACGAGTACTGTGAAAGGTGTAGGAAAGGCCTCTCAAGAAAATGAGCAGTGCTGAAAAGCATAAACAAAATCTATCTAGTTCTGAGGTTGGACTCTCCTATTAGGTGAGGTGGGATCATGTGTTCTCAGGATTCTTTCATGGATGAAGAACATAGCAGAAGCCTGCTTCAATCTGTGTGTAAATTATATGATCAACACTTGTGCAAAGCGTCTCTGCATAATATAACAAAGGGGATGCCTTTTTAAAGAATAGTTTCCATATTTTCTTCTGCTTTACATAGTAGTAAGAATCAACCACTATAATAAATATTCTAGACCTCACAATGCTCCAGCATGCCAAGAACATGCAAAGAATCAACCTATTGTGTAATAATAGCCAATTATTTAATAGTGTGTGCTCGAATGTGTGTCCTTGACATAATTCTTGTTTAGGAGCAATAAATTCTTAGACATGCTTGTGACATTTAATAGTGTGTGCTCGAACATGTCCTTGGGCTTATAACAAAAGGTGAAAAATCTGAGATTGGATTCACTTACATTTAATTTTGTTTACAATAAAACTATTTTAATTCCTCTTTATAAGATAACTTTCTTTTCAAATGAGTAGATCTTGGTCACAGGACCAAGCCTGACAGAGTTCAAGTGCTTGGACAATCCTTTGAGGCACATGGAGGAATTCCTGGAGCAGTTCTGGGGGGCCTGGGAAAGGGTTCTGGAGGGTTCTGGGCAAGGCCTGGAGTTGGGCTTTGATGACCCTTGAAGGTGTCTTCCAACTCAGGATATCCTATGATTCCATAACAAAGGATAAAATGTTATTAAAATAAGGTAAAGTGTTGCAAAATGACAGTAAGAACCAGACGGTTGGAGTGCCAGCTAACGAACAGCTACTTTGTAGACTTTCTTCAGGTGAACTGTTCAGATATAATGTAATTTACATTTTATTTACTTATAAAATGTGAATATTCAGCTTATTTGAATATCAGACTTGGGTTCTCACAAAGTGAATGTGACACTATGTACATATATACTTTGTTTAATCCCTTCAATCAGAATGCTTTAATGACAAGTTCAATTTATTTTTCCATGTTGCTCTGAAGCAATGACTTTATGAGACAGAAAGAATTTTCAACCAATCATTTTTCATTGCAGAAATACAGTTTTGACAGAATTCTAATGCTTTTTATTCACAAACTTAAGCAGTATCAGATTTTGTTCTTTAGATTCATCTTGAGTTCAGGAGAGACTTCTGATTTATTCTTCAAATAAGGGACCTTAGTCTCTTATTAAAAGAATAATGAAGGCATATAACATATGAATGATAATAAGATGTAATCTTTTCATCAAGTAAAATGACCAGGAATATAATCTCACACAGATCCCTAGCATGGTGACCATGGGTTTTGGTCTCTCAGGAGCATAATTTTCCGTGACAAGGCTTTTATCCATCATGAAAGTAAACCAGCAAAATGCTCCAGAAACTCTTAAATTTAAGTTTGGTTTTGAACAGGAATTCAGAAAATTTTTTAAAAATACCTTTCTGCCTTTTTCCTATCCTCTGGATTGCTACGGTTATTTCCTTATTACCCTGTTTATTTCAGGCCAATCCTTTCAAACCTGCCATGTTTCTGCAGTCTTTGCCATGTTCCCTTCTACAAACTATGAATCAATTTTAAAAGAAACAACTGTGCTACCGCGGGGTGGTCCTGGATCAATGCACGCAGTGGATGACACACACTAATAAACTTGTACGTGATGGCAATGCCTACATGCAACACACTTTGAACTCATTTCTTCAGCACAGTCCCCAGAAAGAAACTAATAAAGCATAAAGGACATTTGTTTGTGGGAACCTAAAAAAGAAGCAGACTCAAAACTACCTCTGTTATAATCTAGTCAAAGAATTACCATGAGAATTTCAAGTTACTTAGTATCAGACATGGCAGAGAGCTGACAATGTGCTACTAAAAAAACTAAAAAGAGTGGAAATTAATTTACATAAACCCCTGACTGCTGCCTGTGGCTTGTCTGAGAAAACTGAGCTAACTGTAGAAAAATATGGGAAATCACCAGACTCAGAATTCCTCCCACTCTGTTGTGTCTAGCAGTTTCAGTTTTTCTCAGACAGATGAATGACTGAACAGTAAAACATCCCTAGGTCACTGATCTTGAGGGAGGGAGTGGTAAGATTTTGGTGTTTCCTGAGCTGATAGAAACAGGAAGAATTCCAAAAGATCAGAAATATGCCTTCAGTCACAGGGGTTGATTCAGGACAAGAATTGAGGAAAGATACTATTCTACGGCATTTCTAGGACCTATCAAGGTGTGTCCATGCTTAAAAGGATGGATGCTTCTATTCATGGAGCATATATATGATGAAAATCAAGTAGTATTCCAGTGACAATTAAGATATTGGATATCAATGTTCATCTGGCAATAGAAGAAGGAACAATCTAAGATCACAAAAGTTTGTGCACATTTTTCTGAAGCTGTTCAAATGCAAGGTGAAAACCTTGTCTTTATCTATTAAAATGTTATCCAAGAAATTTCCAAAAGCAAACTTTACTCTAGAGTATAATCAAGAAATGTTATTAATCCAAAATTTGTCTTCAAAACAGGTGTTCAAAGAACACTATTTCTGTAAAAGCTTCATTTAAAAGATGTACTGAGATGGATACCTACATAAACAGCTCTTGCTCAGAGGACTTATGCATGTATACAGAACAAACAGATCAAAAGAAAATGTCCCTACCAATACAGAATTTTTAACTTGTTTCCTTGATTTACCAGGTTTGAAGCTGAGCAAAGCTTGCTGCCAATTGACTTGACCTCCTCTCTTTCCATTTCATACATATAAATAAGATTTGAATTATTTATTTTGGAAATAATTTACTTCTGGTTGTGGAGGGAAGCTATCACTTCTCATGCTCTAGACTTTTGAAATATAAATCATATGGGGCTGCTTTTTATGAAGGGCTTCTAGTGAAAGTGTTCTTATTATACAGCTGTGATGTTCTTCTATTAAAAAAACATTAAATATTTGTTATGTATCTGGTTCACCTACATCAGATAAGACTGCCCTTTCTGCCCTGAAGAATTCCCTTTTCATGTCCTTACCTGATCTGTCACAACTTTCGACATAATCAGAATTTTAATACACTTTAACCTAAATCACAGTCACTTGCTCCTATAAAAAGCACAAGACTGTAAAATTGGATTAGCACCATAGAGTACAATATGTAATTTTAAATCAGAATAAAATAGGGTTGTAGACCAGCATTTAGGAAGTTCTGACTCCAATAAGATTTGACAGTAAAAGAAAAAGGAAGACAAACAAAGCAGTGCTTGATTTCACAGTAATAGTCTCATTACCTCTTAAGCTCTGGACAGTGATTATAAAGCATTTAAATTTTTTCTGTGATAGATATTTGATGCTTAACTAAGAAAATAGGTTTTATAATAAAATAAACAAAAAAGGTTTGAAAAGGAGGAAGGAAGTTCATAACATTAATAGATGTACAGTACTTTAAAAAATAATATGGGAATAAAATAGAAGTATTCAAGATTATTTCAAGGAATGCAGTGTGGATTCACATGTAATGTGATGTTATGAATTTGGGGGGAAAAGTAGATGCAAAACCTTTTTAATGTGCATCTCTAAAAATTCTAGGTTATATATGATAACCTATATTTTACAGGTGAGCTACATACCAGAGATGTCTATTTCAGCTAGATATCTTCTGATTTGGTCTATTTAGATGTGATTTTTAATATAGACAAATTATTTTGCATTTCTCTCTGGAATGCCTTAACAGCTCATAGTATTAAAATGAAATCTGTGTATGGTTTCTCAATTTAGTTACAGTGATTGCTTCCAAATACTTTGTCTAACACAAACACAGATCTGTAATCTCTGAGAAAATGTAGCCCTCTTTTTCACTGTTGTAGATAATCCCAGTCCATATCCTTGGAATCCATCACAACTTTTCAAATCAAAGAAGTCCATTACTAGAATTCTAAACATCCTCCTACATATTTAAAAGAACTTGCAATATATGGGGGAAAGAAGGTGGTCTATCTACTCTTGGAAGAATCTGTCATGCAAACATAATAGTCTTTTTGCCTAGAAACATACCAGAATTTAATCACAGAAAAACATTCCCTCACAGAGCAGTCTAAAACAAAGTAGAACAGGTTTTTTTCATTCTTATCTCAATAACCATTTCCTGAAATAAAAATAGAGCCATTATTTCTGCCATTATTTAGGACTGTTTTTGTATCTAATAGTTGATCAAAGAATTTCAAAGATACAGAATCAAACCTACTATTACACTTAACCTATTTTTCCCTTCATGTGCAGAGAAATCTTAGATGAAAACATACCAATGGTCTTATCTCAAAAGACAAATACATATAAGTCATTAATCATGCTAGGTTTCTTTTAAAGCCTGTGATAAGAAATTGCACCAGTTATTCTTAGCTACATATTTAGTAGGAACAGTAGAAACAGTCCCTCCAGAGATCTACTTTTCCCTAGATAAAGGTGATGAGTCCCTACTTAGGTGATGTTTAGACACTTAATCAGACTGCAAAGAAAGGACTTTTGTGAAAACTATATATATTTTCCTCTTGAGGAAATCTCCTAAAGTTAAAAGCAGTAACAATAATGCAGGGCATGTGATGTAGGTAATAAGTCTCAGTAAACCTGTCCTGTTCATTGTCTGCTTCAATTACAGTTTTCACCAAAGAAGGTCTTCAGAGGTTCCATCTTTGTCAGTCAAATTACAACAACTGCATTGCCTCTGAAACAAACTGGACCTCTTCACTTGTTCTTTAAGTAGCTATGGATACTTTCCCAAAGGATAATCTCTATTCTTATCTTTTCTTTCCATTTACTGTTTTATATTCTTTAGAATCATATTGACATGAAAAAAAAAGCTTAAGAATGGCCACTGAAGTGTTATTCTGTCAGATTTCATTTGCTTATGTATTCATCTTTCACCAATCTACTATGAAGATGTTTCAAAGACAGGCTTTTTGGGGAAGATATGTGTATAACTGACCTCACTCTTTGGGATTAACAGCAGTAGCACTTACTTGCAGTCTTCACTAATGCTGGATAGGTGTAATTCAATAATGTAAATAATAAGTCACTGTATATTATGGTCCAGCCATCAAACATCCAGACATGGTTTGAACAGTCTCACGAGGAGTGCATGAAGGGCTGTAGGCTTGCCATTAAATGTAGTCTCCTTCAACAGTATCAATTTTTTATGCCTTTCATATATGACATACCTAGAATATTTGGAGCACAAATATTCTTTGAAGCAGCTTTGGGCATCTCAATATTTGGAGCACAAATATTCTTTGAGCATCTCAACTGCACCATAAAGGAAGTGGTGTTTTGTCTGACCCAATACTGGATTGCAAAATGCAGTACAACATAAATAATTTCTGCATCCTATGCCATAATCATAGGTGCACTGTTTCTCAACCATGCTGTACCCCCTGCATCTGCCTCTCACCTACATTGTGCTTAGGATGGATTCAGCTGTAGATTCAAAGGACTGTTTTCAACTTGTGCAAAATGCCCTGCTTTTATACTCACTTGCTCCAGGTGAAAAGCCTAGGTGCCCCTCTTCAGGCAGATTCACTACAGCCCCCTATAAGTCTAAGAACTGAACTGCCTTTAGACAAATGTGGTTGTCCCCTGCTCCCACTTCTTTATTGCACAGGGCCACCAGGAGTTAGGAAATATTTTAAGAACATATAGGATCGTAGTCTCTGCAAGACAAGAGATTTCCATTAAATTATGATCCTGAACCCAGCAGCATGTTAAGGACAATATTATTTTCTCTCTAGAAACCAAATATTCCAGGCACTATATATGATATCTACCTTGGACTAACTATATTTATATGTACGTCATCTCTGGGTCCAGAGTTATCTCTGAGCAACCGTGGCTGTAAACAACATTTTATGAACTTATATTTTCATGCGATGTTTCTGCAAACCAAGTACCATGCAGGCTTGGAAGAATGGAAAAATTCTTTACAAGTGAGGGTGGTGAGACGCTGGAACTGGTTGCCCAGAGAATCTGTGGATGCCCTCCCTGCCACATCCATGGAGGTGTTCAAGGTCAGGATGCTTGGAGCTCTGAGAGATCTGATCTAGTGAAAGGTATCCTTATCCACAGTAGGGGGGTTGGAACTAGGTGATCTTTAAGGTCTCTTCCAACCCAGACTATTCCATTGATTCCATGATTCTATGATCTCAGATTCACAAGAGAAAGAAACAAAGTTTCCAGCTGCACTCTGCCTCAGAAAAACACTGCAGTTCTCCAAGGACTGGTGGGAGGGAACGGATCAGTTTGCACCATGGGACAATCTCTAAACCACCCTTAAAATTGCTGTTTGATGTGTCTTACAGGGTTTCAGCCAACCATACCTTTATTCCAACATCAGTGACCCCAGCACCCTTCCATGTCCTTAGTCTCAGTAGTACCTCCCAGCTGAAAAAACTAAGGTTTTTCTTTTTATAACAAAATGGTAACAGAATTTTCTGATACTTATGTTCTATTGCACATAAAAACCTCTTTGTTGGTTTGAATACTGGTGAAGTTTGCAAACAAATTCAATAATTCCAAATCCACTATGCTTCAAATAAGTAATGCCTGTAGCCACTAATTTGTTTATGTGAAATTTCTCAATGTGCTTTCAGAGAGAACAACTATCTTCAGGCTCTGATCCAGCTATAATCATTACTTTATTTTTATTATTATTTTTAATTTAGTGTGGAGAGCTACAGTATAAAGGTTGCCAACAACAATGACTAGATTTGAATATTTAGAAGTAAATTACTAAATATAATGAGATGTGGACTTAATTTGCATTTACCATTAAAAAAAAAAATATAGAAACTGGACATCAGCCAGTGCTCTTAAGCCAGACTTATTATCACTCAGAAATGCTGTCACAGCTCATGTGTACATGGGACATTAGTCATGCATTTGTTAATCTAACATAATATGGAACGTAATTTATCAGGACATCAAAATAATAGCTTTTACTCCATTTTCCCATCTATGTGAGGATATGCACAATAGACTCTGAAGTTATACATGCACTCTATTAGAGCTAATTGAAACTAGATGATACAATTAACGTGGTTCTTAGTAAAAAACATTAACACTTAATGTAAAATTCTAATCACAATAAAAGTGGGTAACATTTGAAGGAAATGTGGTGTATAACTGCAAAATATATTTTTAATTCAGTGAAAAAAAATAAAAATAAATAAAGGAAAATAAAAAATAATAAAGAGAAAATCAAAAATATCAAAAGCATCAACTGGACCAGTTATTGCTTCCAGCTTTGATCACTGTATCTTATTTTTAATGGGGATGTGACATTTCAGTCACTTCCAGAAATTATGAGTTCTCTAATTTCTGAAATTTAGATGCAACACAAGAAAATGGAACAGGTGGTCATGGTATGAATGAGTGGCAATGATAATCCATTTGTACTATACACTGTGCTGTTATAAAAATTGAACTTTAAACATTCTGTTTAGGAAAGTATCCCAATAATTTAATGAAACTGTCGTTTCTGTAGACTGACACTAAATTTTAATGCAAGCAATGGTCAAAATTTCCAAGACTGTAATTTCTGTCTTTTCCCAGAAAATTGCAATAAATCGCTTATTTTGACAAACAAAGTTGACATTTTGTTTGTCAGCTGATTTTTATTTTTTTTATCTTATTTCCTTAATTTTCTTTTTACACATGCAAAGAAGAGCAACATAAAAACTGTATTCAAGCTATTTGGCAAATAAAAATATGCTGTAGGAATATTTGTGGATAAAGGTCTTAAAAAATGTAGTTCATCATAAAGAATGGGACTGTGTGACGACATACAGATGAAATCAACATCAGAAATACATTATAGAGTATAAATATAGGGTGATAAATAAAAACAAACAGATTTAGGACTGATTAGCAGGAAATAATCAAAGTATTTTAAACAAACATTACAGTTTGTGATGGTTTCTGTAGTGTAGCCTTGGGGAATGAAATCATCTGGCTTGCTGCCGGACAAGAAACCAACACATATCAGAATCTATACTGAGAAATTTAAACAAGAAAGGAAAAGCACTCTCTTTATTTCTTTTCCAAAATTATAAAAGTCTTCAGGAAATCTGAATGCTTACATGGATGTCGTCTGTTCTTCTCACAAGCATGAGGAAAGTAAAATTTACCCATTTTAAGAGTGTTGTGTCAAAGCTTTTCTCTAATACTGGGAAGCTAGGGGGAGAGTTGGGTTGAATAGCTGGGTTGAATAAGTGATAAAGCTGGGGAGAGGGGAGGGGAGGAGAAGTGGGAGACATTAGTCTTAAAGGCTAATTTGCTGAACTTTCAGGGGCTGTACAGGGGAAGGAAGGGGAATTAGCTTGTGAATGCCCTAAATATTTCCTTGTTCCTCTCAACAGAATGATCTGCTAAGCTTTTCAAAGGAAATGTAGGTATTAAATCTGTGATGGCCCCAGGCAACTGCCTACTTAGTCTGCATCTAGGTTATTAAAAAAGTTTTGGGGAGGCGGGGTGGAAGCCATGGTGTGGAAGCCATGAAGAAATAAAATGGAGGAAAAAAAGGGAATATTGGCACTTTCAGGTAATACTGTAAATTATTTCTGAGCTTTATTTGCATAGCACTTGCACTGAAAGCTGGTGAAAAATAATTTAAAAAAGCATTTAAATTGAGATTTTGTTTGTCTAGTGAGCTGCATTTTGCTTTTCACTCAGGTTTTTACTTTAAGGTTCCTGGAATTCTTTGAAAAGTCTGTATTCTGCTTAGTGCCTTCTTGTTGTCTGTCTTACTTATATGCTTTGGCAGGGATATGAGCACCAAGAAGATTTGGAAGACTGTTCTGTGCAAAAGGGACAGAAACATATCTTAGTCCTGTTTTAACACTGCCAAAGCCCCCACAGAGACTCTGCAAGTGGTCAGATAGAGTAACCAAAAAGCTCCCATTTCCTTTTCTAATTCAGCTGAAATACCTGCTGCCCTTGATTTTTCTCCCTGAAATGCAAAATTCACCTGAACAAGAGCTGAAGGAGATTTCTGTGCCTTTTCTCTGCTCCATGGGAAAACAGTCACTGTGTTTGCTTTACACAGAAGTCTTTGCTTTCTGTTGTACCTCTTAGTGCACAGCACCTGCAGAGACAAGCTCCAGAGTGACACATTGATTTCCCCACACCAGGTGAGGCCAAAGGAATTAGGATGTAACCCCATTCTTTACATCCTTCTGATGAGAACAGACCTGCAGCTGAAGTGGCAGATCCCACTTGGACTTAATGTTTCCTAAGGGAACCTCTCTTCCCAAGTCGTGAATGGCTATTACTCTGGGCTTTGGTATCCATCATCCCGAGGAAAATGCCAAAGTGCATCAGATGGACAAAGGATTTAGCTTCTTTTTTTATGTCTGAAACAAAGATAGGGGAAAAGTGTGGAAATAGCTGCAAACAAAAGAGAAATTACATATTACAAATGCACTTGCTGGGAAAAATTCGTAAGGATTTTATCAAAAGCAGATGTTTCAGCTTGGAACATTAAATCTGTTTTAGAAAGAAACAGGAGAAAAAGCATGTAAAATCAATTTACATTTTCAGAAGACAGCCCAATCATTTATAATCTTTGCATCGTTCATAATTAAGTCAGATTATTAGACTAAAAACAGTATGAAAGTGTCATATAAGTACTTCTATGAAAGCATCAGTAGCATACTTAATGTTTACTAGAATTTACTAAAAATGAGGTAGAAGAAAAATCATTCCAAAGAAAGTATTCTATGCTGCATTTTTGAAAGGAGTTGAATTTAGTTTTAGGACATTAGTATTGTACTATAAAATTGCACTCAATTGCAGTAAGTGTTTTTAAAATGCACATAATGAGAATTGCTATATGTGCCTTTGAATGTAGTGAAAGTAACAACTGGATGTCACTTGAAAAATACTTTTTTCTCTTTTTTTTCAGGACTCTGATTAGAAACGAATAACAGTAAGGCTTTGTGAGGTTCATGCTCTCCATTAACAATGTCTGACCACTTGAATAATCAGAACTAGGAAAAGCTATTTTAAGCCTTCTGGGTTCCTATAAAATAATCATATGTAGTAAATTAGTATTTAGCCAAAGTATAGGGTTTAAGTAATGTAAATTATCCCTGTCTTAATATTTTCCAGATTACATTCAAAATTTTGATCCCTATTCATCCCCTTTTCACTGAAGGTGGAAAGAACTTAATTACAAGTTAAACCCACATAGTATAAAATTCAAAACCAAGTCTTTTTCTCTCATAAAATCATAAACAGGTATAGCACAATGAATGCTTCCTCCAGTTCTTTGATCAAACCCATACTGGTTTTGAAGCCATGAAGAGGAGGTGAGTTGCTGATTGAGCAAGTCTGGAACATTTTTCATTCAAGCAATTCTTCTGGAGGGATGGGAAGAAGACTTGCTGAAGGACTATATTGTACTTTTTTGTTGTTTTAAACAGTAACAAATACCAGGAGTGGCACTTGATAAAGGAAAATGGATGTGACAAATGACAGTCTGCTGGGTGGTGGGGAGCGGGGAGCACAAAGATAACTAACACCAAAACTACATTCTTCAGTTGGAGAATGCTTTAGTTGTTAGCCAGACAACTGTTATGTTTTTCTAAGAGGACCATGTATGTTTTCCTTATACTTTCATTTTTATGTGTCCTTGTTTTATGCTCAAAGTGCTTGCTAAATGAATGTTTTATCTATGAAGCTGTTTAGTAAAGACGTGTAGGAAGAATAGAAATTTTCACTACCCTAAGTAAATGCTGTCTTCTCGTCTCAAGAGAGATCAATAGCTATTCCAACATGGTCTGTAAAAAAAAAAACAAACAAAACACAAAAAAGTTACTTTTTTCTGAGTGTTGTGTGTAGTTTGTGTTTTCAGATTTCTCTTTGTAAGCTTTCTGTATTTTAGTATTCGACTTATTTGTGTTAGTTGGTGAGCCATTAAATTGATTTAAGAATAAATTTGAGTGACAGCAGAGCTTTCATGAAACAAAGGCTCAAAACTAAGAACAAATAACTGATAAGGAAAATATGTGTGTTTAGACTTTTTTTATATGTGGAGATAAGATCCAGAAATGAGCTGGAGTTTTACTGACCACAGCTTTTGGCCCCTCAACACCTAATGGACTTCATAAGCTTGAGCAGTGCAATTATGTTCTCTGTGCAAGCATGGGGAAAGTTGTGAAGCCTGGGAATGGAGTTCACCAAAACTAATTCATAGCTGCTGGGAAAGATGGAAAAATCCAAAGAAAAAATTCCCGTAATTTTTCTGGAGAGTATATCTGATTGATCTGAGTTTGACACCATATGGACATTGGTTTTCACAGTCTGAAAACTTGTTTCAGGGATAGGATTGAGATCTACATTAGATTGCAGATTGAGCTAAACAGCCCAAGTGTATGTGCCCTTTCAAGTTAAAGTGCCTGGAGCAGTGATTGTAAGATTCACACAACCAATGAGAGAATGAACATTTGGGAACTTGTCTCTGTGGCTTAGTGGGGTATGCCTCAGAAAAATTATATTTAAAGTACATCAAGTAAAGTATGATGTATCAAGTTAAAGTATGATGAAAAAACCTCACCACAGTAAATGTATAGAAGATACATTTATTTATTGTATAATAGATATGAATATATGTATATGAATATGAATGTATAGAATATATGAATGTATGGAATATATAGAACCTAAAGAATTCAAAATTAAAAGTTAGGAAACAGGCTTGTTCAATTTCCAAACTGGAGGACACAGCATTGAAATCCATTTCCTCATCACATTTATAAGTGAACTGAAAAAGGAGTTTTATCAAGAGGCATTCCAAGTAATATGGACCCTAGCAGTCAGGATTAATATATGCAAGGTTCAGAGAGCTCTACAAAAGAACTCTGATACTGATTGGGTAATAAATGCATAAATGGAATACAGTAAAATTTTAATATAAAATCAAAGACTTGGGAAAACAAAGCTCTGATTTGACC
Source organism: Parus major (assembly GCF_001522545.3). NCBI lineage: Eukaryota > Metazoa > Chordata > Aves > Passeriformes > Paridae > Parus > Parus major. The sequence continues at coordinate 71,032,173 of NC_031770.1, read as the reverse complement.
TATACAGGGACAGACTTCTGAGCTGACTACTTGCTCTTATGAATGGGGAGAATATAATAATGAAATTATAAAGATAGATTGATAAAAACATATGGTAGTCAGAAGTAGGTGGTAAGCAGAAAAACAAAAAGAACCTTACAGATTATTAGAAATTAAAGAGAGGAAAAAACTGCAAAGCATCAGTAAATTGTAATATATATCTACAGTTTTGAATACAGAGAGATTACTAGTAATGCTGAAAAATATTCAGAAAGGAGAAAAAAAGGTTCATCCATCAAACGAATGGAATAATTTCCATAAGGAGACTAAGAGTCATCAGCTTGGCAAAAAATATCAAAATGCAATATGACAAAAGACTACGAAACCATGAGTGGCAGGGAGAAGATGAATAATGATGAACATTGTTCACTGTGCTTTCCAGTGAAAGACCAGAGGGACATTATGTGAAATTGGTATGCAGCCAATACACATGAACAAAGCTAGATATCCTTTCTACCAGTTTATAATTACTGTGTTTTACAGAAACTTTAAGATTCTCCATGTTAAATGGAGAAAAGTAATGGAGGAAAAATCCTTTGCAACACTTAAGAATAGTTTCAGATTCCATGTAATGATTATTTGGAAACGAGGAGAATGTTCTGGGGAAATATCACAGCACAACTATTAAGTTTTTTTCACTTTCATATAGACTGTCCCAAATAAGTCTGATTCAGCAGTCATAGCCACATCAGTATAGGTTCAAAATCCAAAACAGCAGTAGAATTTTCACATCAGTGAGCTCTAGAAATTTGCTTTCTCTCTCTTGTGCCATAATTTCTTTCCCATGTAAAAGGGAAAGAGAGTGTAATTTTGAATCTTCATAGGCTATTCTGGTAACTGAACCACGTTGGTCCTGATGAGTAAACCTCAGGGATTGCTGTTTTAAGTGAAATTACTCTGGTTTTGTTTCAGTAGCCACTGCCAATATGTGAACTTTGAAAGCACATGTAGAAAATGCAACAGTCAGGCACACTTGTTTTGTTTGTTATATGTTAACATTTGTAGGTGTTCTCTACCAGCCCATGTACCAGCAAACAGCCAACTCTTATGAAACCAACTACAAGGATCTGTATCCCCAGACTCTTTCTTTGCTGTTGTAAACTAACCATTGAAGTAAAGAAAAAAAAGTGTTCTGGATGCAAATATGGGATTGATGTCCCAAATACATGGGAGGAATTCCAGTGTTAAAGGGTGTCCCAAGCTGTCTTCTCATTTCTGGGTTCTGAAGAGCAACTACAAGTTACTGAGTGCACAGAGTCTTTCAGATTTCCAGTCTAAATTCAATGACCACTTAGTAGATATTCACTGGTGTGACAATGCTATCTTTTTAGCTGAAGTAGTCCTCTTTTTCTCGTGTTTAGCCAACTGATGCATGTGATTTGAACAAGCATAACAACCTGTGTTTTGAATTTTAATTATATTCAACCAAATCCCAGCTTCTGAATGCATATATCATTTGAAGCAATGAAGTTATCGTGGGAATTCTGCAGACATGTGGATTAAAAATTTAGCAGTAATAATGTTTTTATTATCAGATTCTGTTGTCAATGCACAGTATTACAGTAATAGCATTTCTGTAGAGATTTTAGAGGGGTGCATTTTTTTTCTGTAGATTGACTTTCAGGGGACAGTCTCTAGATCGTCTGTACTTATTGCTACATTTGTGTCACTTTTACAAATTTAGTCCTTCTAAGTACTTAAGACAATAAATGAAAAAAAGAAATCTTTGTGGTTACAGACAGTGCAAACCTTACCCCTTGTCATGTCAAACACGTTTTATTTTCTTAGGGCTGCTTACCAAAGAAACAGATAAATAGTGCAATGTTTGCAGTAAAGAAAGCTGATGATAACACATTTACTAAGTGGATATGCCCATTTAAAAGATATTAATATCTTGATAGAAGATTTTGCAGAGAATTAATTAAACAAAAGGCTCTCGTCTCTGCCTAATGCACACTGAAATGAAGTAAATGTGTAGTAGACTTTCTGTATCTCACTGGTATACTACACATTCAGAGATGTTTAAAGTGTCCTTTCCCTGTGAGACTATCATTCATGAAAAATCACATAGGCTTGTTAAAAAAAATACTAAAAGTTTATTGAGCATAATAATAATAAAATCAATACTGTAAAAATATTCTGAGATAGTAGAGAAAATTAGTCCTAACAGCCATAGAAAATGCTGCTTTAGAATCAGCTAGAACAGTTAAAGGTTATGGACTATTGTTCTATTTCTCTGCTTAATAAGGCTTTACTTCAGTGGCATATGGGTATGATTTAATTTCCAGACACATCTTTGTGTTGTGAGACAAAATTCACTGTACCACGGACCAATAAGCAAATACAAAGTTCAAAAAACACCAGGGAACAGAGTTTACAAGTTAAAATTAGAAGAATTAAGAAGCATGATTATTCACTTTTACATGAGTTTTATGCCAATATCACCATTGTGTGTACTAAAGTTAACTGGGTCTAACGCATGTCCAACATGAAAAAAAATATAAACAAGGCAACCACATTATAAAATTAAACACTTTTATGCATACAGTCTATTTCTTTTTCATCAGAAATAAAGCACTTTTTCTCAGTTATGAATTCTTCCCAATTCTTATGTACCATTTGGCAGTCAATTTCTTACAAAGGATGAACGTATCTCTCTAACCCATTACATGGACATCCACCAGCAACCATTATATTGTAGTTAGTGCTTTCTAGTGAAGCTCACATTTTTTAGCACATATGTTCATTGGAGGAGAAAATGGTATCTCACTTCCTCTCTAGGACAGACTCCAGTTTGTGACAAGTACATGCATCTTGTCAGCAAGAGAAGCAGGTTCAACATTTCAATATAGAGTCAAGAGCTGAACCCAACCATTTTACCTGTCAGGTGACTATTTTTCATTTGGCATAGGGATAAAAGCACTCCAACATCTCATATTTTTATAAAGAGCATGTTTGTATCTTCATGCATCCACTTTTTTCTTGCTGTGAATCAGGGCAAAACCTCCTTCCTTTATAAAGGCTTTGAGTATCAAAAGTAACAGTTTATTATTTGACATGATAGCAACAAATTACCAACTTCTGCAACAAGGAAAGAGAGGCAGAAGGAAGCAACTGAACAGATGGTATCAAAGTTATAAGGGAAAGAGTGATTTCACCTATCTTTACATTGTAAATGTTTGTAACCGAGGTAGCTTTTTGGAGCCTCTCTATATTCATTAAAAAAGCCAGGTTAATCTGATCTCTAACAGTCCCTCACATTGGGGAGCTCAGTTCAGGAGGGATAGTCCTCCAAGGAGCTTTGGGGCACTAGCTCAAACACAGATGTCTCCAAACAGCCAGGTGGATATCAACATAATTGTGTTATTCCTGTAGATTTTCCAAACCCAGAATAAAAAGCTCACAACACTTCTGAAGTGCTATGGTGCTGCATGGGCAGTGGCCAGTTAAAAAACCAAAACCAAACAACTACAGCTCAGATGAGTCCATTTCTCCAATGAGAACCATAATTGTTACAAGTCGTCACTCTTCCAATTTTTTTTCAGGCCAGTACAGCATCTTCTGATGTTAGTTGTAGTCTATAATGTTTTTAAGAATCTGCCCCAAGAGTTTCCTAGGTCCTTTAAATTTTTATTGAAAGTCAGAATTCGATATTTTCTTGATTTAAAATATATTCAAATAAAATAATCTCAAAGGAATTGGTTCTATTCTAAAGGGTACACTGTGGTACACTTAATTTCTGAATTATGTTTTGCTATTAATTCTTTCTCTCCTTTGGAAAAAGAAATTAGTTGGTACTATAATTCCAAGCTGATCACTGCAATTATTTGTCAGTGATGCTGTTTCTAATTTTATTCCCTTTATTTTGCTAAGTGGGATGGTATTGGTTTGAGGATTTTTTTATTTTTTTTATTTTTTTAAATTTCAGTGCACCATTTTTCCTTATTTTTTCTGCCCTGCCAATTGTTCAGCTAAATTAAGGAGGAAAGGATTTTGTTAAAATCCTGATAAACAAATGAAAATATTATGTGGGATATTTCCCTAGATAATTACCCTTCTTTTACTGTGCAGGACACTCCAGACTATGGTGAACTTTACCATTATGTGTCTCTATCTGTACAGGTTCATATGTAACTTTGCTTCACAACGATATTAATGCAAGAGATTTGTGCATATGCAAGATAAAATTTTGGTCCTTACCTTTACAGAGTAGAGCTGATGGCAGAATTACAGTAGTTCATGACAGTAATTTGGTATTTGTAATCCACCCTCCAGATTTGCCCTTGCTGAGGGCAAAGAGTGAATCTTAATTTATATACGGAATTCTTTTCCTTTTAAAAGCAAAAATTCTTTTATGCTGTTCCACATAACCAAGGCAATTGCCTCACTCCTAACAACAGGTCCCATGCAGAATTGCTTTCACCAGTATAGAAACTGCTTGTGTGGCAGGGAACTATATGGCCCGAAGAGCAGCATCTTCCTGAAGGATACATGAAAGGAGCTCCTCCAGGAAACAGAAACACCAATTATCAAGAAAGTATCCATGTCCTTTAGATGCTATTTTGGCACAGCTTCTGTTCAGCAGCGCAGTGATTATTGTGTAGCACCTTCATATAGGGGAGCATGTTTTTCACACTTTATATTTGTCATTTCCACATAATCAACCTCATGTTGCACATGGTCAGTCAAAATATTAGCCAATTTGAAATTCTCCTGCACCTTTTGGCATGAAATGTTTGTGTCGTTACTATATTTGAGACAGAGGGATTGATTTTCCCCCCTTCATTTAATTAGGTCTTTTTTTCTTCTATATTTGTAGCACAGAGACTTCTTCATCAAGGTTTACTGCCTCCATGTCAATAGGTTCTCTAAAATAGCAGTTGTTCATTGTCATTGGACAGCTTTAAATGTAAGATATTATGAAGTTAATCTTTAATTTCTGAGTCACTTGATGTGCTTACTTTTTAATATCATTGCTCATGCTAAGGATATTCTTAATATTTAAAATAACAAGTCACTTCTGGTCTGGAATTGAAGATCAAACTAATACTTTTGAAAATCTAAAGTAAAGTTTTCTCTTGGACTGAAGACTATATTAAGAAGAGACCCATCTTAAATCTCTGTAAGTTTGGAGTGTATTTTTTTGAATAAAAAACAACAACTTGCTTAACTAGAAATACAAGGGAAATTTATAGCCAGAGAACATACACCGTATTTCTTTGTGTGACTACATTTTCATTTGTACAGGATTCTGATCAGTCTAAATGTGCCATAGTTAAAAAGAAAACAATTGTCCATTATGCTGTAGACTGCAAGAACCATCTCAAAATAGGCTCAAAAAATATATTCTTTTAAAATATTTCTCTACAGTCCCTTACTTTAAGGGATTCAGTGCCTCACTATACTGTGCAAATTTTTTACAGTAATACTTCTACTGTTTTTTCTTTCAAAGGGAGCACAGTGATAAGCCAGTGAGAAGAAATTTTATTGAGGCATTCTGATCTCTTTCATTTCAGCCTGAGATTTCTTAAGCAGTTCTTCATGAGAAGAAAATCTACTCAGTAATTGGTTTTTAACCTTAATTTAAGCTCCTTAATTTAAATCTAGAAAAACTCATGTTAAAATAAAAATTGTTGTGCGAAGTTCTACATTTAATATGTCAGAAGAATCAAGGACACTGCAATTTAAATGCTTAATAGGTAAAGCTGCTGAAGTACACAGTCCCTCTTCACTCTGGAAATGGCACAAGCCAAACATGCAACAAACATACTTAAAAATAGGCAATTATCTTATTCTATTTTTTAATAAATTCTCCTGGGACTCTTTCCACACTGGAGTTTTAGTTTAGTGTACAGATTGGATATTTTAAAGAATACCTGTGAGAAGAAAAGCAGGTTATCTTACTTAGCACAAGTTCCCTCTTTTCTAATAACTGCACTGTTCAAAGCAAAGGACAAGGACACTGTGGCTGATATTCTGTGCATGGACAAACATTTTTAAGAGTAAATAAAGTCTCTGCTGATGACAGATAGCACTTTTTCTGACTATGACAGATAGCCATTTAGTGAGATTTCTATGTATCCACTGCACAAATTCTATTTCTTCAGCCTGATAAGGAAAAGCGATAGCAGATAGAAATCTGTGTCAACAGAAAGTAAATTAAAAACAGAGGTCTTCCATCTGATAATATCTTTTTATATAATGTAATTTCTTTAGCTAATGTTTTGTGTTTTATTTCAAAAGATTATACAAAAACTGTGGCTGATGGATTATAAAGGAAATAGGCAAAGCTGCACAGAAGGGCATAACATCAAGATCAACAAAAAGTAGTTGTTATAGTATATATAATAAGCCCCTGTTGCCACTTAATAAAAGCCATACTTTCTCTCTTGATCTAGCAAAAAAGATAGATATTAAGGAGACAAAATATATTCAGATTTATGAGGACTGACATTGCCTATTTCCTGTCAAGTTCTATGGCCAAATGTTTGCATACTTCATGTTCCTCAAACTTTCTTTCATGCTTGTTTTGGGTGCTGTTTGATTCACTCCATGCATTTTAGTATTCAAGGAACTTAGTGGTGCAAAATGGAAAGTTTTAGAAAGGCACTAGAACATTCCATGTAAAATTCCTATGAACAGTGGTAGGAGGTCTTTATCTAATTCTCCATTGTTTGCATTGAAAATTCATTCAAAATTTCTAACAATGGAGCTTTAGTAGATTACTCATTCATTTCAAAAGATTTTCAGAAACATCTGGTATTTCACACATATACAAAAAATGTGGCAATTGGGTTATTGAATATGTCAAAGGAGACAGAAGCATACTGATTTGTCACAAAGAGTAGTCCCCACCACTGTTTATGACCAATTGCTTTAGAAAGATTTTTAAAGAGAACAATACACATAGTACACATGCTGTTTGTAATATCAAGCATTCTGTGGTAATCAGCATTGTCTTTAACCTTGAATCAAATGACAATATATGATTATAAATACATGTTCTCTCTGAGAATAGAATAAGCAACATAAGCAAAGAGCACACAAGAATACATTAAAATTAGTTTTATAAATAGATTCCATTATAATAATTTGATGATCAACATCTTGTTCAGCCATACGGCACACTTGCAGAAGTCAGAACTTAAAAATATATTTTAAAAAGTAATAATGAGAAGAGGATAAGTCAACAATGCTACTCACTGCATTATGCTGTTAAGTTTTTGCACTGCTGAAAGTATTACAGGTCATGTCTTTATTGTACATTTAGTAGTTTTGGAAAAAATGAGATTTATAATTCCAAAATGGTCTCTCTTTTACCTACAGCCAAGGTTTATCCATAATACTTTGTTCATATGATTTCCAGTTTGTCCATATAAGTCTAACTGTGATGTGATATTTCCACTTTTGACCCAAAAAATGGGTGTAAAACTTAAAAAAATAAGAGGAGCTTTGTCAATGAAAGACAGTGCTAAATCACATTTTTAGGTATAATTAAGTAATTGACTCCTACTGAATTTTCTACGCTCAGATGAATTGTAGTAGTTTCCTGCACTACTACTGAAATGTTGTAAGCCAAGTGCCTGATCCACAGTCTGAGGAACTCAGAACCTCTGTGCAAAGCAGAGGACAAAAACCCTGTTGGATATAAGAGCAGACCAATGCCAATAGTTGCTACCAAAAAGTTATTATACAAGATTCTTTTATTTGGTGGGGTTTACTATGGTAATTTTGTATGAGAAAACTATGATCTAATCTTTAAAACAAAACAAACAAACAAAAAAGAAATATAAACTGCTAAGACATGAACAGGCATATACTATTTGCAAAACTGCAAAGAGGAGGAATAAAACAAGCAAAAAATAAAGCACAGGTTTTGGTTATTTATGGAAATATACAACGAAACATCCAGTCTGGGGGGCTTTTTGTTTGTTTTGATTTTGATTTTTTGGGTATTTGGTTTTTGTTTTTTTTTGTTTTGATTTCCTTTGGTTTTTTGGGGTTTTTGGGGGGTTTTGGTACTGTTTTTTTATTTAGAACAATGCATAGAATCAAAGGAAAAAATCTAAAGGTAAAATTATATGTACGGGAATTTGGAGAGAGGAGCATTCGGAGCTAAATTTTCAACCCCTTCAAATGCCTCTTTTGTCTTAGAAATTCAAAAGATTTCATATGCCTCATTATTATGCTAAAAATTATCCATATCAAAATATTTTAGAATGATATAAAAACTGCAACCACTGTACAAATTTTTATTTAATTTGAACTCAGATGAGATCATTATTGTGTACTGAACTTTGCATGCAATAACTCTCAATAGAATAAAATGAGATTATTAAAAATATTAAGGATATTTTAAATTATTTGCCTAGATTCTGAAAGTTTTCTGATAGTGGAAGTGGTACAAATGAGGCAGAGAATTACCTGCACAGAATTTTCCTGTACAGAAGGATTCAGCTTTGATAAATTATCCTGTATATACACAAATAGTTAGTTTGAATTGAAGCACAGGATATGAAAAACATATCTATTTTGCTGACATAGTGACAATGCCATTTTTCCCTGGACTCTAAAGTGGTTTCTCACTGGTGCAATTTTAAAGCCTAAATCCCACTAAATTGTTTATGCACTGAGGAAACCAGATAAAGTAATTAAGTGTTTTATAAACCAAAATTTTCTCATTTGTTTTCTTGGGAAATTGCTTGATATAAAAATCTCTGTGAGCACCATCCATTATTGGCATATTAAAGAGCACTACTCTAATTTCCTTACATACGGCAAAGTATTGCAGGCTGATAAAAATGGAGTTTCACAAAAGTGTTCATTTCCCCTCCATGTTGACCAGATGTTCAACCCCTCCACATTGTTAGCAATGGTGATGATGTCACCCTGACTTAAAAGTAAGAAATTTTACAGATATTTAATTAGATATATTTACCTAGAATTTACCCCAAAATACTTTTCACATTTCTAAGCAGTACTTCAGAATTTAATAGAAATTTCAGGCAGAGATTCAGATTTTTTTTATTTTTTGCATAGCTTATAGGTTATTTTATGATTTCAGTACAGGAAATCATTTTATGGTTTCTGTTACTCATTTATTCCCTATAATCATGTTTCTCCCACTTTTGGTTTTCATTCTGTATTAACATTCACATTACAAGGACTATGAGTTATAAGAGAATAGAAGGAAAATTTGGGAAGGCATATATTAATAGTCAGCTGAAAAACCTGTAAGAATTGAGAGAATTTGGCTGCTGTAGTGTGTCGTGTATCTGACTTTGCTTTGCAATCTAGCTAACTGTGCCACACTGCTGTACAAAAGACACATAGTCCAATGCAAGCACTATAAATCTGCAGCTTGAATCTTTTCTAGAGTATTGCTAGTATTTCTTTAGAATCCCTTCTGACTGGAGCATTTCAACACTTGCAGTCACTTGCAGCTAATTGATGATTAGCAATCCCTTTATCATCTTAATACTCATGGCTATAACATAAATATAGCAGGACATGTAAAGCAGACATTTGTAAAGTTGGAGTTTGATGAGTTTTTTTCCAAATAAAACCACAGATTCATGTTTGAAGCTTTTGTTATTGGTCTGTTCCTACAAGTCTGTTCCTACATGCAATCTCTAATACTCCCCATTTTAACACTCTGAAAATGTCAGCAGTGCTCTTTCTTAGTACAGGCCTATAATTGGCAGGATAGGATTAAGAGAGGGGTTTTGATCTATTCACTTTGATCTATTCCATTTAGCAATTCAGTTGTTTTCCCTTTAGTTTCATACTGTGTTGGATTTTTGGTTTTTCTGTTTTTGTTGGTTGGTTGGTAGGGTTTTATTCCATAATCCAAGGTTTACTGAAATATTTAACTCTTTCTAAAAAGAAAAGAGAAGGGAGCTTACAACATAATTGCTAAATAACGTAGTCTGGAAAAGGGCTGATCTTTTTCACTCTTCCCATTATTCTTTCTGTAAAGCTTTTTTTGCTCTATTGTTTTTTCTTAGGTTTGGGGATGTTTATAAGCATGCAGGAAAGTGTAGCAGGGATGAGAAAAGTACAAGAAAAATGGTAACTTGATACTTTGCAGGCACAATTTGGGCCAAACACCAAGTATCTACAATCAATAATTTTACTTCTACATTGAAGAAAATTTGATGCTTTTGGGGTTTTTACCTTCTATATTAAGGATGGTACTGATTGCTGCATACAACCAACAAAGAGATATTGATCAGGACACTCTGGAGACAAAGATATAATTGCCTTGTGGTTATAATAACTCCTATTCTTAGCAGAAAAGGAAAAACAAAATGAACATGATACAAAATGCATTTCCAATGTGATTTTAATGTCATGTTAATTGACATTCATTCCTTGTCCTTTCCAGGAATATTTACGTCTTTTGGTTGGCTGAGGTCAAGCTCACAATGTCACCATGAAGACCTGAAGAAAGGCTTAGATGCTGTCAGTACTAGAGAAAACTTGGTATCTCCTCCTTATTTTTGTTCCTCAGGTGACTGAAACATTAGGCAGTAACATTATGTGTCCAGGACTGTGTCTTTTGGGTGACAAACTCTCAACACTGTTAGAGCACTGGTACTTCCTACCTTGGTATGTAGGCAGTGACAATGAAGGTGGGGAGCAGATGCAGTGTCCAAGGCAGTGTGGATAAGAAAGGCGAAAGAACAAGAGACTGAATACAGGGGGAGTAAATGGGATTAATACCTCTCACTGACTTCTTTTTGTCTCCTTAATGAAATTCCCTCTCCTTTTTTTGGTAAAAGCCCACCATAAGGGCACATAGAGACTATTTATCTCTATCTATCTCTCTATCTCTCTGTCTATCTATGATTTTATTCTGCCTTATTACTGAAAGAGTTTCCTAATGTGCACTGAAGCTAGGACATCTTCACTCCCTTGCAATACATTTTCTCTCGTTTTATAGAGATAAGTATATTTTCTGAATAATGAGAGATCCCGTACCTAATACCCTCATTCAAAGAGAGTACTAAAACAAAGGGTATGAAGAATTAAGTGGAAAGAACTTGTGCTGCTGCTGGAAAAAACCTTTATTTTACCCATCCTACTTTCCTTGCTGCCTCACAATGATTCCTTCATAACTGCACACAGATAGATTCCTCAGCGCTGAAGGAGAGCTTTCCCCATCCTTGGTCTTCAGAGAGTCTTACATAGCTAGTTAGCTGAACAAGAAAAGATGGATATCCTGCAGGACAGAACTGGAATTACAATAGCTTGCTAAAATGCTCCAAAATTTGTGGGTTAATTTATTTTTTTAAATTTTTTTTTAATTTTTTTTTTTTCTAATTCACCATTTGTTCTTATTCTTTAGAAAATGCTGCTATGCTGCTATGGTACCCTATTGGCCCCTGCAGTACACCTGGTAAATCTAATAATATCACTGGACTCTTTTAAACATTTATAAAACATTTGAACATTTTAAAACATTTTTTAAGAAATGACAAAACTCTTTCTTTTTTGCAAATCTTTTCTGACCGCCATGGATGTTGCACTACACAGGGATTTGTGGGAGGGAGGGAGAGAGAATAAAAAGAGGATGATGACCAAATGCCCAGAAAATTAAATTTTATAGTGTAATTTCAATGCTCTTGGACACTCAATATCTCTCTGACTTCTAGTCTCTGAAAAGGGTATGATAGAGATTAGAATTAAAAAGGGTATGAAAGCAGTTAGGATTAATTTCACGCCACACTGAAAAAAAGAAAAAAAAGAAAAAAAATCAAGTACTTTTGTAATTCAGACTAAAAAGCTACTGCATGTTTTATAACCGTATATACAAAACCAAAACAAACCAAACCACTGAGTTTTTTACCCAGAAATTTAATTTGCCCACACAGAGGTCTTTTGAGTCTTGGTACAAAAAGTAGAGAAAAGAAAATGTCATAAAACTGAGTACACACTTATATTTCTAAGGTGTCAGGAACACTATTTTACTACTTTCACATTTGTTGAAAATTACAACCAATTAAGTTTCTCAGCAAAGAATAAAATTGATGCTTAGGAATTTAAATAATTTCACTCAGACACCTCATAGAAGCTTCCACAATGGTGTCCTGGTAAATATACTGACAAAAAAGGATAAATCTTTAGCTGGAGTCCCAAGACATCTCTGATAAGCTCACTCAAGACCTCTGTGATGGGGAAGAGCCAGCAAAACAAAGAAACCTTGATGGGTCCAGGACAAAGAAACTGATAATTAACTGATCTCCCAGGAAAACAGGAATCACTAACAATTATTCCAGTAACTGCTGATGTGCACCCACTTATGTATCTACAATAAAAAGTACAAAATGTAAACTGCTGCCTACTCAGAGATAGCTTCTCTGCACATTTTTCCAGTGCTTGACCTGCACAAAGTCTCCTGGAAAGACCAGAGTCTTGCTGGAGACGCCTGCCTGACTCTGCACTCCATGACACCAGGACAGGCAGAATCACTGAAGTGACAATTTTTTCTTCAGTGATTGGAACAACCTGGTGAGTGCTGTAGCAGTGGCATCTTACATGATACATTTATGGGGCCACACACACAGGCAAATGTTCATAAGAATCCACAGTTGGAACTCAGTAATTGCTCTACTCTAGTAATATATATATATGTATACATATACACATATAAATATATAAATGTAATTTCTCTCCTACTATTAATTTTGCACAGACATATATATATATATATACACACACACATATATATAAATATATACATATATATATACATACATATTATGTATTTGGTTTTAGTAACAGTAGCTTTGTAGTAACTTGTAATGAAGACATTTTTCAGAAATGCAGACTTCTGTGATCTTGTGTATTGCAGAACCCTGAGAATCCCTGTCTCCATCTTCATACACCTTCCAGTCAGGGAACACTCATAGGTCAGGACAGTGACCACTACAGCATCATAGAAAAAATGAAATGTTAAATGACTACAACAACTAATGCAGAAGAGCCTCCCAGAATAATGGAAGAATGTTTGATAAGGTCAATTTCCACACATTTGATAAGGTCATTCACTGCTGTGCCCTTCTAGATAGGGATTTTTTGTTGTTATGTACTGTTTTACATTTCATCAGACTAACGCCTATGAAGGATCAAATCAACCAGATATTTCACAAAACTACAGAATAGAATCATAGAATAATCAAGGTTAGAAATTACCTCCAAGATCATTGAATCCAGCCTTTGACCAAACACCAACTTGTGAACCGAACCATAGAGCTAAATGCCATGTCCAGTCATTTCTTGAACAGTGAGTTCCCAGGGACAGTGAATCCACCACCTCCTGGGCAGTCTGTTCCAATGGTTAGCCATCCTTTCAGTGACGAAATTCTTCCTGATTACCAACCTGAATCTCCCCTGGCAGAGCATGAGGCCTTTGCTTCTGGTCCTGTTGTAAGTTGACTGGGAGAAGAGACTGATCCTCACTTGGCTACACTCTCTTCTCAGAGATTTGTAGAGAGAAACAAATTCTTACCTTGGCTTCCCTTTCTCCAGGCTAAAGCACCTTCATGTTTAATATTAGGGCACAATGTTCAATATAATTATCTTTAATAAAATTCTAGGGAAGCAGTGTTTCCCAGGTTGTAAGGTTCTGTCATGCAGTGCTGAAGGAGATGTTAAATCACTCACTGGAGTGGAGGCAATGTTAGAATTTGCCATAGAGGTAGCACCCGGGTCCCCAGAGGAACAGTAACAGTAACTGAGATAATTATAAATAAAAGCCCTAAAAATTACTCAGTGTGAACTGAACCATTTCAAAAAACAGAACCTTCATTCTGATATGGCCAGATTCTGACATCTATGAATTGGTAGTTCTTCAGAATAAATTGCAAAAGTGATAAGAAGAGGAACAGCTTTCATAGATCTCCATGAATTATGAAATATATTGTGTTACAGTAAACATTCTAAACATATTAACATCAATAAAAAAAGACAACTGTACAGATGAGACCCCTGATTTATTCATAAATTCTGATCTGTTTTCACTTTTTCTATGACCCCATTTAATCACTGCATGTTTTTAAGGTTGTCATAATAATCTCTAATATTTTTTTATTATTAAAAGATGTTTTATAGGACTGTTCAATAATCTTGTCAATAGACATTTTAACCATATGTTTATATCATTGAGACTTACTAGTCTCAATTGTGACTACCCCCTTATAAGATAAATATTCTAAAAGTTGCATAAGCATAATAAATATAAATCCTCTCTTAGAAATATCCCTCCCTATTTCCTGTGATTAATGACCATCTCTGCCATTCACATTGCATTCATAATGCAGGACATATTTGTCACTTGCTTGGCCCCAGCCCACTCTGTATTTCTTCCTTGACTCTACCCTACTTGTCCCTCTAAAGGCAAATAGTGTATGTGAAGAAAAAAATACCCTTATTCTTTCCAATCACTTTGCATACTGTCACATTGTGGCACCATATTGTGCTGCATCCCTACAAATAAAATAGCCAACCTAAACTATAGGCAATGACAGAAATGTAAATAAACTAGTTATTGAACTAGTTATATAAACTTATCCTGCATTTAAAACAAGTCTCCAGAAATTCTTATCATCCAGCATGGACTTCAGGGTTATATAAAATTGTTATTTGTGTTTAAAATATTTACTGTGTAATTTCCATTTATTCTGATAGTGAAAAATGAATAGATAAATTAAGACTAATATTTTTTCTATTGTTTTTTTGTTTTTTTAATTTACTGTCTGAATTTACCAAGTTTATTCTAAAATTTGTGCTATTTATTTTATTTTGTGAACTATACACTCAACTATCTGTTGTCATGCCACATGATTTTTTGCTTTATTGCTTGTTCAGTGGCTGAACTAGCAGAAAGATATGTCACAGGGCAGTAGCCCATGTCCACAATTATGGCATGAAGAAGGAAACTGAAGCAGCAGCAGCAATCCCACTCCTTTCATGTCTCAAAACTTCTAGTCTTCCCTCTCTGACTCCAGCCTTCCACATGCATAGCTTTCTGGTAAGAAAGCTTGGGCAAGTATGTGACACCACATTACCCTGCCTCGTGTCAGCTAACTGCTAGGTGCCAAAGTGGGACCCATGGTCCTGGAACAGGGGTGCTCAAGGTCAATATCCCACATATGGAGAGAGCTGATCGCTTCAGCTCTGGATTTGCAATAATGAGCTTGCTGAAAAAAGGTCTTTCTGACCTGGCTAATAAAAAAAAAATGTAATGGAGAGAGTTTATTTTAAGCTTTTTCCTAATCCACGGTCAGAAGCCCTTAATTCACATCTGAGTGGAAGCAGCTGGTACCTCCAACCAGAGTTTACAGTCAGAAACGCCCCCAGAACTTGGAGAAAAAGTTTTCTATAGGACAGCAAGGTGGGAACATCTGTCCTTTATGATACAGCTAGGAAAAGAAGGGACTGAGATGGGAAGAGATTCCCTGCTGTCCTTCTCCAAGCAGCTGTAACACTAGCCCAGAAGTTAGCCCTGTACGCATTCACTTCTGTCCGTCCTTTGCAAGAGCTGCAATTCCCTCCAGGTCCAACCCAAAGCTGTTTCCACCACAGAAACAAACACACTGCTAAGTCCCAGTTTATTGTGGAGCATCTAATATTTTCCAATAGTGACCTAATTTTGCAATTCTTCTCTATTTCATCTGTGAAAGCTTCTGATTCTCTGCTTCTTAAGCCCCTTTTCTCATCTTTTATCCTCCTCTTCTTTCCATAAGCAATTTTCACCTTCTATCAGAGGCTGCATTCAACAATGTCCCATTCTTCCTGACTCTTGCTTTACCTTAGCAATGAGAGTTGCTGCAGTGGCCCTGGATGAAGGCTTCCTTTATGTGGGTCACTAAGTACTCATAACAATCAGCATCAGTTGAACAAATTAACTCTGATATTGTGTTCTCCCTTCTTTTGTGAACTCTCAGTTTTAAGAAGATAGGATCAGACATAACAAGAGCATCACCAGCAGTTCCTGAGTATCTTAATTAACTTCTCTTTCTCTTTTTTCTTTCAAATGAACAGTTTTTACAATTTATAATATTGTCTTAAACATCACCATACAGGGTTTTCCCCTCTGGTAGAGCTTTCTGAAGCTAAAGAAAAAAAAACAGCCAAGCCATTGAGAAAGCAATATAAAGTCCTGCTGCAATCCCTTCATTTTGAGTGTACTGTATTTCTTGGTGCAGATGAACCATCCACTAATAAGTTTTTCAAATTATCCAAACAAACTCTGAACTTCCTGCTGGTTCATTTCTCTGCATCCTTCTCTTTTCTCTTGTTGTCAGCGGCATGGTTCCTTGCATGCTGTTAGACCACCTGTTCAAAAGAATAATAATAACAATACCCCTTACTGTTAAAAATATAGCATTTCTCCCAAGTTAACAAATTTCCCATTACACCACTTTAAAATTATCTTGGTGCAATTAACATATCCTGATTGATCCCATTGGAAGTATCCAGGCACTATAATGTAACTAGTTAATCTCCACAGGAAGAGTCAGCCAAATCACCTGCTCACACTCATGATGGGGTCTAAATTGAATTCCACGGGAACAAGCTCTGGCAGAAGTCACAGTTTATTCAATATCTGCCAGGAGTAAGCTGTGCTGTTATGGAAATAGCTGCCACATTCCCTGTGCCACAGTCAGTGCAAACACAAAAGCTCAGTTTAGTGGGTTTGCCACAATCCAGTATCAAACCTCTTTCCTGCAGCTGGGCTCCCTGCAGCAACAGTTACCTCCAACAGAGAGATGGTTCCAAAATTAAATTGGCTTCCCTCAAATACTGAATCAAATAGCTTACATTTCTCTAATTGCTCTCACTCCCATGGCATCCCTTCCTGGCTCTGGTAAGAAGTTGAAGGGGGATGTGTCTTGTCCATCATCAGACATAGGGATAAGGTTATTGACATTACACCCCTCAACATCTGCATAGTTTAATAATGCCCTGAGGTTTGCTTAATTGGGGGAATTATGATATCTTTTCTATTTTAGTGCAATTTTCCCCATGGGATAGATTTGGCTCTATGTCAGCCTTTTTACATCAGGGAGAGCAATAATAATCTCCAGCTGTGAAGAGAAATCAGGTACAAATTTTAGTTCAGTTATGAAAAATAAAATAAGCTATGAACTATGAGAGACTGCTGAGTCAAGATTTGGCCAATGATAAATGCACAAGTGTGGAATAGGATTGATACCGTGTAAATATTGCATTTTTTAAAAAACACAAGCAACAAAAACAAAACAACCACAGATAGATCTATTGTGTTAGAGTCTAAATGAAAAGAAAAAACAAATGTAGCAATTATTGACCAAAATAATTGCAATCTAACTACGTGGAATCATATCTGTTCCTTTAAAGAACAGAGGACTAAGCAATAGATCGTATAGTCAAGATTTTTGCAGAAGGTTATGACAGAAATACCAGAAGTCACAGAGGGAGTAAATGAAGATAAAATGTCTCAAATTCAATCTGCAATCTTAATCAAGCTCATCCTTTCCTTCCTCTGAGGGTCCTGATTAGTTACACAAAATGACTGATTCCAAGCTACAGCTTATTTTGAATAAATTAACAATGTAGGCCAAGGCCACTTCTGTGAATCATGATGAAGGAAAATGACACCCAAGGTCATAAACTCAACCTGTCAATCACACAAACAAAAACATGGGATTGTTTAGCTATACCAACCACCTAGTCCCGTGGAATGCTTATATTCCAAATATTCCTAGGACAATCAAATGTCTTCATGAATAATTCACTTACACTTCTGAAAAAAGTTCCTCCAGACTTTGTTTGGTATGCCCATGGTATAACTTCTAAAGGAGAGACACATTTCATCCATATATAGATTTCTGAATTCATGCTATAGCAACCATTAGGCATGGTCAGAAATTACACATGTTCATCTAATGAAAAACCAATCTTTAGCATGATTTAAACTTACCTGCTGTGTTTACAAAATCAACATGCTTCTTTTTAGAAGAGATTTGAAGTATCTGTACCTTAAACAGCAAAACATCCAGAGAGAAAACACAGCTATATCAAAAGGAAACATATTCAGTTCTGTTATCTAAAGGTCAGTATTGAAAGTTATATATATAAAACAAATCTTGATTTTTTTCCTTTTTTGTGGGAGTTATATAAATGTTAATTATAACAATAGAAATGTTAATTATAACATTAAGCTTTGGTAGTATTTTTCTGTTGGTTTGGCAGAGCAGTTGTTGAATTAAAAAGCAAGAGGTTGCTTTTCACTGTTGTTTTGTTTCATTTTTAAGTAAGAGACATGTTTTCAAGTTTGGTTGGGAACAAATTCTCCCACGTGTCGTGGGTCTGAGAGGAACTTGGAACAAAAGGTCAAATTTCACTTGCTACTGCAGGTTTTTGTGTGGAAACCACACGCACAGTTGGAGAAGGATGTAGCTGGAGAATGACTTGTGTGGGCATGGAAAAGCCTTAGGAAAAAAATACAATTTAAACACAGCTGGGAATAAAACACCTACCTAAGAGTGCTATATTCTACCTTTTTGTTGATGCTGCTGTAGATTTGGGGTTTTTTATGGGGTATATTTTTGGGGTTTTTAAGATTTCAATGTTAATGATTGCCTGCATAGAGAAATCTTATTCAAGGTGGTATATTTTCCCTGAACACCTCTTAGTTTCATCCTCTTGACAGATGTTCAGCACATATTGTTATTCACTACTATCCAAAGTACATTTAATTTTTATTCTTTATACTTTATTTTAGTTTTATTTCTTTTTTATGAACTACTTTTCCCAGAACCATATATTTATTTCAAATTTCTTATTTTCTAGGTTACATCTTCTAGATTTGTGCAGAATTTAATTTCAGAGGACTAAGAAAGCCTTTCCATATTAATGTTATCATCCTGAGCCATGGTTCTGAAATTTTTCAGTTTGTTACCTATACCTCTTCTGCATTCTAATGAGGATAACTGGAAGCTCCTTATTTTTAATGGAAACTTAGATTCTTGAGACTCAATAACACTTTTGCTGCATCTTCTGAAAGACATTAATATCCTCTCTGTAAATCAGTGAGTAATTGTTCCCAAAGTTTTCTACCAAAGGACTCTCAAGTGCATGATATGATAACAGCATAATCTTCAGCTTCGAATGCTCTCTGCTAGTACTGGCTCAGATTCTATTTGTGCTTTTAAAGGATGCTCTGCATGGAGCAATCAGTTTCAGTGATTTATTTTTCCCCCTTGCAGGGTAACCTCTTTTGCTAATCACTGTGTTGAAAGCTTCCTGTATTTCAAATTAGTTTGGAAAACATAAGAAATAGTTTTATGTGAGTGACTCTTTTTTGTTGTTGGGAGGCAGACAGAAAATTTGCTCTTACAGGCAAGGAGTGTGTTTGTTTAGATCTAGATCACCAAATGATTAATCACTGAAATGAGCATCAAAATCAACACTTCATAAATATGCTAACAAAAATATAGACATTCATCTACTCGATGATATACAAGCAAGACTGGTAGGACTTGAATTTCAGGCTCATTAATAAAAAAAATCTAATCCTTTAGGAAGAAAATAGAAAACACAATAGGAAATGAGAGATTGGTTAATACAGAAGAGGGAATAGGAAAGATTAAACTTTTCTTTGCATAGCACATGACCCATGTGAAAAAATAATAGATTGCAGCGCTGTGCATATGGATTCCCAAGCATATATGTGTATATATATACTATATTTAGATATATATCAGCTACAGTAAATTGGCAATGTAATTAAGCCATAAAAATATTAACACAGACAAAATTCCTTGAATCTGTTGATAATATATTTTTTCCAGTTTTCTTCTTGGTTTAAAACTGATAGAGGAATGTTCTCTTGCTTCCTTCTCAAGGTGTTATTTCAGATCATCTGATACTGCTTCTAACAAAGCCAACTATATATATTGTTTTAGATGAAGTTGAAAGCTGAGAGACATTGAGTCACAAAAAAGGCTTTTTTGCATACATACAGAGAGACAATTTTTCTGGGATCCTAAAAGGACTGGTGTGTACAGAAATGAAGCTTGAGATCTGAATTTTATGTTGTCTTGAGTGCTAACCATAAATAAGGTAGGAGAGCTTTTATTAGCTGCAGAATAGACAATTTCTACCAGTTTTCCAGTAGTCAATGAAATAAACCTTTCTTCTTGGTTCTATTTGGTTGTAAAACTTGGCTCACTGTTGGTCATTTCAGTGGAAACATGAAAAAACACCTGAAGATACCTCCAGCTAATCTCTGCAGTATCCAGATTTGCGCCATTTTACATTTGTCTGTACCTTAACTCTCTCTTTGAACTGGATCTGGAAATTACCTGTACACCACAACAAGCTACAGAATTCAAAGGCAATGAGCTCCCAAGGGAGGAGACTATAGACAGACAGGCTGCAGGTCTAAGCAACATGAGTACCAGATGAACTTCTGACAGATTCTAGATGTAACTGGCACACTTCCAATTACCGCTTCTTCAGCTTCATCTTCCCTTCAAAGGAGCAGAACCAATAAACAATGGAAGAACTCTTCCACCACAGAAGAATGGTAAGCTGAATACTAACATTTTCCATTCTTTATCCTATCATAATTTTTTATTATTTTTTTTGTGCTATACAAAATGTCCCAAAAACAAAAGTGACTGGCTGTTGTTTACTATGTTTCTTCATTGTGACACTTTGACTATAGAAGTACTTCACTGTAGAACAGAAATATCTGAAGTCAGATGTAGGATAAGAATTACTATCAATATAAATTTTATCTATTATATTCAATAATTATTTAACTGATATATAACATTAATTTTAATTAGTTAATATTTTATAAATTTATTTTTATATATTATTATTATTAATTTTATTTTAATTTTATTTTTAACCATTTTAATTTCATAACAGTATCTTAATATTTCACAGGGACCGTGACCCTCAGAGTAAAGGTATTGCTGAGCCTCCTCTGGATATAGCATTTTACAGATAAGTGAAGTTGTGTGCTTCACAGAACCATGGAAACATTTAAGTTGAAAAAGAAATTTAGGGTGATTAATCCAGCTTTTGACTGACCACCACCTTATGACCTAGTCCACAGCACTGAGTGCCATGTACAGTCATTTCTTGAACACCTCCAGGATGGTGACTACACCACCTCCCTGGGTAGTCCATTCCAATGCCTAACCATCCTTTCAGTGGAGAAATTCTTCCTCCTTACCAACCTGATCCTCCCACAAAGCCACTCGAGGTCATTTCCTATTGTCCTGTTGCTGGTTGCCTTGGAGAAGAGACCAAAAACTACCTGGCTACACCCTCCTTTCAGAGAGCTGTCGAGGGCAATAAGGTCACCCCTGAACCTCCTTTTCTCCAGGCTAAACAACCCCCAGCTCCCTCAGCCACTCCTCATAGGACTTACTCTCTAGACACTTTACAAGCTTTGTTGCCCTTCACACAAAGAGGGATTCATCTGATTTAGTGCAGATGCTAGGACTAGTCAGTCCCTTTTCCATCCATGGAAAAAGTGGGTATTCCCAGAGCACAATTCTTCTCATCCTCAAGGTGACATTTAAAACAGCTCAAATGAATCATGCCTTTAAATTCTTTATTTCTCCTGACTGGAAAAAAAAAAAAAAAAGCCATTTAGACAAATAACTCAATGTAGATATCTTTGCTGTAGACACCTGGACTTCAGTAAAATAAATTAACCCTCACAGCCAGGTCTGACATAAAATTGTCTTTATATGTGTATACCTCAAAGGATACCACAAAAAAAACCCACTTTGGTCACAATATTGTATACAATAGTAGTGTTTTTCTCTAATTCTTGCAATTCAAAGGAAAAATGAATAGTAGTAGATACACTTTAACAGACAAGCAAAAGAAAATAATGGAATTTAATATTACTATTCAATATGCATTGCCTGCTGCATGAAGGGATTCAACCAATCAGTGATGGAGGGGCACAGCCTAGAACACAATAAATGGCAAAATAGTATTTATTCTTCTCTGATCAAGTTTTTTGTTTTGCAGACATCTCAAAGAACACTATAAACAAAAGAACTCTCATGGTTTTAATCAGATAGAGACATAAGCTGAAGTGCAGAGAAAGGAAGATATTTAAGGTCACTTATTAGGCTAATGATTAAACTGGGATGAAATTTCCCTTAGTCCCATTTTAAGTCACATTGAAGGTTTAGAGTGTCTCAGTCTGTAAATCCTTTCACATAAAAAAGGAAAAGAAAACACTGGAGGTCAGTAATGTAAGTGTAGCCATCTTGAAGAAAAAGAAGCACCATATTTTGTTTCTCACAATGCCAATAAACTAGTGTCTAGGACATTATCAGAAAGGGATTTTGTCCAAAAGGCATTTTTCTCATACAGATGAAACAGAACAGATTCACAAGGTTATCAAATTTTTTATTTTTTTTTTGCTGGGGGAGAGGGGTGCTTTTATAAGGCAGAAAACACTTCAGGAATCTGTATTCTATCTGTAGCATCTCCATTGCTAAATACAATTTAAGACTACAATTGTTTGATGATATATACTGGATTATTTATATGAAAAGCTTTCTTATATATTTACAACAAATGGCTGTACTGGAAAAGCTGTATGTAGAGACTCCTGCATAATTGTCGGATGGATTCTGAAATATCACTTTTAAACTCCCTTCTTCTGAGTAACAGAAATCAAAATCAGGTAGAGCAAGGACAGAATAATGCAGCTAATTTAGTATTTCAGAGAGAAAACAGCGTCTCGGTTGGGAAAAAGCACCCCATCATATCTGTAAATAAGCTTTTAAAAATACATCACTGTAACATACAAGTCTTTTTTCAAGATACTGAAACTTTGGGGACTTTGTGAACAGAAATATGAGAGTGTGTAAAAACTACAGAGGTTGGGTGTGTATAAAAATTGAGAAGTTATGTGGTATATATGCTAATTGATAAGGTAGAAAAGAATTTTTCAAATAGTGTTATGTAAAGTCTTTCAGCACAGGCTGCCACTTGAAATACAACATTAGTTACATTAGCAGGGGACTAATGAATTGAGTTATGCCTAGATGATCCTAGCAGGCAACCCATACCCCATGTGGCAAAGGAGGAAAAATGTCTGCAGGTCCCTGCCATGCCAAGGGGGGAGGAAACATTTTCCAGAACCCACATGCAACCATACAGCAATAACTGCAACAGCAGAAAGAAAATAAGAAAACAACCCAGTGTATTTCATCACAGAAAAAGACTTACCTTGTCCTCTGAACCAAGTGACTGAAGACCTTTGTAATTTTAATCACTGTCTCCCTACAGTTGCAACAGTTCTGAGCCTACAGAAAGCATCTCAGGCAGTCTTGTCCCCCCTTTACTCACTAAAGAGGCAGACAGGCAGACATCTTATGAATTCACAAATTCCAACACCATAAGGGGCTATTCAGCTAAAAAAATGAGACTTCAGAAACCAAGAGGAAGGTGGTCATGTTCAGCTTTTTTTTCACAGCAAAATTGCAGCTAAATTTTGTGAGTCACAGAAAATATACACACTGAAGAAAGAACCCAGGGATATTCTTTCTGCTAAAGGACAGATGAAAGCAGATTTTTAAAAAATCCTGCAATGAAACTTATCTATTCTCAGCCATGTAAATTTCTCCTGACAATATATACAGTATCTGTATATTTATAAACCTCAGAGCTTACTGTGAGGGTGACTGAGCCCCAGCACAGATTGACCGTGAAGGTTGTGGAGTCTTCATCCTTGGGGATATTGAAAACATATCTAAATAGAGTCCTGGACAGCCAGCTCTAGGTGGCCATGCTTGGGCAGGGGGTTGAAAAGACAACCTTCAGAGATGCCTTCCAACCTCAGCCATGCTGTGGTTCTGTAGCTCTGCAGCAGATGTTGTATTTATTTCATTGTTCAGAAAATGGAGGAAGAAAGGCAGAAAGGAAAGAAGAAATAGAGTGTTACTTCATTATACTTTTTTTTTCCCCTGGTGTTTTTAAATACCTGTGAGGACTTTAAGGTCCAACATTTTAATGCAATTATTGAAATTCTGTCACAATGAAATATTTAAAGAAAAGAGTTTCCAATCAAATGTAAAATACTTTATTTATATATATTCATGTTATTTTTTGTTTATTTAGTTTATTAAAGAAATAATTTAAGTATTCATTTTTATATTAATATTCAGTTTTACTATTAATTAAGCTGGTTCCTAAATAAATTTTATATTAGAGTAATATAGAAGTGCAAGTATAATAGTGCAATGTCTACAAATAACGTGAGCAAATTAATGCATTATAGAATTTCAGCACATCATTTATATATGTCAAAGTGTAATAGGATGGGATGCATCACCATAAATCATCCCTCTCTTATTTAAAATATTGGAAAGGTCACCTTCAAACTTAAGACAATACTAGCCATATTGTTTTTATTAAGTGAGTGATCAAACTAATCATTGAAAAAGTGCTATTCAAATTTTGCAAATGCAGACTGTCCATTCCTTTTTGTTGTTGTCAAGGATGACTTCCTCTCTGTAAAAAGAAAACAAGAAGCAGAAGGAGAGAGAATCCTAGTTAAATGAGTCCATTAAATAGAATGATGATTGCACTGTTTCTAGAGTGGCAGGTTGCTATAAATTGAACACAAGGTATACCTGAAAGTGTGCCTAAAGAATTACAATGTCTAGAGGGATTGATTTATCAATTGCATGAATATATTGGCTCATGCAAGACTGGCATACAAACAGACAAACCAAAGCACACAAAAGATGCTGGAATCTGTCTGCTGGACACAGAATATATTTCTGTATACACTCTTGTCAAGTGTCTTGTTTGACACTTGCCCAACTCCAGGCACCCAGGAGAGTCGCTTGCTCACCCTCCCCTGCCACAGCTAGGCAGAGGAGAGGAAAAAAATTAGCAGAGGGTTCATGAGTTGAGATGAAGACCAGGAGAAAGCACTCCAAGGGCAACACAGGTTCATCTTAAGGTTTCAAAGTGAATTTATTACTAAAAGAATCAGGAGGATAATGAGAAGTAAAATAAGTCCTTAAAACCACCTATTTTCCCCCAGCCCCTGACTCCTTCCAACCAACAGCACAGGGAGACAAGCATGGGGTTTTGGTCAGTTTTTCACCGAGATTTTCTTCTGCTGCTCCAGGAGAGGAATCCTCCCCCTGTGAGACCATGGGATCCCTCCCACGGGAGATAGTTCCCTGTGAACTTATCCAGCATGGGGCCACTCTCATGAGCAGCAGCCCTACAGCACCTGCTGCAATGTGAGTCCCTCCCACAGGCACACAGTCCTCCCAAAACTGCTGCAGTGTGGGTCACCCTTCCACAGGGTGCAGTCCTCCAAGGACAGGCTGCTCCAGCCTGGAAGCAGGGCTCTTTCTCTCCTCCAGCTCTCCCACTGTATCAGCCTCCTCCAGCCATCCACCCTCTCTGGGTGCATGGGCACCTCCCCAGGGGCTGTGGTGGATCTCTGCATCCCTCATGGATCCCCAAGGTCTGTGGGTGGATCTCTGCATCCCCCATGGATCCCCAAGGTCTGTGGGTGGATCTCTGCATCCCCCACAGATCCCCATGGGCTGCAGGGCTCAGCTGCTTCACCATGGTCTCACCACAAGCTGCAGAGAAACCTCAGTTCCAGTGCTTGGAGCACCTCCTCCCCTCCTTCTCCACAGACCTTCGTGTCTCCATGTTGTTTCCCCTACATGTTCTCACCTTCTCCTCTTCTCTGTATTTTTTTAGCACTCATCTAGTGACAGATTAAACTATTCTCCCTTTAGAATACTTGTACCAGCCTGAACTTGCAGTTATGTGGAAGAATATAGCAAGTGATGCAACAATTTATTTTTTTTTTCAGTCAAGGTATAAACACTGCAACATTTCTTTTTTCTGTGTTCTGCAGGAAGCTGAGCTTCACCAGACAGGAACTGGTTCTCTAAGTGAGACTTCAGCTGTTAGTCACTCTCACAGTAGCACACATTGGGTATAAAGCTGCCTTCCAGGTCCAGAAAATAAACCAATTATTTTACAGAATACACCTTCTAAAGAGAGCTCATTCTGTTTGTGACTCCAGCTTCTGCACCATGTTGGCGTGGGGTTCTTTTCTGAGAACACAATAAATAAATCATTCTCATTTGCCTGGAGCACCTTCCATAGGAATTTTTCCTTGATATTACAAATCAGAGACATAGTTGACAATTAACCAAGCCTCAACTAGTCATCTATATGATCAATTGTAAGGGAATTCAATCTGAAAACCCCATTGTATCCCATTTTTTAAGACAATGAAATCAAGCTGTCTTCTGCAGGTGGTTCTTTCTATTCACTGATTCAAAGATCATTCTCAAAAATCAGCTTAGATTTAGATAATTATATGTTTAACCATGTCTAATGGTGCATTTTGCTTTCCATCTTCAATCTAGATTCTGTCCTTTGCACTCTTTACAACCAAATGTTGGAACCTGCAAATTGTCCTCAATCTCTTGGTTTTGGGTTCAACCAAGTGTTTTCTTTAATGTCATCGCCCTTTGTCTTCTGTAATTTCATTTTACCCTGGCTGCCTTCTAGCTCTCAAGGATCCATCAGCTTCTCCTCCAGCTGATCCCCATCCCTTTTACAGTGCTTTGATTATTCTCTTGTAAAAGTCTGGGATTACTTTCCTTACTAGGTTACCTTTGATAACCTCAGCTGTAAGCACAAACTTACCCATGTGATAAAGTCAGTTTGATGATTCTGTGAATCTCCTTCCTTCTCTTTCCTTCAGCTCTGTCTCTATCTGTTTTACTGCCCGAAGTCAGGCCATCAACTTAGAGCTTGAAAGGCAATTGTAGGGAATTGTAGATCATCATTGGTTCAACTTCTGCTAGTAGCATAATTTAAAGGAGCCTCCTCAGGTTCTGCACTTTTCAAACTGCAGCAATTTGGGTTTCAAAAACTTCTACTGTAAGTTGGCTGAAGTACTGTCCCACTCCTCTTTGAAAATATCATATTCAAACTTGGTAAAGCTTGAATCCAGCCATTTCCTTGATATATGAGTTTATCTAAAATCCAGCCATTTTCTTGATATGTGAGTTTATCTAAATGTCTGCCCCTGACACATTTGGAAAACAAAATAGAAAAGAAATTATGTTTGCTTGTCACAAACACAGCAAAACAAGTAAAACACAAGAAATTTTTGTTGGAGGAATTTTGTCTTCATAATAGATGTATAATGACCGAACATTCTTGTTTTCAGCAGAAAAACAATCAAGGGAACAATTCCACTAATGCAGTAAAATGAAGAGACCTCTATCTTGATGGCAATTTATCTTACTCATTGCCAGCTTGAGTTGCTTGTGAATCTATCATTTGAATCAAAAAAAAGCTCCATAAAATTGTTTTATTTTAAACATAGAAAATAAATGAGAGCCTCACCCAGTTTTTACAGTATAAAATATGAAACATATACATATTAATATAAAATATGAAACAAAATACATGTTTTTCATTATATTTTCATCTGGCACACAATAGTGCAAATTTTCCTGACAAAAGAAATCTAGGCTTCAATAACTTTGTAAATTATTAAAATCCAAGGGGAAGTAATGGTCATTATTTTTATTTAGTAGGTGACAACACTATATAAATACAATTAAATAAGAATGCTCAAGAAACAACAAAAACCAGTGTTTTAAATGGTGGAAGAAGTGAAAAATCAGACAAGTTGGTATTCTTTGAACTGAGGGATGTTCTTCAAGAAGCTCCTTGTATCAGATAACTGCCTTTGGGATTTATTTTTTTTTGTAACTTAAATTTGACAAATTTTTCTCATTGTGGATAATTTCCACCACGACTATCAAGTAACATGTAGTCCATTCAGTACACTTTAGCCTTTCCTGAATTCCTTTTTCAGCCACAAACACTGACAAAACAGCACAGAATGGGGCCTGTCAAGTCCAACTTTCTCCTGGTTTGCCACTTCATTTTCTCTTGTAGTTGGCCTGGGACTTATCCCAGTGATATTACTTTGTAGGGGTCAACACCCTCACAGCTTTCTAAATTTTCATTCACCTGTCACTGTAGGAACTACTTTTCCACCGAAAAAAGATTTCCTCCCAGAATGTAATTTATATCATATCCCTTGCTCATCTCTTTTCTATAAGAACAAGTTCTTATACTATTTTTTTGCTTTGAGTTTTCTCAAAAATGTTCACAAGGACTATGGTTTGAATGATTTGAATTAGCAGAGCTCTTTCTAAGACTTCTCTGGTTTACTAATGTAAACTAGTGTAACTAATGTATCTAGTTACAGAGAAGGGTTGAAAGGATATTTCCCTGATATTTTGAACTGCCTTATTTTGTCAGGTGGGACTTTTGGGAGAAGAAGCCAGCCTCTCAGTCACAATGTGAAGGAAGAAATGCATCTCCCCTAAACCAAAAATGTCTGCTATGTTTTGATGGGTGTCTGCTGCAAGAGGTTTCTTCCTAAAGTGAAGTTTTTATGCAGAAAGTTACCAGGTGGGAAGTGAAAACTGAGGGCACCTCAACATGTTTCAAGATCAGATAAGGTAGATCAGATGGAGTCTAGAGCCCAAAGGAATAAAAAGACTGGTGGGAGTCCATGAATTCTCATCAGAAATAGTTTTACTAATGAATTATCAACTGAATTGCAAAAACAGATGTTATCTGTAGGACCTGAGGACACTGGAAATTGATTGTGCTCATAGGACATACAGAGCAAGTACCTACTCTAAATGAGTTTCTTCTTCACTTACCTCCAGTTTGTGGTTGATGAGATGATCTGCAATGGAAATGATATGCAATTGCCACAATCAGCTTTTAAACAGTAATTGCATTGTTTTAATTATTAGGCACTCTAGGACATGATCATTCTAGTTTGCTGAGTTTGCTTTTTTCATGTGAATGAGTAAGATGCAAAGAAGCAATTGACAATGCCCCTATTTTACTTTGCAAGTCATTCCTACAAAAAAACCCACAAAACAAAAAAACCCAACAACAAAAAAAATCCAACAAAACCCAACCAGAAAACAAAACCAACAAAACGGAAACAAAAATCACGAAAACTATAAAAGCAGAGTCAGCCCATCATCTGAAAGTTCAGAGAATTATGAACCATCACTAAGCATTAGTTTTCTCAGCTGAAAAATATTTAAACATAAAATAATTTCTATTTTGGTTCATATAAAGTCTAACTTGAGAGCGTAGAAAGTATGAGAACTCTCACTATTAAAATGTGCTGTCTCTCATTTACCAGCTGTATATCTGCTTTTGATTTGTGGTAATCAGACATTTCTTATCATCCATTTCTTACTCATTATTTGCACTGTAGGCATGACTTGTAAAGACTTGCAAAATACATTTTGCTCTATCCCTTTAAAATAGATTCAAACATGCCTTCTTTTTCCACTCCTTTTGTTGTCACTGTTCTGGAAATTAGGAATTATGAAAGAACAACCTAAAAAAAAGGAAAGTGCAAGTAGATTAGAAAGTGCAGAATGAAAAACAGAAAATCAGACTCTGAAAATAGACCATGAAAATGCCATTTATACCATACCTAATCCTAAGCAGGGCAAATATTAGTCAAGATTATTAGTACTGATTCATAACTATCACAATAACGATCATAGAATAGGCCCCTGCTGTGTTAGAAACTGCACAGAAAAATCATCCTGTTCAAACTGCTTCAATCTGAGTGAGTACAAGAAAAGAGAAAATTCTATGAAGTATCCTAAATTCTGGCTCTGGCACAATACCTGCTTAATAATTTATATCCACTCTTATTTGAACTTTCTGGTAAAGGTTACTGTCAGGAAGGATTTTACAGGGAGATTCACAGCTACAGTCATTGTGTTCTTGCAAGTGTTGGCAGGTTTACTATCTTGTTTTAGATAGTAAATAATTCCCTTCCTCTTTTATGTCATTACATTAAAAGCAAATAGGCCATGGTTTGGGATAGGTTTGGGGCTCTTCTTTAATTTTGGGGTTTGTGTGAGTTGCAGAGGCAGGTGTCCAGAACAACCACAAACCCAGGCTGAAATGCAAAGAGCACATTTGTTTTATTACCTGGAGGCTCCCAAAGAAGCACCAGGGCAGCAGAGACACGAGGGGCAGAGCAGGCTTTATGTTATCAGGTCCCCTGGCGTGATAGATCACTTATTAAAGGGAGCTAAAAGATCCAGTGTACCTATAAACATGAAATATTTTCTCCAGTAGGGTTAAGAAGCCAAAAACATACTAAAGATAACTTTGAGACCTAGTCATTATCGAAAAAAGCCAAAAAGGTCAAAGTCATAGGTGAGTAATTAAAGGTGCATCATAGAAATACACTAATATAGAATGGGTAAAGCAAAAGCGTTATAGGTGCTTTAAAAATCAAGAAAATGTCACCACAAAATATGACAGGGCATCTCCTGAGTGTAAAACACATGAAAGTAAGAATCAAGGTGATCCATAATAGCCCACCTAAATTCTCTGCAGTTTTCCAAGTTTTCCATTAATTTTACATTTAATAGCTTCATTCCCATAAACTTCCCATTTTTGAAAAGCAGACTTCAGACTTAGGAAATTTATATGTGTATTCTTTCTCATCTTAAATGATTACCAATTTACCTATTTCTACACTTTCATGATTTGTATTCTTTCCATGTTTTAGACCCATTTCCAAATAAAAATATATCATCAGGCAGAAGTAATAAAGTGTGTGCCACACTAATGATTATAAAATTGAAAATGAAATGTGCTCAAGACTTCAGAAATAGTTTCTTATGTTTCCTATTTTGAGATATGGTGCTACATAACTTATTTGTGCACACATAAATAATTGCTTTTCTAAATGTAAATCTAGTTTGCTTTTCCTACTAGAATGTTCAGAATAAATCTAGTCAGTTCTTATAAACAAATAAATGTGTTTGGTCTCTGTTACATTGTATCAGAGACAAAACTGTATTAAAGATAAGTCAATCAGCTTGGCATTAAAGATTTCTGATAATTTTTCAACTCATGTTTGCATATCGATTTTTCATAATTTAGAGGTCTTTACAAATTCAGATATTACGGTTCTGTATCAGAATGATTCTGGTCCAATTCTGTAAAGCAAAAAGATCTACATGTAATTTATAATTTGTAAATAGATTTCTAAAGAGGGAAGGTGCGGGAAGGTGCGGGAAGG
>NC_031770.1:70737625-71000314 GCF_001522545.3 Parus major | reverse complement strand
GGAAGGGAAGGGAAGGGAAGGGAAGGGAAGGGAAGGGAAGGGAAGGGAAGGGAAGGGAAGGGAAGGGAACCACAGTCAAGAGTTTTTTTCCTGGGTATTTAACTAGCAACCACATACTTAAGAGAGCACAAGATTCTTCAAATCTTGAATAAGTTTTAATATAACTAAAATAAGTTGTTCTTCTGAAAATACATAAATTTCCACATCCTTTTTTCTCTTTATGGCAAGGAAAATATAGATAATATCTGATAGAATGTTTTATGCTCGCTTAATGGAATTTAGTGTTAGAAATATATATTAATGCCATAGCAACCACAAGAAAAACATGTGGAAAAATATTTCAGGTATTTTTCAGTCATAAAAACATTTCATATGAAATAGAATTTAGTATAATTAACATGTCCTATCTTCTCTGTGCTGGATATCAATGGTTTACAGTTTCTGTTTTGATTTTTTATTTAGTGGACATCAGTTGGAGAGCTGTAACATCTGGATCAGACTCCTAAAATCACAGAAGGCATTTTGAAGCTCAACATTTAAATTCCAAGTGCACATCATGAATATTATCCCTAGGACTCTTGGAACATGTTTCTTACTAGTCATCCTGCAAGACTATTCTGTGTTATCTAGTCATTGTGAAATAATGTTGCTGTGATAGGAGCAAGGCAACTGGCAACTAAATATTTTCATCTGTTCATCTTTCTGCCCCAGACTCATGTTTGCTCTCTGGTTCTCCTAAGTCTGGTATCGCTTGTCTGCTCTTATTTTACCCCTTTTTTCATATCTTTCTTACTCCAGTTCCCACATCATATCTCTAAACCTTGGAATTTCTTCATAACGTTTTGATTTTTGGACAGTACTCTATATTTTATCTGCTCATCTGTGCACATTGTCTCTTAAAAAGAAATCTGTGCAGCCTGAAAAGAGAGGACAATTATTTTCAAGAACATCAAATACTATGGCACACACATGCCTTTGGAGATGTCTACAATAAGAGTATTATTATGTTCCCTTACATACAATAAAAACTGAGTATTGTAAGCTTTTCCATTGTGGCCTAACAGAAAATTCTGTTGCTCCTCAAAAGGAAAATTTCCATACTTAGACTGTGGGTAAAAAAGGAAAATCAGCAGGAACTCACATATTGTAAAACCCCCTGTTGAAGAAAGACCTATTTGTCTTCACACCTCCCCTTTTGCAAGCAGGAGACTATTTTTTCAGATTTGAGTATTTCATTTGAAAATTCATAACATGCACAAGAAATAGTGGTCACATTTGAACAAAAATTCTGGGCACTAAAGTTTGAAACTGATTTTTGTACATTGCAATTGGACACATTTTTAATGAAATTGGCATCAGGTGTTAAGCAGACCATGAATACTGGACCTACTGCTGAGAATAAGAGAGGAATGAGGACTATCAGTAAAAAGTTGGATAGGCTATTGTATTTCTAGTCATTTCTATCATCAATTTTCACTGGAGCTTTCATTACAAGATAGGATTTTATCTAAAGGCACAGAGGCAGAATACTCCATACTTTTACATACTTTCTTGGTAAAGAAAGAGATTATGTAATAACTTCAAAGTAATACTGAAATTAAGGTTTTTCTGTAAGCCAATATATAAGCAAAATCAAGTAAAAAGAACCTTTGTTCACCGAAATAAAAAATATATAAATCCCAATAATTTGGCTGAGGAAGGGCACAGCAGGACAAGTCAGGGCAGGGCAGAAAAGTATTTGTAAGTTAATGGTTTTCAATTTTTGCCTTCAGACCCAGAGGAAGTGTGATCCATGAGCTGCTTTTAAGTCTCAAGAACAAAACGTAAATAAACCTATTGTCAGCAAGTGTAAATTCACTGCACAGAGATTCACTTAGTATGTTGAGTTTGCAGTCAAAAAAGATCTTTTTCCTTTAGCTTTGGTAACCACGGATATCAAAACCATTTTAAATTGGATGAATTAGTGACACACTTATGGCTTGCAGCTAAGGATAAAAGTCTGGTATGAAAATTTCATTCAGATCTTGAAACTGCTGCTTTTAACTATTTATATTCTGATGGGTGGAATGGAAAAATAGTCAGTAAAGGGCATCTGTTGAGTCTTATTGTATAACAAAAATTTGCTGTGGTGCTGAGGTCTTGGGAGAGCTGGGCAGCACTTCTCAGGAAATGACTATGGTTAGTTGTCTCCGTCTATGGAGTGGCAATCAATATTCAGTACTCTGCACAATGTTGAAAGTGTTGGTTGTAACCATCAGATGGCTGTGAGCAGACAAAAGAAACATGCAGGTTTGAAGTTTGGCATGAGGAGGTGGTTTCACTAGGCAGAGGCCCATGGTGCCTGTAGTTAATCTGCTAATATTGAATGAGACAGACCCCTTCAGTACTCGGCAATTACAGATCAACACATTTGCCTCAGAAGACAGGCAATCAAGTTATTCTTTACTGTTGCAACTACTACTTATAGCTATGTATTAGGGATGGTTAAACCTGCTGCAGTGGTTATTAAAAATAAATTCTCTCACCCTTGATGACATGCAAGTATATTTTACCATTTCAGTCTTTCAGTCCTTTTCACATCTCATAAAATCATTTCACTGTTCCCATCTGCTGTGACTGACACAAGAGTCCTATTTTCTCCTACACATGCATCTCCCCTGTAGGAGGAGACATGTCACTGGTCAGCTCTGTAGGACATGGGAGGTTTTAATCTTCTTTCTGACTAGAGTGGTGAATTGTTTCAGCATAGCCCAGAATTGCTAACATTCAGTACACTATTCCAAAGATATTAACTCTTCACAAGAACCTTTTGTGTCTCAAGGACATATAGCTTTTGCTTTTCTATTTCATTTCAGTGAACATAAATAATAAAAAAACCCAGTAATAATTAAAAAGCTAAACCAAAATGGTTTTCATTTGACTGACTGGTCAGCATCAGAACCATTAAACTGCCCAACAGAACATGTACCAAGTTAAAAAGGACAGATTATATTCTTCTTCTAGTTTCGGTAGAAATATGAGTACAAAATGCACCCTGGGTTAGTCTAATAGCTAGGTTCCATTTGCTAGAGGGTTTATTTTTCTGTTTGTTTGGACATGGTGCATTTTCAAAAGGTACAGGGAAATATCAGAAGTTTTCTTTTCTTCAATCAGAAAATTCATGCTTTTTAGAACATGGACTGAATCCAAGCATGTGCAAGCTCTATTTCAGGAATATAAGCTTTGGTTTAAAGATTCAAATTAAAAGTTCTGATTTAAAATTTGGCTTATATTCAAAGTCTGTAAATCTCTTATTGAGATTTGAGTCATATGAAAATTCTTACAGTAGTATAAAATCTGGTATGAAAGTATCAAAACTGGGAAACTAATTTTTAATTCGATGGTTCGCAGTAGAATTTATGAAGCCCTGTTCGAATATAACTGGAATGTGAGAAACTTAAGCTGGATCTAAGGGGAAAAATATCAATCTGTTCATCAACTACTAGTTACCTATAGTCATTGAGGACTACTGTGCCTATCGCTCTCAGATGTGGTAAAAACTTGACTGGCCCTGAACAACCTGATCTGATTAGATCTGCTTTCAGCAGCGGGTTGGACTTGGTGACCTCCAGAGATCCCTTTCAACCTAAACTGTTCTATGGCTATTTTATGTCTTTCCCCCTCAGTGAAGATAAAGGAGAAGATAATTGTCTTTTCTTGCAGCAAATAGTGTGTGCAGCATCTTGAGCTCAGACATATGACTTGTCTCTAAGTATTCTGCTGCAAATCAGTGTGAAAGCTCCAGAGCAGTTGTCTGAGTAATGTATTTATATACAAACTCCTAGAGATATATGCAGCCATAGGAAAGAGGGGATGGTCTGTGCTAACTGCCTGTGTTCCTGGGTTATTTACTACCAGAGATGACTAACACCATCAATTTACACTTTCTTATGCTTATTTGAACAATTGTTTCCAATCTCAACAGGTACCTATCTGGCACTGCTAGTAGAACTTTTAGTTAAACAAGTGTGATCATTGATGTAGCATAAGAACCATACCTAAATATTTTGAGGAATTTCTCTATATGACATGATGCTTGTGCATACTAATAGTGATCAACCTCTGATAAACAGCTCAATAAAGTGAATCTTCAGCAGGTACTTAAATACATAAAGGATAATGGTTTTGCATGGTTTGGGAGGTGAACACAGCATTGGACCAGAAACTGTGAAAAGATGTAGATGCCTCCCAGCTTGGGAGAGCCCTGATCTGCTGTGAATGCACTGAACTGGATAAGAAGAGTAGTCCAGGTTTCATAAGAATGTACAAAACTTTCTTGTTTAAAATCTTGTCTTCCCATTCAAATGATATAGGACTTTTTTCTCACCCACATGGTGCCTGTACTCAACAAAAACAGAAGACCCCTTGAGAAGAGTTCACTAGTTCTCAGCTTCCACCTTGCTTCATTAGCAGGCCACGTTTTTGTAAGCAAAGTATGTCAGCATCCTCATACTGGTTATTAATGATGAAAGCTCATCAAGGTCTGAAAAATGCTTCTGTAAGACATTTTTTTAAAATCTGATTACGTTTCCAGTGTTTATTTCAAGGACTGTGGTTGCTTTGAATGGTCAAAAGGGATTTGCCTCTTTTATTGACCATACTTGTCCAATTCTCAACACTTTGGTCCTCTGACCTTCCTGAGTGCTTCAATCAATACTGATTTATTATATGTTCCTAGCTGGCTGGCTTCTGATGCAGCATACACAAGAAATTTAGGCATTACATGGTTTTTCCTGGTATTAGAAGGAGCTATTTATTTCTAATATACAGAATTCTTATGGCTTGTAAAATGCTACCCAGTGTATCTGCAGTACAGCATTGTGTACTCAACAGAAGCCATTTTTAGCAGTAAAAGACAGTATCTATTTTTGATAAGGACAATACAGGTGCCTGGTGATTCCACTATTTTTAAAGTGGAAGAACTCCTGTTCTAGGGTATTGACACTTGCCAAGGAGAAACTCCACATGCATCAAAGCTTTTAATAGGAATTTCAAAGCTTCAATGCTATTCTGGCTGTGCACTGACTTCACTAGTGACACATTCAAACAACTTTCCTTTACTTTGTAGCTGTACTCTTTTCCCAACAGACAAACTTTTTAAAAGGAACAGCCTTTGTGTTCCAAACTAAAGAGCAGCAGCATATGAAGATGTTTATCCTAAACCAGATACAAACCAGCACTGCATTACTAAGCTCACTTGCACAGCTGTGTGTTTTGTACAAAAGAAAGAATGAATTTTGGGATTGGTTAGGCATACAAAAAAAGAAAAAAAATGTTGCTCTGACTACACCCAGATTTACAACAGTAAGTAAAATGGTATGAAGGAAATAGGTAAGGTAGGAATTTTTGGGTAACATTAAGAAAAGAAAGCCAGTGGAGATCATGTTAGTTGCTGTGAAATGAAATGAAGAACATATAACTTTCTTGAATCCCACTTAGGCTTACAAAAGGAATGTGAATGAGGATGATATGAAATTTTAACATTTCAAACTAGGAACTCAAAAAATTATCTGCACAAGAGATACATTTCCAGTGCAGTAAAAAAAATAAGCTCTTCCTTGGAATGTAAGTGACAGCATGGTCTCTGCCCCAAAGTCCTAACCTAATTTTTAAACACAATAAAGGAGAGTGGCAGGAGGGAGGAATGGTGGAAAGAATTCTAAGGAGAGGATTACAAAGTCACTTATATGTCAAGCACAAACTTCTGGTTCTGTTATCCATAATCAACTCTGTATTATCGAATTCAGTTTGCCTTGGAACCTCATTATGGACACAGACACTGCAGTGGACATTAATGTATCCCCTCAAAGCTACCAAGTTTCAATACATAAATGAAAAGTAAGGCAAGAATTCAAATTTTATGCTTAAGAATGGAGAAAGCTCAATATGCTGAATATCACAGTTCTGTATATTGAACTCCAACAGGAAAAGAAAAAATAAAAAGGTTAATTCCTGTAAGGGTACAGATTCTAGTATGTCTTGCAATATTACTCACTGGATATTACCACTTTCCTAAGATGATTTTCACTTTTCCAAATAACTTCACAGAGCTTCTAATAAGTATCTGATATTCTCTTTAATTCATTAATTTGGGGAGCTAAGCTACTCTTTTGTTTATGTGATTTGAGGAGCATTACACTTTCATTATATGAAATGCATAAAATGTAGCTAAAGGTACTCAGGAGTCAATAGCAAGGTCATAATTTACTATCAGGATTCTGCTGACATTTACAGACCATTTAAACTTTGTTCTGCTTTATAACGTCAGCATCAGCACAATCCTTGAAGTGCATCACTGCCTGCAATGTGGCTGTAATGGAACTCATATGAATAACTACCAAAGAATTAGAATTCCTGTTTATGATTTATCTATGCACCAACTGTAAACATTCTAGTAAGAAACACTCCATTATAGAAGAGCTAAATTAAAATGAAGATTGAGCTGAGCCTTTTAAAAAGAAAACTTTCTGTGAACTATAAGGGCATAAAATTATAAGAATCATTCATAACTGAATCTAGTATTAAAGTGGTTACTTTTCTCCAGTGACAACAAGGAATGTTTTCTTCTCATGACACTGTATAACTAAAATCATGCCTTTCAACAATTACCAGATGGAAGAAATAATATCTTAGAGTGTTGTAGATCTGTTTAAATATTCAAATTATAATTACTGTGCTCAAATAAAAAGCTAAGGTTGTAATTATTAAAAAAAAAATTCTCAAGAAATGCCTTTCTTGGACAGAATCTGATACACCTGAAACATCTGTTAGTGGATGGCAGCCCACGAAAAATATTAAGAATATCTATTGTCATAGAAAAAAAAAACTATTGAAATTTTAATATAAATACATAAACTTCTCTTTAACTATATATTGTTAAACATAATTGTGTAAAATGTCAACATATATAAGTACCAAATGTACAAAGACTTTCACAGTTACACAGATTCCTCCAATTTTTTTTTTTTCCCTACTGATGGATGTTCACATTGTGGATTCTGTGAAAGCAATCCAAGCTAGAAATTATATTCTAAAGTGAGGGAAGGAACTGCTAGGACCAGAGGCTACAGAAGAGGAGCAGGATCAGGAGCAGAAGAGAAATCTGGAATAGAGACAAAACAGAAGAGTCAGGGTTACTCTTGGTCTTAAAATAGAGTTAGAAGAGGTGGACACTGAATAGAAAAATAGTATTTTTAAAGAAACTCTGAATTATTGAGGAGATAAAGTTAGTCTCACAGTTGGAATACTCTCTTTTTTTAATTGTTTGCATTCTAGTGGACTGATATAAAAGAGACTGAGGTACCTTGTCATCAAAGTGGCACAACAAGCTGATGTACAGTACACAGGTCATTAGCCAAATGGTACTTTTAGTAATCTGATCTGGCCTTATCACTTTGAATTGCATGTGACAAAACTCTTGCAATATGGGTTTTGGGTTGGTTTGCAAACAGTTGGCTTGAGGTACAGCTGAAGTACATTCACAACTACCTATGAGTGAGTATTGTATAAAAGATTCCTAAGCTGCTACACCTGAATAAACACTAGATACTAAATTTATTTATTATATGTTTGGTCTTTATTACCCTATGATATCTTCGTTACTGTTCCTAATATATTACTTGATATTAAAATCAGTGGTTTCAGGAAGGCAGGCAAGTAAGCTCATCCGACAGCAGGTCCCAAAGACAAACAATCTCTAAAAGCTGAGCTGCAAAGTCAAAATCAGATCATGTCTGTACCAGATTTCCAGTTGTCTTTGGCTGATTTGTATCTCTGGTGAAAACAGACATCTTGTATGACAGTTCAAACAAAGAAGCACCTTTCTCTGCTATGTCACATGCTCATATATTTTATGTCCTTTTGTATCTCAATGCAGAACTTTCAGGTTTCTTTCCAGTCTCTTTTTGTTGAATTGGAAAGAAAATAGCTCTGGCCAAGAACTTTGACTCTATTATATCTGAAGTGTGGCTCCCTCAATTTCCATACTTCCATGAGGATGCCAAAGAAAGATGTCAGTCCACTCCAGTGAAAGAGTTTCTGTCTAGTGCTTCTTGCAGTTTGTTTTGTTTTGTTTGGACCAGAAGTCTTTCCCTTCATGCCTTTCCTTTTCTTAGGGACTTTTTGTTATTGATCTTGTTAGCTCAGTTATTGATCTCATTTGACCTGAAGTCCAGCTCCAAATTCTCCCTCATCCCAACTCTCAGTATTAGCAGAAATTCTTTCTCTTTTATGGTCCTGATCCTCCTCACTTATAACCTCCAGATGTATAACATAGTATGCAATAGTCCTGTCTAATTATGGCCTTGCTATGAAGCACACTTGAACCTTCTTCATGCATGAAAAACACACTCAATGGCATGTTTTGTGAGAAAAAAAATATGGCTGTCTTCACCAGTAATGAAATAACCTGCTGTATTCCCTGATTATTTTGATTCAAAATCCTATAAAGTAGTATCCACACTTATGCTAGTTTTTTTTTTCTTTTCTTAGTCAAATTTTAAAAAAAAATAAAAGAAAAAATTATCCATAATAATTAAATATAACCTCTTCTATTCAGTTCATTTAAATGAGAACCTACAATGCAAGAAGGGTCTCTTGCAAGTTACAAGCTGAAGAAAATTTCCAGAAAGATGAAAAAATATATAGGAACTTCCCACAGATCAGTCAGATAAATGAATGGTTCAGAATATGGAGAAGAATTATGTCAAGGAGATCCTATGCTCTCTAAGTTTCCAGATAGGCCTCTTCCTCATCCCACCATTTCTAAGTGGTATATTAAGGCTTACAATTTGATGATTTGGCATTTCAGACTCTAATATGCTGATAGATTGAGTTCAGCTTTCTAAGTAACCTTGTAACTGCAGCAGTGTAATAGCTGTAACTATAATAAGGCCTCTTTTGCTGGGAGTACTGACAGTCATTCAGATTAGTCCAATTGACTGGTTAATATCATACCCTCATTATGTCTGCTGAAATGCTTTGAGCTGTGGATAATTGCCTGTGGTTTGGTAAAAGAATGAAAGTTTCTTTTACAACTTAACTCATTTGGTGGTAGAGCCTGTATTCAATTTAAATTTTTATGGGTGTGTCTAACAAATACATCAAAGGATACAGAATAGTGATGTTACTGTCTTAGCAATGTTTTTTAAGGATTTATTATAACTTCAATAGGAACATCTGTCAGTTAGGGTTATTTCTATTGTCCCAACAAAACTGGAGGGCTTGGAAGGCAGTATGAAAAAAAACCAGTGGGTTTTGTCCACAAGCACAAAATTAAAAATAT
The DNA here is from genome assembly GCF_001522545.3 of Parus major. Classification (NCBI taxonomy): domain Eukaryota; kingdom Metazoa; phylum Chordata; class Aves; order Passeriformes; family Paridae; genus Parus; species Parus major. Next base: position 70,990,992 of record NC_031770.1, on the reverse strand, counting down.
CTTTCATTTCTGCCAGATCTTCTGTCAGAGGAATGTCTTAAGGAAATACGCAATGCTTTACAAAAATTACTGATAGATATACTTTTTTTTAATTTACTCACAAATAATGCAAAATAATAACACATACACACAGACATTTATGCAGTACATCTACCTAAAAACAAACTCGGAGTAGCAGAAGCAATGTAGCATATATACAGGTAATAATAACAAGATTTGCAGACACCAATTCAGCAAACAGTTTTAGTAGTGAGTAACCACACTGCTCTGAATCTAAAAAATTGTAGGTTTTATAACTGTGATATGACTTGCTATTAATGTATGTTAATCACAGAATCCCAGCAGGGCTGAAGTTGGAAGAGAGTTGTGGAGGGCATTTGATCCAAACCCCGTGCTCAAGCAGAGTCATTTGTGGCTGATTGTCACACACCCAAAAGATACATATAAACTTATTTTAACAATAACTCACAGAACTGCAAAAGTCTAAGGCTGAAACCAGGTTATGCTGATATAGTTATGTCCTACTTGCTCTTGAGGTAGAGCTGTATTTTCACAAGGCAAACAGTGTAAGGTAGAGCCATGCTGCAGGCCTTTGCCCTGGTGCATTTAAGCTGTGTGCCTAATTCTCTTTGAGAGATGAATACTCACCTTTTTCAGTTTTCTCTGATACAGTTATGAAAATGTATAGATATTTCATTTAAGGAAGACAACATCCAGTTCTCTGTACCAGTAACCCTCTCGGATCTTCAACAGGACAACACAACTTTCTCATTCCATTATTTACGAGATCGGTGCCACTTCTGGAGACTCATCATCCTTCGTGCAAGTGAATTATGATTTGCAGTCTATAAACTGCAGTGTTGGCTGATCAAAACTGTGAGAAATGATTGATTAATCACTAATTATGTACTTTGTCTTGCAAATTGAAGACATGAGAGGCATCGACAGAAAGAGTCTAAATATGTCATCTGAACAGATCTCTGTGTGAGTTCAAAGGCTGTCTGTATGATTCCATGATACCTTTAAAAAAGATTTTTCACAGGAGTCTATGATTATGTAGCAGGAAGATCTGCTACATTGGTATAATGCAGGCTTCTAGGATTAGTATGTCACTTCTTGGAGACTGAGCCTGCCTGCAAAAAATATGACTTTCAAACTTGGCCCAGACCACTGCTGACAAGCGCAGTGCAGTCTACATGGCAATATATGCCACCACACTTGACTGTTTTATATTCCTGACCAGATGACACAGACTGTGACTGGATCCCTGGTTTGGCTCTAAGCTCTTGGAGGGTCTCCATGTGAAAACAGTTGCAAGGCTTAAGCTCAAGATGGCAAACTCCCAAGCCTCATTAAAATATCTGCATAAAAAAACATGCACTTTATTGTCATTCTCAGACTAGGAAGAAGATCAGAAAGCACCATCATACTTTGCTATGTAATTAAATTCAGCACAGGCAGGAAGCCCACTTCTTATAAGAAAGGGCAATCCATGAGACAGTACACAGATATGTGGTTATGACAGAACACCACAGCAAGTACATAGGGCATGTGGCCTGTGAGCCTGCAATATGCACAGGTATTGCTCATTCTAAGTCTCCTCAAGCAACTTTTACCTTTCTCATGGAAAGCATTTTCTCCTCTCTCTTCTCTTCTCCCACTCCATGAACAGGTTCTGTCCCACTCTACAAATGACTGTGCAAATAGGCTTCACTCTCCCTCCCCGAGAGTGGACTGCTCTTGTGGATGTACTAAGGCAAACCAACACCACATAAAGAAAATACTTATTAATTTCCAATACCATAGTTTGCATAGAACATCAGTATATCCTAGTGCTGACTTTTCAAAAAGCATGTATCTACTTTAATTACTTTACTTAGATTAAAAAAAACACACCAATTTTTATAAGTATTTCTTTTCAGAAAATAAGAAAATAGTTGTCACATAAGTAAAAAAAAAAAAACCAACAAAAACCAAAAAAATTAAAGAACCTGCCAGAGGGACAGTTTTTGATTTTTTTCATACTGACCTTTAGATATAGAAGAAAGTGTATATATATATATATATATATAGATCTAGTTGGACTAGAACCATTCTAATCTCTATATAAAAAGCTTTAAGGTAAGTCCTAAGCAGCATCTAAGCTAAGCTACATGCCTTTTGTTGCTGTTCCTACACATCTGACTTGACTTGAATTTTCTATGTTTTTTAAAAGAAGTATTTCTGACTGGAAATTTAATGTCCACTTATCCTGGTCAGTCCCTGAGCAGCAAAGCAACTCTTCATCTCAGATGCCAGAAACTGAACGGGCAAAACATCAGTCAACCTGCATTCCATATTTTATCTTGCAGAACAAGTGTAAAGAAGGAGGGATTTAAGTGATGATCAAGCCCACATAGTTTTCTATTCTTGAAAATTCTAACTGAGAAATGCATGTAAATGTTTAAAGATACACCTCTAATTAATCTTCATATTATCTCTTACTTTTCTCCTTTCACAACAGGATTGTATTATACCTACTAAATATTCATAGGAAAATTCATGGCAGGGTATCAGGCTAGCAGTATAACTAATAGCTACTAATGCATTAATAAGGGCGGGCAGTACCCTTGGGATGACCTGTGACCTGTCAGACATCTAGCTGTAATGGGTCATTATACCTGTCTGATTTAAACATGTCATTACAGAAGATCTGTGCAGTTGTTAAAAATTTGTTAACATATTCATGAAATATAATGAATTAATTATTAGTCTATTGAAACAACAAAAAGAAAAGGTTAGTCTATTCCCACATGATGCCTCAATCCTTTTGATGTTGTATAAAATATAGTTGCCAGTTTGTGCTTATACAAACCAATTTAACAGTTAAGGGACTACAAGGCTTTTCTACTCAAGTCCAAATTTATTTTTAAAACTTTCATTTCTCTTATGTGTTCCGAGGCCAGTTACCAATAGTGATTTTTGATGTTGTAGAGTTTTCTGGTAATCAATAGACTCTCACAAAGAAATGTGGCTAAGGGGCCTCTTCATGGCAAGCTGCAGAGAATACAGGTTCACAAAAAATCTCCCAGACCCCCAGCACAACCAGATAAATTAATGGACAATTATTACACTGAGCCTGAGTTCACACGTCTGATTGATCAGAAGGATCATACTCAGTGCTTAATGTGCAGTTTATGGTGACTTTATTTTTTCTTAGTAAGAAGAGAACGGAAGATGAGGACTTTGCTGTTTTCAAATTATGAAGTTACATAAAAGCTGTTTCCAACAATTTTTCATATAACTTCTGTATATCATGTAAATATTTAAATAAACTCCTTTTGTAGAAACTATGCCATAGCAAACTGACTTGCAGTGGGAAATTTCTATAAATAAATACGATTAAGCAAAAAGCCATGAACAATAAAGCATTAATGAATATTAAATAAAGATGACCTATATAACAAGCTGTTTACTTTATGCCTGTTTCAGAAAGGTTCATGTTCTTTGTCTCATCCCAGTCTGTAGAATGGCAAGGATACTAAAGGAATTAAGAATATATTTACTGCTGTCAGAAAAATAGGCTCTTTTATCTAGAATTTATAATGAAATGTGACACAATCCACATGGAAAGCTTCTAAAATTAAGAAAATATTAAAAATAAGTTGCATGAAAATATTCACAATGTTTATTTAAAAATCATAAAACTCTGGCTCTTCAAAAAACTCTCAGGAGTTTTTGTCTTCAGAACTGATGGATAAATGTATGGGGCTGTACAAAGACTGCAGGGGAGTGAAAAAAGGTCAGAAGCAACCAAAGCAATTTTACAACTAAAGCCTTTTGAGATTAATATCTTCTTTGGAATGATTATGATGCATGGCAGAAGAGAAGATAACTGGTTGCTAGATGCATTTATTTTTGTTTGCTAAATCCAGCTTTCATGGAGAGTACTTCTTACATTTGAAACTACATAATCAGCAAAAGGTAATCCAAAAAGGTGGGAAGGAGAAGAGAAGGAGGAAGAAGTACAATTTAAATGTACCTAGAGGGAAAGACAAATGAATCTGGATGATTTATAACATGTGAAGACATCTCCCCTAAGTATATAAGATTTCTTCTGTCAGAGACAGATTTTGATGTCCCATATGGTGACAGCTAACCTTAGGATCCTAGAGCAGGAGCCAAAACAGTGAGCAGTACATGCCCAACATGCAAACTGAACCAAGAGCTGACATTTGTGATGTTACACCTCCTGCCTGAAGGGAGCAGACTTATCACTGTCTGGTAGACAGTCACTATGAAACCAATAATGCTGGAATTAAGAGATTGCAATGAGGTCTTGGAAAATACAGAGTAATTATCTGGTGGAAAGAAAGATGCAGGTCATGAAAGCACATTCAAAGAGAAAGCACCTTTTTGTTGCCGGACAGATTCCAGCATTTCTTCTCCCTCACTCACTCAGACTGTAAAACCAGACTCCCCAAGGTCCCTTTCTCACCAGTCCCAAGACTCACATGTTCTTTTGCCTTTTTGGTGGCCTGACAGGAAGCGGGCATGGAATGAAATTTTTTCTCAGCCCTGTGATTCCCATTCTCAGACACCATAAGCAGCCTGTTGTCTGCACTTTAGGGAATAAAGATTGGGGGTGGGACAGAGGAACCAGATATGAATCCCTGCACACTACACAGAAGTGAAAGCTAGAACTTTGTACACTATCAACAGGTATTAGCTGATATTAGCAGATATATATTTGCCATATGGATAATTCCACCTCCACACAGAGATTGTTGTCTAGCTGCCCCCAAGTCCACTTCTCAGGCAACTAAACTTCTCATTATAGCTGGGTTCATTTTTTCATCCCATACATGGAGGTCCCTGGTAAGTGCCACAAGCACCAGATTTGTTCTAATGACTAAACTGATTTACGGCAAATATAGCAATTTTCTGCTCTGTAAGCCTGAAAATAACTTGTTAACTTTACAAAACGCCTGAAAAATTCATATTGTGCCTCAGTTCCTCTCTGAGGAACTATTTTTTTTTTTTTAGTATTCATGTCTCACAACCAAGGCAAAGCTTTTTCATTCTAGAAAAAACTAATTACCCAAATGGGATGGAATTGGATTTTCTTCCCGAGATTCTGTCACACCTTATCTTGACATTTAGTTCAGAAATATGTCATAACAGCGAAAATAGGACATTGAGGTGAGAATATGTGAACTCTTTCAAAGTTCCTCAGATCTCCAATTATAACTGCATTGTTGACTTGGGTAACTCTGTTAATGTGTGTGCCTCCACTTTCCCTTACTGTAGATATAAGTTATAAGCTTATCTGTATTGTGAAACTGCTGTGTGTGAAGACTTCCAATGCTAGATTATAAATTGCTTTCTGAGAGCCTCATAAAAAAGGTGAAACTTACAGCCAGTGCCAGGAATGATTATTATCATTAATAACAATGAGATGTGCTACGCTGTTAAAGCAGTCATTTTTTTTCCCCCTTGTTGGATTAAAAAACCTTTCTGTAGTCTTTGTGTAATCAGAGATATGAAAAGCATTTCAGATCCTTCAGATTAAAGGGACAAATAAAAAATGTGACATGGATCATCACACTGTTAATCAAGGCGTTAAATATTCAGTAACCAAGCATTTATAATTGAGTGGGTTAAAAAATTTCTTTGTGCTGCATTCCAGGCTCAGGTTTGCTGCATGTTGTGACCAGGGCAGAACAAGCTGAGCAGGCAAAGCTGGCAGAGGTATTCTAAGAGCTCTGATTTTTCTTTTATTGATTGCTGTCCCTGACTAAATGTCATCAGCTGCTTGGTGATTTACAACATTCTGGTAATAAAACAGAGGGATATGAGTAGCAAGCCTTTTTTTTCCTCTCTGTTCAACCCTACAGTTTGTTGCTTGGTTTAGGCAATACCATGGTGACAATCAGCATACAGCAGAATGTAATGAAAGTGGAGAACCGTGGGCAGATTACGCTGACAGAAAGACGCCTTCCTTCGTTGCACTGTAAGTGATAGCCTGTCAAACAAACACCAGCCAGTGCCTTTGAGCTCCGTCTGACACAAACAATCCTGTCCAAAAGCCTGGAAAGTTTTGATGTTCAGCTGAGGAAAAGTTGCAATGGAATTGTAATGAGAGATGATATCATTCTCCAGCTCTGCTGAAGACAAGAGACATATCTCTGCCATAAAGTTATTCAATAAGCTGGAAATCCCAATGGCCAGTATGCAACATTATTGAAGCGAAAGTTCACAGTTATTGTTCTTCTGGCTTGTTTATTTATCGCTGTGGAGGATGGAAATTTAATAGGGTTTTGGAAAAACCCCTAAAATCTTCCACAATACATTTTCAATTAATTTTCCTCATCAAATCAGGACATTTATTAAAGACCCTAGTAACAATATACTTGTGAAAAATGTGCATACCTATAATTAAAACCTAAAAGGGCATTCAGGCAGAAAATTTGTTTTTAATTAAAGGAGAATAACCTTCAGAAAGTGTATAAAAGGGACCAAACAGATTATGGTGGTGTGTGTCCAGCAGAGTTAAAATTTTGCAAAAACAAAATACACTTTTTAACTGTGTCATGCAGTCAATAAATCATAAAAGAAAGAAAATTAAATCCCTGTGGTGATACACAAAATAACACACATTAGTGATGTGAAAATGTGAAACTACAGGAACAAGCATCCTAGTGCCTAAATTTATTGAACCATTTAAATAATCTGAAGACTGTGATCCTCTTTTAATATATGTTATTAGAGATACTCCTATGATGTCTCCACTATTGATCATGCTAGAATCTGTGAAGTTTAAGTGTTAATACTTTGGAAACTTACCAAATTTTAGCCAAAGAATAAATTAGAATTAATAAGAAATAATTATTAAAAAATTAATAATAATTAATAAGAATAAGAAAAATAAAAAAATAGGGGCTTATTCAAGTATGAAAGTACTTGTATTAACTATTTTGATTGTTCTCCTTGTTTTATTCTTTATTTTTTGGGTTGTTTTTTGGGTTATTTTTATCTTACTATAAATTGAAAATATTTATTTCTTATAAAACCAAATAAATTGGAAGTTCTTACCTCAATGATTTCTTTCCCAATTCTATCTGAAAGTCAAGGCAAAGTGAGGCAAAGAGAAAAAAAGATATTAAAAAAAGCATTCTAAAGGTTTTTCAGATGCAGGCGTAGCCTTGAATTCATCACATTTTGAGCTCAGTCAGAGAGTCCTGAGATCTGTTAGTTGTGAAATTACATTTTTTGCATTTAGCAGTGGGATTCATTGTTACAAACTCAAATGAAAAATAAAACCTTTCAAAATGATAGTTCAAAGTGATGAAGTATTGATTACATCCTTGAAATTTTGTCTAGAAAAAAATCCAAAACAGATTCATAAACTCAGCTTTTAAAAGATCTTGGAACAAATAATTGTGGAGTTCAATGTGAATTAAAAGACTTCTTCATTCATTAAAAATTCAATTCATTTATATTCTTGTGATTAAGTTTGAACTTCTTTTTACACGGTAGGAGTAGTGTTCTTATTTGTAGGCAGAATAAGGTGGGTGACGTCCCTAACTACTCAAAGATTTGCTTTTGACTGCTATTGTAAATGTTATTATAGGTGTACTTCAGAAGGCAACATTTTGCAAACAGATGCAAGAGAGAACAGTCTGCCCAGCAGCACAGCTGAATCAAAGCCATCTCTAAGCTGGGTTCTGCATAGCTGTGCCTAGTGTTATACTGATACTTTTATACTGATTCCACACCATTAAAGCCTTTCTGAACAAAGAAGTTTATTAGCTTTGTCTAATTTCTTGCTTATCATGCTTCTAAAATTTGCTTGTACAAGTTAGTTCATTGTAGAGGGCAAAAATCCTAAATCAGAGGAAGTCTTTTGGTGGTTCCTCTCTTTGGGATTTAGCTTTATTTTCTCTGTTAAATGATAGGATTTTGTTTTTCCTCTCAATTCTGCCAGATTACATGATTTCACACTGATGAACTCTAAAGTTACATCTATGGTAATATATTAAATATTCAAGGGACCATTCTCTATCACAACAATCACCTGGCACAGCATAGCTGTGTTCTGCATAAAGTTAAATTTCCTTGCTTCTAGACCACTGTTGGCCCATTTTGTTCACCAGAACTGGTCAATGGCCCATGCCAACACCACTGCCCTGCCTGGCATCACTGCAAGAGACCAGACTACACGTTTGGCACTGCACATGACAAGACACTAATGCCTACCCACGTCCTGGCCTCAGGCTTCTTAGCTAGCAAACAGTGCTCTTCAAAAGTGTTGTCTTTGTCCAAGTTCAGAATTCCTACATGCAACTCTGCTAATAAAGTCTTCTGTGTCGACTGCAAAATGTCTACTGATAAGTTTCCTATCTATCAGATTCTGCAGCCATTGTCTGCAGATTTCATTGTTATTGTCACAATGCTTATGTGATTGCAAAGGAAACCAAAGGAAACTAAGTAATCAGTGTCCCTATCAAAATAATGACCAGTCATTTGGTATTCTAAAGGGACTGTGTTATAAATACATGGAAATGAACACCAATCTATTGTGCTGCCAGTTTTTATAATATTTATATACTATTGTTCTTGTTTTTCCCAAAAATAATCTTCTTTTTTTCCCACGCTAGATCTCCATCTGGTCTAACCTTCACTAGTGTGCAGTGAAAATAATCATAGATATTGCTTACTGAATGCAAGGTTGCATTTTAATCTTATTTGGTTTGTGAATACTTAAAACTGAAAATGGTAAAGTGATAAAACTTATTAAATTATGCCTATAAATGCCAATGGAAACTAATTGAAGGAAATTTATATTACCGTTGCCGAACCTTGAAGTTCTTGAATTGTTTGGAAATCCTTATCAGTTTTAAAAGACATATGACCAACTATAAGTTTGATTGCTAAGTCACTGCTTAGGTTCTTCTTCCCAGGAATCACTGTCCCTTTATCTGTGCACACCAAATTCCATAAAATTTGACAAGTAATGTATGAAAGCCAAAGTATATCAGTAGCAAACCTTAATAAAAAAAAAAAACCCAAAACACTGAAGAATAACCACACCATAATTCAGAATATTTTTTTCAGAAAATCTCAATATCCTTAATATGTTTTTTCTCAGAAGTATCATGAGCAACCATCTACACAGACTATTATATTCCTCACAGAGAATCAATTGTTTGAAATCCGTCTTTATCTAAAACAAGATAACAATGATATTAACACATTCTTTGCTTCATGAATACTAACATCAAAGAAATGAAAATAAGATTTGTTTTTTAGCAAAAAATAGAACATCTGAGATGCACAAGTACTGAGAAAAACAGGGAGAGAGGAAATAAGTGGAAAGCTTCTGTCTGTGAGCAATCAAAACCAAATGGTTTTTTCCATAGTAATGTGGAAGTTTGCATTAATCAATAATCTAGTCCAATTATTTTTCACTCTCATCTCCTATCCTCTTCAAACATTTTTAATCACTGGACATTCTATTTTTAATGATGAAAGTCTGGGAAGTAATAGCGGAGTTTGCTTTACCAGCCATTCAGCTAAGGACAGCCAAAACAAATAGAAAACCCTGCAAAAGGGCATCAGGAATTGCATTATTTCACTGCTCCCTCCAGCAGAGACTAAAAGTAAGCTATCCACTGTCAAACAATTGTGACTTTTGCTCTTTCCTACACTTCACTTCTTACTGAAGAAATCTTTCAGCTCCCTTGATTTTGTTATTAGAATGAGTAAAAATATATAATTGAATATTGATTTGGGAAATTACCCCACAAGACATCTACTACTAAAATATCACATTATTCGCAGTAACACTGAACTTTTGAAATACACAATTTATTTGTTCTCTGCACTAGGAATGCAGAGAGAAATGCAACATTTGTGCTTATATTTTGCCTCTTTCTTTTCTAAATTTACTAAAACATAGACTGTTTTTTTCATTTAGGTTAATTTTTTTCAGTGCCCTACATTGAAATCTACAATAAAGTTGTAACCCTCAGTCATGTTAGATCTGCAAATCATCCAACAGAAGTGTATTATTCTTACAATGATTTGAATCTTCCTGCAAAAATTTGTGCATAAGTCCCCAGGAACTTGTATGCTTCCTCTTGTTGGAGGGATTAGTCACAAACAGGAGGGATACTCTGGCTGTAACTTCACAGGGCTGTAATTTCACACTACCTAATTACATATTTATTCACCCATATATATTCACCCATAAAAGATAAGAACAACCGATTTTTGGTCAAGAGATTTAAGAAGCAGAATAGGACCTGTATCCACACTTCAGACATTTAACTGAAGTGTAAAAAAAAAACACCTTGGAATTTTCTGTTTTCATTACCAATTGAAAGCTATCTTGTCCACATACAATTATTTTACAGACAGCATATTTTTAAAATGCATTACCACATTACTATATCAAAAACTTCATTGTACTCATGCCATTTTGTGGGCTGATATAACAGACAACCTACAGATAAAGCAATATCTGACATACTGACAGAACCTGGATATATAAGGGAAGACTGACATGTAGAATATTTTCAAAATAATCAAGAATGTGATAGTTTTGAAAATAACCTTGGGAATACAGGACATATTATCATATCAGATAGACCTCATTTTATCCAGGTAGCAATTGTATCATAGGGTTTTGGAGTTTTTTCCTTTTTTTTTTTTTTCTCTGTTTGGAGAGAAAGTGGAGAAAGAACTGATATTTAGTTTAAGACTAATAAACAGATAAAACTGAAGAATGATAGGGGTAATATGGAAATCAGGACGATTGATGAGCCAATGTTTGTAGACAGAGACATAAAAATCTTTAGGACAGATGATATGGTGTGAGAAACATTGAGAATGGGGAAACTGAGCCACAGGTGGACATGACTCTTTTGAAAGATTTTAGAGAATATGACATAAAATGCTGCAAAAACAGGTTCAGCTTATGTATTTCCACTCTACAAATGTCTTTGTCAGGCAAGGAAAAAGCAAATTATTCCAGTGACTTGGATATTCACATGTAAATATTGTTGACCTGCTGCAGTCAATAGCATTTGACATTTAGCAGACCCAGACTTACTAGACAAGAAACACTATCTGACACTCTTGTGCCCAAATGGTGGTTTAGAATTAATACCTTCTTTAAAAGTATGTATGATAGAACAGCAGAACAGCATTTATAACATGGGGACTAATCTTTCAAAGGCCACTCACAAAACCTTTTCCCCCTTCTTTAGAGTTTTCCACATTATTCTGCACTATGAATCACTAAGCTCAAATCTGTGTTACACACAGTCTTTGGAGAAACAGTCTCAAGATATCTGGGAATATTTTTTGTACACTAACTATTCCATAACATATTTATAGAAAGTCACCTTTAGCTGTGAGTAATGTTAAAACCACTTGCTTATGTGAAAGTCCTTTACAGATCAAAAGACAAGAGTTTCCTAAAAATGTTAATTACTTATTTTGTTCCAGTCAGTAAGCACTGTGTGGAAAAAAATTTATGGCAATGTCCCATAAGGATTGCCTCCCCTTCAAAAGCATCTTCATGAAAGCAGCAGCAGTTCTTACTGGTACCAGTAACATTTTAGCTGGTAGGAAGTAATCTATATAAGAACCATTAAAAGCATGTTTTGTCACATTGCTTCCTTACATGAAAGAGATTGTAATGAACATGTGATTAATTTCCATGAGGTTTTGAAACTTTTCTCTGTGCTTCCAACACGAAGGTATTAAAAAGCATGTAAGTAGAAACATGCTATTTGTCATCTATTTGCCAGGAATGAAGTTCCTGCAGTGGTTCTTTCCCATATTTGAATGTTTTACATTGCATATCTAGCACCATCTTATTATTATTTGCTTATAACTGAAAGCAACATTTCGGTTTATTTTTTCCTATCTCCTCTGAAATTAAAGGCAAGGCTTCTACTTACTGCAGTGGAGCTGGGCATTGACAGGATATAACTATATGCAGAGGGTTCCTTCCATTTAAATGCTATTACTTAACAGATCTACCAGCATGAGAACAAGTGTTTATAATTATTTTATTTCTTGTTCCCTTTCTTCATACATCATGTCCTCAGCCAACTTTTAATTTTTTTCAGACCCCAACCAGGTAGACATATCATTAACCTCAAATAATGACCTTTGTCAGAAACACTTTTTAAAGGAAAGATAGCCTTGTCATTTCATTAGAAAATTTGGATTAGAGTTCAGAAAGTGTTTTATCTGAATCCTCTTTTAATCATCAAGCTTGTACTGTCTCCCATCATAACCTCAGATTTCTGGGTTGAGGTTAAAATAATTTCCTTTGCAGGAAATCCAGATACCTGAAGCCTTTGTCATAACATTAATTTAGATACTGAACTCATGACAAAGTTATAGGAGAAGGATTTTCTTTCCAAAAAAGTGTGTTTTGTTTGGTTTTTTTCTAGAAAGATATTCAGAATACATTTAGATATTTCTCATGAATGATATTATGTTGTACCTTGTTCTTTAAAGGCTTTAAATAACTTACCCTGATTAATTGTTTATGTATATATTCATTTCAGCTCTTCTTGATTGGTATATAAATCTCCCAGGGCAACAAGGTCATTCAAATAATGAAACAGCTCTGTATTTTTGTTTCCAAGGTCCTACCTTTCCTTTAATGGGCCACTTCTTCCCTAGAATTGCTGTTTCTTGGGGAATATATTGTTAGTCAAAGTGTCTTAGTGTCTTCAAAGTGTCTTTCAGTCTTAGGCATGACAACTGGATTTAACCTTACAGATCTAACTGGTGAGGTTCCAGATGACTGGAAGCTGGCCAGTGTGATGCCCATTCACAAGAAGGGTGGGAAGAAGGATTCTGGTGATTATAGGCCAGTCAGCCTGACCTCAGTAGCCAATAAGGTGATGGAAAGTTTATGTTAAGTGTGATCATGCAACACTTACAGGATGGCCAGGGTATCAGACCCAGCCAGCACGGGTTTAGGAGGGGTAGGTTGTGTTTGATCAACCTGATCTCCTTTTATGACCAGGTGACCCAACTGGTGGATGCAGGAAGGGCTGTGGATGTCGTATACTGGGATTTCAGCAAGGCCTTTGACACTGTCTCCCACAGCACACTCCTGGAAAAGCTGTCAGCCCTCAGCTTGGACAGGAGCACTCTGTGCTGGCTTCAGAACTGACTGGATGGCCAGGCCCAGAGTGGTGGTGACTGGTGCTGCATCCAGCTGGGGGCCAGTGACCAGTGGTGTCCCTCAGGGGTCTGTGCTGGGGCCAGCTCTGTTCAATATTTTTATTGATGACATGGATGAGGGCATTGAGTCTTTCATTAGTAAATATGCAGATGACACTAATCTGGGAGCATGTGTCAATCTGTTGGAAGGTAGGAGGGCTCTGCAGAGAGACCTGGAATGGTTGGATGGATGGGAAGAGTCCTATGGGATGAAGTTTAATAGGTCCAAGTGCCGAGTCCTGCACTTTGGCCACAACAACCCCCTGCAATGTTACAGGCTGGGGATGGTGTGGCTGGACAGTGCCCAGGCAGAAAGGGACTGGGGGTGCTGGTGACAGCAGCTGAACATGAGCCAGGCTGTGCCCTGGTGGCCAAGAAGGCCAATGGCCCCTGGCCTGGATCAGGAATGGTGTGGCCAGCAGGAGCAGGGAGGTCATTCTCCCCCTGCACTGGGCACTGGTGAGGCCACACCTGGAGTGCTGTGTCCAGTTCTGGCTCCTCAGTTTGGGAAGGATGTTGAGATGCTTGAGTGTGTCCAGAGGAGAAACGAGGCTGGTGAGGGGCTTGGAACACAAACCCTGTGGGGAATGGCTGAGGGAGCTGGGGTTGTTTAGCCTGGAGAAAAGGAGACTCAGAGGTGACCTTATCACTCTCTACAACTCCCTGAAAGGTGTTTGTGGTCAGGTGGGGGTCGGTCTCTTTCACCAGGCAGCAACTGACAGAACCAGAGGACACAGGGTTCAGCTGTGCCAAGGGAAATACAGGTTGGATATTAAGAAAAGTTTTTCACTGAAAGAATAAAAATGTACTGGGAATGATCTGCCCAAGGAGGTGGTGGAGTCACCATCTCTGGATGTGTTTATAAAAAGACTGGATGTGGCACATGGTGCCATGGTCTAGTTGTGGTGTTAGGGCATGGGTTGGACTTTATGATCTTAAAGGTTGCTTCCAACCTAGTCATTCTGTGATTCTGTGATCTGTTCTCTACATTTGACTAACTTAGATTCTCTATAAATATGCCTTTACGCTCCCAGTTTTTATGAGACCAGAACAATTGTGGAGTAGTATAGATGGAGTGGGGGCTGAGACCAAATAGCAATAAAGCCTTTTGAATGATGATCCTGGTCCAACCATGCTCCAAGACTGCTGAATACAAACCAGCTTCTCCCCACAAGCTTTTCATCTCGTTATCATGACAACTTGAATGAGAGAATTAGATCTTCTCACATATGCCTACAAAACACTATACAAAAGTACTGTTAGAAGCTGAAGGATAGAGACAAGACACATTCCTCCCAGGACAGTGTTAGCTCAGCTCCCAGGTGTTGAGCGAGCAATTCTGAGTGCCATCCTGGGGGCAGGCATGTGCTTGACCACAGAGACAGGCTACTGTCAGTGATGGTTGAAGCTTGCTGACCTCATTCCAGTTTGAGTTCCTCCTACATTTTCACACTGCAAAAAGTAGACAGACATCTCGTGTCACAACACAGAACAGCAGTGCAAAGGTGTCCAGGATGAACACAGAACTGAAAGAAAGGCTGCTGCACTTGGGCTGCTGTTCCCAAGATAATAAGCCCAGCATACAGGGAGTTTAGTTTCAAAATCTATGCAGTTATGACTAGAAAGAATTTCTGTGACTGCTTTCTAGTTTGGAAAAAAATGGGTTTTTTCTTTCTACCCAATAAAATACTTAATTTTTTAAACAAAAAGAAATATCCCAAAACTGAAATATTTCCCATTTGGGTCACTGTTCCAATTACTTAATTGGAAGGGCCACTCAGATCTCTGGCAATCCCTTTTTCTTGGCATGAGGATTTCCTTCTGTACCTTCTTATTATATCATAGCTATTGCCTGCTACTGCTGAATATATTTTCTCCTACCTGATAGCAACTGTAGTGGAGATATAAGACATAGAAATGCAAATAAAAGAATTTATTTCCTGAGTCCTTCCTAGTGTTTTGGTTAGTATTATGCATAGTGACAACTGAACAGTTAATAAGGAATTCATACATTGGGGGACTGCTTCCCCCATAATATTATTCTTTTTTATAATTTTTAGCACTATAAATATTAATATATAGAAAATACTTCAAATTTTTTCAATTATGTATGTAAGGAAATATTTTTACAGCTCAAATATTAACAAACTATTAAATGTAGAGATAGATAATCATCATTTAAACATTGCCTTCAAAAACTGGAATTGTTAACTTTTGTAATTGTTGTTGTTAAGCCAGGTATGATAAAAGACCTCACAAATCAGCAGACCCAGAGAAAACCTCACAAATCAACAACAGCAACACAAAAAATTAAAAAGAACAATGAATAGAAAACTGTAAAGGTCACTCTTTTTATTTCTTGGCATTTATCCCAGTAAATCTATTTCTTAGAATTAAGGAATGTATTTAGAGGAAAAGCAAACACATTTTATGAAATGTAAATAAAGGCCAGTATGACTGTGTCTGTCTGTGTGTATGTGTGCACTAAATGAAGAACAACAGAAGGTTAGAAATCATCCTCAAACCAGATTAGAATTATTTTTTGTGGCAAATTAAATGAAACTAATAAATATGTAAATCACACTATTATTATGTAAATTGATCAGTTTCAATATTCTGTTTGGTGAAGAACTGTTTCAGTAGTTTCAGTTAAAAATTACAGTCGTCTAACTATCATGGATTTTAAGAAATAATTTCTTGACAGATGATTAAATGTTGGGAAAATATTATTTCTCTGTCACATTCCATCCTACAACCACCTTACTAACAGATTCAATTAAAACCTAAATGTTATTATAAGAAATTAGTGAAAGAACTGTACAAGACTGTTATATTTTGTTTGGCTTCATTCATTATGGACAATGTCCTATGACATGAATCTGTGATAACAGGCAAACCTTGTCATTCTTTCTAGGAAATCCTCACTCAACCAAATTTTTGTCACACACATACACGAAGATAAATAAATAAGGTCTTGTTTTCATTCTTTTTTATCTAATCATCTTGCCCCTTCAAACATTTTCATAACAAAATTATCAAGTATTGATAACCCTGTTGAGAGGATTTCAACATTGTCATTAAATTTTTCAGATGAAAGAATTTAGTATTGCTGACTTCTGTGGGGTAATGGAGGAGAGACTTCATTCATTGCAAGAAAATCTATAAACATTTATGTAAGAGTTACAATATCAGTGCTATTTAAGGTGAGAACTAAACAGTCGCCCTTTGGATGTGACAGCCCATCCACATTAAATTGTTACACAGGTAAAACTGGCCTTTCTGCTTTTCAGTGATGTTTCAGCAAATCCTATTAGCAAATTTCATGTTGCTAATCACTTTGGGAGATCAACAGATCAATGCTTACTGGCCTTTTGATGACAGTTACCATGTTAATTAGTAACATGAAACAGGAACACAAAGGGAATGTTGCGGTGTTATACCCAAAAGCAATGCTTAGAAGAGTCCTGACTGGAAATCAAATGCTACATGGACAAATTCTCTGGTTCTCTAGGAAGAAGCCAAAGACCACATGACATCAAAATTCTCTACTTTTAACTCACTCTTGTCTAGAAATGGTAAGTAGTGCTTATCTTTCTCCTATTGCATGTTGGATAGTATGGACAGAAGTACTGTAATATCAAGAAGATGTCATAAACTTAAAAAGGGAAATAGAATATTTCTCAGTACTAAAGCACCTCCAGGATCTTTCCTGCAATTACTATGGTAAACTGTCCTGATGGGAAAATTAAAAAAAAAATAAAAATAAAGAAGGAGAGTAAATAAGACATTGCATATTACTGTTTGCATCTCTGCAGTGTGCTGATATGCTGCCTTGTTTAGCACCATCTCACCTTGCTCACAGTTGATGGATTCACACTGAAGAAGCAATGGTGCAGTTGATGGCAGCTGGCAACAAGTCTTGTTGGAGCAAAAAGAGCAGGGCTGCAACAATAAAGAGCCATTCACACTTCTCTTTTTCTAGTCTGATTTACATTACATGGAATTTTCCTGGATTCTGCAGCCTGGAATGGTGTGTGGAAATCACAAAAGTGCAGCCCTGAGGCTGCACCTTCTCCTGGCTGCCCTTACATCAATAGTGGCAAGTATATGGCTCTCAGAGAAAGAACAGATACTTCCAGCACCAGGAACCTATACCATATTACTTTTTTATTTTTAATTTAGTTAATATCCAAAATAATGCACAAACTCTATGCTGCACTGCTTGGTAGTTAATCTTATATCAGATGCGCAACATAAAATTTGGAATGAGTTCTGGATTATTTCATTCACCTTTTCCCCATGGGGACAGGAAACATAACTTATTCTCCACCACAGAGGAGGATATATGAACTGTCAGTAGATAACTTGGTTTAAACTCTCAGCATTGGGATTAGAATGTCCTATGTAGTTTTTATTGCCCAGATAACTGAAGTTTCATTTGCAAGGAAACTCAACGATGTCTCAGTAAGGATGACAATTAACAGTGTGATTTTACTGTGTAAAGTCCTCCTTATCATATCAAACTGCCTGCAGGGCATTTAATGCAGAATTTGAGATCACCTAGGACATTATGAGCTTTGGATGATGGACAAATGCAGTTATTGATGCATTTGCATAACTAAGCAACAAAAGTAAAAAAATAAGTAAACAAAACGGATTTGATATTTGAAATTGATAAATCACTCTTTTAATTACTTAGTCTGAATAATAAAATATGGATTGATCATCACACTCCTCTGAGACATAAGATAGAGATTTTATTACCAAGTGGATGAAGACTGCTATCAAGAGCTTGGAAAAAAAAAATCAGATATTGCTTTTCCAGAAGCAAATAACCCTGACTAAAAGAAGTTTTCCCATATTTCTTATTTAAAGGTTCTGACACTACCTAAAAAGACAACTTAACACTAAGATCTAGAGATACACTACTGCCACTAGTGCTTTTAACTAGCAGATGAGGCCCGAGAGGCATTTGAGTTTTCATGAAGAAACTCAGTATGGATCAAGGCAATCAGAGAGGTAAGTGTGTAATCAGCATATGATTGAGATTATTGTGGGAAAGATAATCAGCAATTTCAGTCTCTCAGGAAAACTGTTGACCTGCACAGCAGGCATTGGATTTTACTCAAGAAGCAGAAAGGCAAACAGTTAAAAGTAATGACTACTTAGAGATGGAATAGGGGGATAATCACAAACCAATTATTCTAAAAGAATCATAACTCTAGAAGAGCAAATTATGGACCATAAAATAAGAGTTAAAAAGTCAACCTGAATTCTAATGTAAGATATAAAATATATAAAAGGAAATTATGGAAAAAATGCGTCAATTAGTCTTTCATTTCTGTAGAAACGGAAGGCAATAAGACTGAGCAAATGTATGTGATATATAAATAATGAGGAAACCAAGAGATAATGTCAGACTTTCATATTAAATATTCAGCCAAAATTTCTCATTTAAGTTTAAAACACCTAAAGGAGGTAGGGATGATTTCATTTCTCCACATCCACTTACTCCATATCTTCTTGGGTCACCATAAGTAAGACTTTCAAAGGTTCCTTGAGATGCTGAACAGCACTGCCCTGCAATGAAATGTAAATCCCTGTTACTTTAATTCTGGAAATGAAAAAGTTTTCCAAGTGATTTGGGAAACTACTTTCTTCCTTCATTTTCTTAGCTCTCAATCTGACTACAATGAGGTATTATAAAAGAAAGAATATATTAATAGAGGTATTCTGTTTCATAGTGATCACAACCAGTGAAAAATATAGATAGCTGGATGGAACACTAGACGTGACAAACAGAAGTAATTTTCTCTGATTCATCAATGACACATTGAAGACTAAGAAACACCTAGAAGTAAACCTGTGAAAGAGAGATTGTCTCATTCCATTGCAATTTTTCCTATCATAATGGGAAAAAATCAAAAAGAAAATGAGAATTGGTAGTATGGGGAATCTCTTCTGTATTAAAGAAAATTATCCTTAAGAAACAGAGCTTCAGAAAATTCTTAAGAAACAGAAAATTCCCCTGCAAACTCAGACATGTCACAGGACTGGTGACTTTCACTGTTGAGAGTCCCATCTACCAATACCCTTGGAACAATACAAATGTGGAGCTAATTGCCCAATTGCTTGTTTTTTAAAACAGTATTTATGCTAGGACAACTACCCCAAATTTTTTACCACATGCATGCTCAACCTCATTACACGGCAAAGGTAATTACTGTGCAGTAATTTAATGTGCAGAATCTTGAGCAGACTCAATATTCACAGATAGCAAGGACAAGCTAGTGAGAATTCCTGCACAGCATAGTGTTTACATTATTCCCTGGGTTGTTTTGGCACCCTGATGTATGTACCTAGTCCCAGATCTTTGCCTCTTTATTGTTTTGAATTTTCTGCACAACACAGCAAGAGGAAAAACTGTATTAATTTAAAATAGCATGTCTTTCTATAAGAATAATTATTGATTAACTAAGTATAATGTTACAGCAGCTGTCTTTATTCCATTTCAATAGCTCTGGCTTTAAAATTTCATCAAAAAATAACATCTGCAAACATCAAGCATTAATTATCACTAGTGTGAAGCAATTTCTATAGAATTAGTATAAACATAAAAGTATGTATGCATACCTCCTGTTCTGTGAGATGAGTTCTATTTCCAACATCTACGCTGCAGGGCCTTGAGACACCTAGAGTATCTCTGAGAAGCTGTTCTCAGGGTTACGGTAAGAAACAAGAAAGAAGGCAGCAAATTGGTAATAATATGCCTGAGTTTTGGCTAGTGTTGCCACTCAAAACAAGATTGAATTGCAATGAAACATAAATACCTTTAAAGTTGCTGTTTCTGCTACTCAGATAAGGTAAAAACGAGACCTTTTAAAAAGGACTTCCCCCATGGCATATAAACATCAGCTAGAGCTCTGCCTAAATATAAGACAATGGAAGGTCAGGAACAAAAGCTGAGAGATATTTCAGGTGTTGGACTCTGCAATTTATTAAGCACCTCAAAACCAATGTGAGACTTCACAGGTGTCTATGACAAAACTACAGGACCTATGATGAGAATGTGAAAAAAAATCAGCTTCACCTGCTAGAAAAATGTGGGCAACATTCACTGGAAAACATTAAAAACGCTAGCACACCATAACTAAACTAGAGATAAAAACTGTATTAACTTCATTAAGATATGTGGAATGCAAAATTTTATATAATAGGATTACATATGATAAAATACTACAGTATGAGAGCTAAAGGAAGCGTAAATTAGACTTGACTGTCATTTACCTACCCAAGGAAATAATGGAATACTGAAGAGAAATCAATAATAAGAGTAGAATTTAAATATTAAAAATAAAAAAAAATCTCCAAAAGCTCTTTGAGATGTGCCAGAACTTTAACTGTATTAATGTATATACTTCAGTGTTGGGGTCAATCATCAACCAAAAACCAAGGGAGTCTGCTCTGTAGGCCAACGTTACCTTAGGGTGAGCAGTGCCCTGCCAGCATTGCTCCCTGGCAAAGCGGCATGTAAATGGTTCTGTTCACAGAAGGCTGTAGTTCCAGAAGGTTCCCCAGTTCTTCTTTGATTGGTTGTCCTTTGGTGCATAATTTTGCATATTCCTAATCTCCATTTCCTACTGGACCCTCACCCTCAGGTTCCACCCTCTACCCTGCTCTATAAATACAGCCTACCTACCCCATTTTGGGGTCTTTGGAGCTTGTCCTACATTGTGGTTCAGCTTTTACTGTTTGTTATTTTTGTCATTAAACCCTTTTGCTTTTTGGACTATTCCACTGACCTGTCTTTTTATTTAATGCCATCGAACCTTCAGCTGACGTGGTCCTGAGGTGGCAGCAGGTCAGAGCACCACACTCCAGAGAGAGACAAATCAGTTAAACTAGATTATGAATGTACCAGCAATTCCTGCTGTGAAATGAATTATGGAAAATTTTAGTACCAAGTACTGCCAAAAGAGACAATAATAGCTAAACACTGTTACATGTTTGAAATAATGTGCAAATTGCTAATTTTTATTTTTTTTTTCTCTTAAAGTAATACAGTCTCTAAGGTGATAATGTTAAGAAAAAACCCCAAACAACCCAGCTTCACCATGACATCGCTGGTCTTTCAGAAGGAACACAAGCATGCAAATATGCCAGACACTCCTACTCCCTATCATTTCCCAGTGCTTCCTTTAGTAATGTTTTCAGTTTCAGCAATTTTCATGATAATGTACAAATGACAATATTGAGGCATTTATCTGTAAAAAATATATATATATATAATGTAGACATAAAGACATGGCCTATCTCCTTATGTAATTGGCAATGCATAGCACAATTATTTTTATCAGTTAGGGTGGGAAGCATATTATTAAAATTGGTAAAATCATAGAATAGCTTGGGTTGGAAGGGACAGTAAAAGGTTATCTTACCAACTCATAGATCTAATTGTTTAGATTTCCTCTAAATTCCTTCTAGGAGTAATTCTAAAAAAAGTGTTTCACCTCACCATTAAGTGGAGGCCTGATTTTAACCATGCCTTTCTCTGCAATAACTGTTAGAGGAGTTAACTAATTCAGGTGCACACGCCTGAAGGCAGGTGAAGTGAATCCACTCTAAACTGCTGTCTACATTGGTACCTGCAATTGGTATCTGCACAGTGCTCAGATAACCAGCCTGGCTCTTGAAAGATGCATTTTCGGCATTGCAGGAGTGTGGAAAAGGGGCACCAAAATAGGAAGAAAAAAACCTGAGTGCTCTCATCTGCTACCAACACAGCATCGAGAGAAACAGCAGTGGGAAAGAGTGCCTGAAGAACTAGAATTTCAGTGAGGGGAGGACAGAAAGAAGGTGGTGCAAGTCCCCTTATCACCAAACATCTTCCTACTTCCCTGAGTACAGCGGAAGTACATTAACATAGTTCTGCCCAGACTAATATACTCTGCTCCCTATCATGAGTCACAGCAGTTTTAACTTGTATAAAGGAGCTACCCTGGTACACAGAGATTTAATCTTTTCACAGTGAGCATTCCCAGTAATAAGCAACCCCGGATCACTTTGACAAATGTGTTTCAGATAAGGCCATGAGTCCTTCTGAGAGAAAAAAATTAGCCCATTTGAGTCTCACTGCTGCTGAGAACACGTACTGAGTACCTTTTAGAGCCTTCCTTTATAAAGTTCTCTCACTGCCTGCATCCAGACAGACCTGTTGTTATTTTGCATTTAATAGATTTTCTATAACTAGGTAAACCACAACTCTTTATCTGTAGTAGTCCCAAATAACACTTAAGCAATGCTCTAAGTATTAGATAAAGTCTAAGATTCCAAGATGTGTCCCAGATTTTAAGAGCTGCTACCTCATCTTTTAAACTAGCAATTTTGAAGTATTTTGTAATATTAATTATTTAAGCCTCACAACACCCTTGTGAGCATAATCAAGGTATCAATCAATTGCTGTCACAGTTTTAGAGCTGTGATGAAAAGCAACATTAGATGCAAGTACATTTGTGTAGAAAGCCAAACGTACAGAAATTGCTCCAGAAATCAGCATATTTGCTTTCTATTGATATTCAAACTGAATACCTTTATACTAGTTTCTTTCCCTGAAAATAAGCCACATTTGTAGAGAAGGTCCTTTTATCAAAAGGTAGATTTTTCAGTTTAGAGGAAAAGATGAAAAAGGATTTCAAATCCTCTGCTTCCAGTTACTATGGGTGTGAGTAGAGTGTATGACATAGATGGCTTACATAATGAAATCAACCATCTATGTGTGACAAAAGGTGTATAAACATGAGGAAAAGCTCTTGCAACAGCCATAAAGAACTTTTGGTCTTCAACATGTTCTATACTTACACACTTGTGTGCTGTATTTATAACTGGTTTACTTATTTCTACTATAGAGGATGAAATATATTATAACCAGGATTATCCCCCCTCAAGAAACTGTCAACTACAAGTTTTCTCTTCAGTGTTGATATAGAGACATTGATAATGTCTCTTCAATGGTGATACAGTCTAAAAAGTTATATTCTGCCTGTTATCAAAGATAATAAAGAGGACGGAGCTTTACCCCTTGAGAAGTCACTGGGAATATTCCACAGAAAACAGAAAAGGTGAAGATACAGATGACTTATAAATTACCAGCATGACCATCATCACACAGCTTTATTTTTCCATTACTTCAGTCCTAATAGGATAACTAAGGAAGATATCACACATTATCTACTTTCTCAGACAAGTTGTTAAAATAAAGTGTAACAAGATTCTGCAGCTGAATCACAGAATAAAAGTTACTGAAGGTACTTTTGCATCTGTCACTTCTACATTCTTTAGCAAAGACAGCGGGATCATGCCTTGTGAGCTTTCATTTAGAAACATTTGAACAGCAACAGGTGAGATTTCTACTCCTCAAAATTTAACTTTGTTTAGGAGACATAATTATCAAGGAAAGCAAGTTATATTTGAGTATAGGAGGGCACAGTATTTCCTCATCAATTACAGTATTCATTGTTATTCCTCATAGATTGTAAGAAAATAGTGGGTTTATTTCAAAAGGAAACTGCTGACTTTTGTGAGATGTTATTAACTCCTGTTCACTTAACTGAAACCTTCTTGGAACCACCAGCAACACAGTCAAAAAATTGTGCCTGCAATAGAGTGTAATGACAAATGACAGCAATCATATTGTTATTCAGCATCAACAGCAAATAATTAAACAGTGAATGAACCTGACAGAAGACCTTTAAGATGTTGCCAAACTCTATATGGATAAACGGAATGTTTGTAACACATTTAATGATTTCATCAGTCTTAATTGTAAGTGAGTGGGTGAAAGGTTCACATGCTCTAAAAGTAATGAAGAATGTGTCAAATGATTGAACAGAAGCAATTAACTGCTGCCTAAATACTTATTGTTTTGCAAATAATCAGAAACTGGGGAAAAGGATGGTAGTTGCAGGAGAAAGTGTATTATCTTCACGGAAGAAATTTCCTTACGCAGCAACTTTGAGTAGTAAACTCCAACTATACTTAAGAGTATAGTTAAATAGACAATTTCATTCTCTCCATTGTACGAATATTTAGAAATCATTTGCAATTTAAATATAGAAAATAATTCCCCAATATTAAAAGGCTAACATAGCATGCTATTATTTCTGTGTTCAAGGCCAGGTTGGATCAGTTTTGAGCAAACTGGTCTAGTGGAAAGTGACCCTGCCTTGGGTGGTAGGGAGTGGACTAGATTACCTTTAGAGGTCCCTGTTGATCCAAAACATTATCTGATTGTATGCTTATATTGGTTGTACTCTTGACTCATCTGTATAAAATAGGATTATTCGCCATAGCTTAAAAGGAAGAAACACAGAGCTGAATAACGTGGCTGTTGAATCAAAGACATAATTTAACAAAAATATATGTATCTTTAGAAACTGTGTGAGTAAATCTGTGTTTATGAAGACTTCTGCATTCTTATTCAGGACAACAGAAAAAACAGGAACAAAAGGGTATGTAAATGATGGACAGTAAACCCATCAAGGAACATGCACACACACAAAGGTGAAAACGTATAGAAACATTAAGATTTGGTGTGTTACTATGCTTATAAAAGATTTTCAACCATGTTGAATTTCTGGGCCTCAGTGTTATTCATATTCACTAAATCTAATGTTAACATTTCAGACAGAACACCTGAATAGAATAAAACATTAAACTTTGGCTCATTGTATGTGCTAAAATGTGAACTGAAATTCATTACAGGGTAGGGAATCAACTGCAAGGTGTCCATGGAAGAAAAAGTGCTTTAGGAATGGAGTTTTTATTAGCAGACTATGGGAAAACTGAATGTCTTTGATTCAAAACACAGCTGAGGAATCCGGACTGGAGAGCAAGATGAACAGGGAGGATTTTGTTCTTTATGAAAATCTCCCAGAAATATTCAGAACTATTCTTTAAAATTGTGAAGATAACAATTCCAATGCAATCAAATTATCATACTCTTTTCTGGGAGACTCATGATTTCACAAATCAGAAAAAGAACTGGCTATGGTTTTAATGTTTCAAGTTTTAAGAAAGATGGGCATTTTTTAACAATTCCTTTTAAAAGTCTTTAACATATTCTAATTTTTATCTTGCTGCATAGATCTTATAAATAGATTCTGTAAGAGATTATAGGTTGGACACTGATCTCAGAGGTCTTTTACAAGTTAACTGAAGGGTACTTTTAAATAGAAAAAAAAATTACATCATGCAGTGGCTTTCAAAGTTTTAGCCAGACAAGAATCTTTCAAGGTTGTAAGATCAAATCAATCAGACAATTGTTTTCAAATCTTTAATCAGAAAAACCCTGCATTCTTGCCCAGTGCTTCAAGTTTAAATAATGATAATTATTTAAATGCATGGGTCACATGGATCCAAATGTTATTCTGGCCAATATGAGGTCCAGGGATGTTTTTATTTTTAACTAGGGATAGTGAAGAAAGAAGCTGGATATCCCCAGTCAAGCGAAGAAGGGGTAGATCAGCCTGGAAAGTGAAGAGTGCTGGAGGATATGGACTAGACAGACCTTATAATCAACAAAAGAACTAAAGGTTCCTTAGGTTACGAAAGCCAAATCCCTTTGGAGTTCAATCTGGTGAAGGATGCTAACAGAAACAAGAAGGGCTTGTACAGGTATATTAACAGTAAAAGTAAGATGAAGGAAAATCTGGAATTCAAAATTTTATATTTAAAATTGTTGAATTGCACAGGAGTTGTGGTGGCAAAGAACATGAGGAAGAGAGCAATAACTCAGTGCATTCTCCAGTTTGGTCTTTACTGGTAAGATTTTCTGTCAGTAATACCAGCTCTGTGAAAATACTTGGAAATTATGAAGAAATAAATACTTCTAAGAAGAGGCTTATCAGAGACAGGTAAGCAAACTGGATATACACAAGTCCATGGGATCTGATGGGATGCACCCATCAGCACCCATGTGCTGAGGGAGCTGACCAGTGTCACTATGAGGACTCTATTGCCTTTGAAAAGTCAGTGATCAAGGGAGTTGGTTGAGGGCTGGAAGAAAGCAAATGTCACTTCAGCCCACAAGACGACATACAAGATATAGGAGCCAGGGAACTAAACATTGATTTGCCTAATCCTAAATCCTAGGAATGTGAAAGAGAGAATCCTTCTGGAAATAATTTCCAAACATGTTAAGGATAAAAGAAAGTGTAGTCTTAGAGGCCAATATGGGGTCTACCACTCTTTAATATTTTCATTAGTGACCTGAATGATGGGACAAGAGTATACCCTCAACAAGTTCGCAGATAATTCAGAACTGGAAGGAGCAGTTGATGCATCAGTTACTTGTGGTAGCCTTCAGAGACCTAGGCAGGCTGCGGAAGGGGTTTGGCTGGGATCTCAGGATGCTTTAAAATAATAACTGCAATATTCCACACCTGGAAGGAAAGACCCTTAGGCACCTACATGTGCTGTGGTTCAAGGTTCAGGAGTAGCTTGGCAGAGGTGTCTGGGGGTCCTCCCAGTCACCAAGTTGAACATGATTTATCAAAGTACCCTTGCAGCTAAGGCCAACAGCTGCCTGGGCTGTATTTGGAAGATCATAGTCATAAAGTCAGAGAAGGTGATCTTTCTCCCTTTGCTCATCCCTGGTAAAACACAGCTGCAGTTGTGTGTCCAATACTGGGCTCCCCAGTCCAAAAGAAACAGGGCTTTCCAGGGGCACGTTCAGCAAAGATCCTGAAGGATCTGATGCACAAGGGGAGGCTCAGAGATGGATTTGATTGAGTTTAAGCAGAATAGTTTCAGGAGAATTTGATCAATGTTTATATTCATACATAAAGCAGGTGTATTGGCTTTAGCAGGAAGGTTTGAGAGTGGGGGGCTACAGGCGTGGTATCTGTGGAGAAGATCATGGTGAGGCAGATGTCACCCTGCAGCCCATGGAGGTGCAAGAGTGGGTAGATATCCACACATGAAGGACCACACCCCAGGAAGATGGATATAACTTGAAAGAAGAATTAATCCCTTGAAAAGCCCATGCTGGAGCAGACTCCTGGCAGGAACTGTGGCCTGCAGAGAGAAACCCTACAAGGGCAGGCTTTCTAACAGAACCTGTGACTCTGAGGGTAACCCATACTAGAAAAGTCCATTCCTGGATAAAAAGTGTGCCATGGAAAGGACACACACTGGAACAGTTTGTTAAGAACTGCAGCCCATGGGAAAGACTCAGTGTTGAAATTCAAGTGTAAGGCATCCCACACTGGAACAAGGGAAGAGATTGAGAAGAAAGGTACAAAGTTTTATGGACTTACTGCCACAGCTGTTTCCTTGGCCCTTGAGCTTCTTGGAGTAGGTACAAAAGTTGGCAGTAAAGATGAGTACAGGAGGAAGAGAAGGATTGAGGGATGCTGGTTTTAGATTTTTTTCAAATTTCTCATTTCCTTACTCTAATTTGATTGGTAACAAATTAAATTAATTTCCATGTCTGTTTTGCCTGTGATGGTAATTAATGAATGGCCTCCTTGTCCTTAACTCAACCCATGAGGTTTTGTTATCTTCTTTTCTCTTACTGTCCTGCTGAGGAGGGAGATGGATAGAGTGGCTTGGTGGGCGCCTGGAAGGCAGACAAGGTCAACCTGCTGCAGCAAGAAATAAAGGAGAGGAAGCCAGACTCTTCTCAGTGGTATTCAGTGCAAGAACAAGAGCTAATGGGCACAAAAGGAAATAAAGGAAATTCTTTTAAAACATAAGAAAAAGCTTAACTGTTGTGAGGATGGCTGAACACTGAAACAGATTGCACAGGAAGGTTGTGGAGTCAACATCCTTGGAGATATTCAAAGCACAACTTAACGTGACCTGAAGCAACTTGCTTTAGTTAACCCCATTTTTTTAGAAGGGGATTGAATTAGATGGTCTCTAGAGGTTCCTTTCATCTCAACTATTCTGTGATTCTGAGAAATGTTAAGCTTTCTGAGGTCAAGTTTAAGTAGAACTTGTGTTGCATGGGAATCACACTGGTTCTCTGCAGAAAGGCAAATTTCACTCCTTTGTGTTCAGCTGTACACAAGCCCGCAATCTGAATATCATTTTATGATCTTTAAACTCAATTTAGGGGTAAAATACTTAAAAAAACATTTGACAAATTTTCTATAACTGAGAATGGTGCATTGTGAATATACCATAAATATAGCACACATATTTACTTCAATAAAAAGTAGAAAAAACAGTTAAAATCTTGTAGAAAAGGGTCTTATGCTGCTAATACTGAGCAGTTCTTATTATGTTCATGTCTCAGCCTGATTAATTTATCTTAAAATAGGGCACATTGTCTCTATACTTGACAACATTTTTTGAAAGAATGAAATATTTCTACAGGCAAATATAAGGATAATTAAACTTTGGCTTGTGTATGCAGAGTCAAAAAACACTAATGCCTTAAAATAACGAAAGCATATAGTAAAGACCAACATGGAGAACAAATTGTAAAATAATAATAAGACTGTAGAATAATTTCCCATAACCAGCAGATCTCTCTAGTGTACTCTTAAATGTCTGATCACAATGAATTATGAATATTTCCTGGTTTTGTTCTTTTCCCTGTGGAAGACTGATCACTGACCTGCCTACCACGTGTTGGGTGCACTTGCCCAAGGACAATCTAATCAGAGAAAATACAGAGGCAGCATGTGTTAAATCCCTACCCTAATCAAGGCTAAAGGTGAAAGGCCACAATTTCAACCATATTTGAAAAATTTAAAGCACTTATCAGCCCTTTGCAGGAGAAGACCCTGATGGCTCTGCATTTTAAAGAGAGGAGTCATGTGTTTTTCTGCTCCCTTGGTTTAGGCTGTGATCATTTTAAAATGTGAAAGTAAAAGGCTACAAGCAAACACAAGAGTGCATATTAGAAGGAAATCACATTAAGCAAACTGCTCAAGATATACTCTGGGGTAAAGACTTGTAGCCTGTATTGATTTAATGCACAAAATAGCATAACAAATACAGGCACTGAAGATCAAATTGTGGTTCACTGTGATGAGTTATCTGCGTAAAGCAGATAGATAGATATCTGAAAAACTAAATAGATGCTGAGAAGGCTTTTACCACTAGCCATAATGCCCAAAACTTTACTGTGAAACTCCATGTTTCCCATTTCAAGGGGTACTTGTAATGACTTGTGATTGCAAGACCTTAAGAAAATCGAAAGGACAGCTTTAAAATATCATTTTTCTCTTTAGAATCTTACTTCATATGGGACCATAGTAATTTTTCAGGGTACCAAAAAAGTCACCTGAAGCTGCAAAGCTCTGTAGAATTTATTTAGAGCTGATGATTCCAGTGGAGGGGTAGCTGTCAGCTTTATCAGCAAAAGACTGTTTCTTGCAGTTACTCCAAAATTTTTGCAACCTCTTTGCTGTGGTCTGGGCTCCTTCTGCAGCAACAATTGAGTGATAACTTCTGGTAGTGTCTGCAAGAGGAGGCACATTCTCTTCCACATATGTGAATCTTCCCTAATATCAAGACAGTTAGTAAGCTTGTTGGTTTGAGGAAGGGGCTTTGATATCAAAATTAGTACAAACAGTGTTTAAAGGAAAAAGGCATGTGTGAGTTGCATATACAGATTCCTTTATTAAAAAAAACACTCAACAGCAACAAAATCCTGACTGTTTACTAAGATTGAGATACCTTTTGTCAATTATTTAAACAGTCCATGCTATTGTCAGACTGTCTGGCATCAGAGGCTATGCTGTAACTGGAACAGAGATCATAAGAAGTATGAATAATAAGAAATAAGAATAAGGACGTATTTTTTCCCTTCAATGAACTCCTGAATATATAAATGCTGTCATGGCTCACTATACACTTGGGTGTCACCACATATGAAATGGTGAAGAGGGATTGGAAGAAACAGGGCTGCATAAAGGCACTCCCAAAGACAATTTGGGTATTATGCATAAGCAAGAACATTAAGATTTCCTGAGATATTCAGAAGGAAAAGATTTCTGCCTTCTTACATCTTATCAAAATATACACGTGGTGGATAAATTACGGTCATTTTCCTCGTGGTATAGAATCAAATAGATATTGTCTTTATTATCATTGTCATACTCCTGCCAACATTATAAATTCTAGCTGTTCAAATAATTTCAGTACCTCTACTGAAGTCTTCTAAGATATTGAAGTGCAAAAATAACACATGTAGTGTTAATTAGTTAGCATACTGGGTTTAGATGACAGGGAGTAAAGTAGATGAACCTATCTTTTTTGTTTGTTTGTTTGTTTTTTCTAGAATAATACTTTAGCTTTTAACTTGAAGTTGTATGTTATTTTGAAACACGATTGTATTTTTATCGAGTGAATTAACACTGCATGGCAACAAATCCAGTATTCCCTAATCCTTAAGGAGGGCAAACAAGCAGCATACATATAGCATAGTGACATGCAGCCAGGAGATCAGCACACCAGTCCTGCTCTAAATACTTGACTTGAGGAGGGACATATGTCACTTCCCTTTGGAAGAGGGACCAGAGCTAACATTGCTGTTTCCCGAGTCAGTACTCTGAACATCATGCTTAGGAAAAAGACACCAATCTGCACTTTGAGGAGTTCCCAGCATAGTGGGAAACAATGGAAATCTGGTCAGGAATAGCATGAGGCAAGAGAGGAGCAGCTGTATCATGGAGGAGGCCATTCTTGCCATGTACCAGTCTGGTTGTTCAATACTAATCTAAATCTCAGAATAAAACGAGTGAACGTTTCATACTCTGGAACCAAGAGCCTCAAACTCCTGTTCACAAAGTCCAAAAGCCCTCTGGAATCTCTGAAATGTCATCAGCATTCACTTCATGACAAACAAATTACTGGTATGACTTTAAGAGGCGTCTAAAAGAGCAAGAGGCTGGTTTTTAGCTCAGTAAAATTACTTAATCTTCCAACCCCTGCTGAAACACAGGTTGAAATTTAATATTTGTGTTTAATATTTCTCAGAAGTCTTATATATTTTAAGGGACAGAGAAACTTTATTCTGAAAACAACTATTATGAAATGAAAGCAAGTTCAAGAAGTCTTTTGTTCCCTAGTGTTTTGTAGCACTAGATCTGAATATTTACATAACCTCCATCCCTCTCTTACAAGTTTATGTCAGCTTTAAGAAAAGTTATAGAACTTCACTTCCTAACTGTATTTAGAAGTTCATTTTCTTTTACACATTTAGGTCTCAAAATACCAAATTTTTTTTTTCACTTGGCTTTAAAGACTAATTATTCTGAAAATGTTAATAAAATCTAATGAAAATTGAACAATACAATGAAGTACTGCAGTAATTGAGAGTGGTGGTTAAAACTATAACCATGGCAACAAAGAATAAGAAAAATAGAAGGTATTTTCAAATTATGTGTTGATGGAGCTATAATGGACATTTTAAAGGTTTATTTAATTAAATGCTTAAAATTTCAGTAATTGTTCAGACCCTACCTATCTTTGCTTCAATTTAAATAAAAATATATACACATATTTAATAGCCTGAATAGCCACAATCTAACAAAAAGGTGACTGAAAAAGGATGTGTCTTCCTCCATACATTAAAGGTTATATCTCAGGAAAGGAGAAGACCTGCTGAGCTATATTAGTAGATTAACAAATGGAACAACTGATCATGACAACATCCCATCCAAAGACTGGGAGTAGAAAACTTTATAACAATCAGAGAAGAAATATTCTGGAAGTAGCAAAAAATAATTCAGAAAAAATTGAAGAGCCAGCTATAGTACTTTGGTGATGACATAGAACTCACTCATGAAAAGAATACATGATGTCCATAAGTAAGCTAACAGAAATTAGGGGCAGGAGTATTACGTGTATCAATGGAGCTGATGTGCAGTTAACATCCACGATGCATGCATTTCAGTGAGGTGTTTCTGAATCTCCTTACCACAGTGCCAAGGACTGAATGCTCATTAACCATTGCATGAAATGTAATCTGGGTATGTATTTTCCAGATTAATTTCACTTAAAAGTATTTCATTGTGTGTTCTCTGATGCTCCTCTCCCTCCAAATGTGAGAATGGAAACATTTGAGAGAATTGCTTGAAAACACTTTCACAGCAAAGCAACAATCCACTAAACCATGAGAGTGAAAATTGATTATAGATGTTTAAATTCAATTTCTAAAAAAATCTTCTATAGCACCATAGACCCTTTAAAAGGTGCGTTCACAGGTACTAAAAAAGATTTTATAATTTTAGTAGCAGCTAAGTGACTCGTGTTCCAAAGCAACATGATGAAAAGTGCATCATGCTAAGTGATTCCATGTGCTGCACTCAGCTTTATAATTCACCTGATGGAAAGGAGGGGTGTGGTTGAAGTACTCTTTCAGGCTTACCCTAATGTTTTTCACAGTGAAAGACAATATGGCAACCAGACGTCTGTTCACACACACATGCGCATTGTAAAGCCTGCCTTTTTTTTTCTGTTTTGCACCACAAATTCTCTTTGTTTCATTAAATTTTCTCTGGTAGAAGCCAGCAAACTGGCATAGCTGTCATCTCTTAGCTTCTCTTTAAAAAAAACCAGAGAAGTAGATAACACAGTAGAGCATGTGCCCATACCACTTTATCCCTCTCTAGTGTCTTCTCTTCACCACACAACAGAAATCTACCTGTGGAGTACTGCATCCATACCGTATAAAGGCTAGAAGAATTGTTTGCTATGAAATGGGTGAATGATTGGCTCATCCACTGCTCAGTACTATGACAAAATATATGCTGTTATTGCCTAGGTGGAACATTTTATTTAGTTTAATTTTCTCTCTTTTCAGTTGGCAAATATATGAAGTTACGTGTTAGTATGTGGGTACACAGAGTTAGATCCAAACTTGAAAGGCAGTTTGGATACAGTCTTTTCCAGAAATAGATCCAAACACACTTTGAACTTCAGAAATGTTCTTTTTGTGTTGCCCAATCTTCCATTTCCATCTGTTAATTAAAAACTTAAAAGGGTAGAGATACTGTGGGTATACCACTAGATTTGCCTATGCTAGCACCAGTCCCAGGAGATAAACCTTCCAAAAATTCTGTCTTTAGTGCCACTTGAAATCATTAAGGGCTAAGAGCACTCATATTTCTGCTTCTTCCTGAGATGTTAATGAATGCATTGGCATTGATCACAGCTACTCAGCATTGTTCACTTCCATAAGCATGCGTCCCAGGCACTGCACATCTATTTCATATTCTGAGCTGTACAGATGTAAAACATATAGGTTTTGTCTTGCTGATTTTGTACTCTGTTGTTCTGCTAGCCTGCAGTTTATTTTAACTGCTTCATAATTTATTAATACCATTTTTCTCTAATCCTCCTTCAGCAAACACAGCAGGGTAGCCTTCATTCAAGGAAAAGTCACAGGATTCCTGTTAAACTCTGCACCTACATGAAAATAAGCTTTTAAAACCTCACAGCTGAATTAGATTTAGACTTGGAGGTTTGGGGCTCATTATTCAATACTTATTGGGGCAGACGTGAGATTTTAAACCAAAATGAACACTGGGAATCTAATAATTACCTTACTTCTGGTATGACTGTGGAAAGCTATTACACACCAGCCTACTATACTTCTTTGTTACACCACTCTACACTTACTGAAAGTTGTACTTTTTTTGTACAGAAAAAAAATCTGAAGCAGATGCATTGAAAAAGAGCAGATGTATTCACAGAACAAATTTTCCATGCTCTATTTTCCACTATGTATGCTTTTGTGTTTATGGAAGTAGGAAACATAAAACAGGCAACGGAAGGAAAAGGACCTGACTATCCATACAAATCATATCTGTTTAAACACCTAATGGAAAGGACAACTCATTTTAAAATATTTTCTTGTGTCTACTTTTGCAGCCATAATTTATGCAACCATCCTCAAAAATTAATATCTTTTAGACCATCCAGTCACCTTTGTGAGTTGAAACTTGCAGGGCTTAGGAAGCTCATTCCTGTGCACCTTCAACTCCCAAAGAGCAAGATAAAACTTTCCCTACAGGCACTGCCTAAGGAAAGCTTTCAGATAGACCTAGGTGAACGTATCTTAGTATTTATTAAGGCTTTTGTTATCATAAAAATTATGTTTTGAAATACTTCCTTTTTTTTTTTTTTTTAGTATGCATGAGAAGTCAAAAAAAAAATTCTAAATCTTTTGAGAGAAACTTTTGAACATTGGCTTCTTTCAAAATTTTTTCACCAGAGACTGGAATTAGTTCACAGGAAAAATAAAGATACATTGTTTTGGTTTTTTTTTAGTGTGCATGTCTTCCATAGAGAAAATGCTCAATAATATCTATCAGAAACTCCAAAGAAAGCCTTCCACTCTGCCATTTATTGAGAAATTCTATCTTCTGCATTCATTTTAGAATGTCGTTAGTTAAAAAGATTAAGTTTAGTTTAATATCCCTTATGGTTTCCTGCAGTCACATAGTAATTCATTACCCACTGCAATGTTTTGTGATTGATGCTATAAGGCACAATAGGCTGGATTAATCAAAGAGATAACAAGTAGATTTTCACTTCTTGAATATTAATGAATAACTGAAACTCCTATTCATTGACATTCAAAAAACAGATAAAGAGCCAGCAGGAAATCTGTAGCAAAGGACAACTGGAACCCAATTTCTCCCTTTAAATTAAAACTGGCAAAAAACATTTCTAGATAAGAGCTGTGTTTAATATTTATGAAGTCTAGTTTGTTTAATAACAATCTATATAAAAAATACATTAAAACATCATTTAGAGATGTAATGATGTACTTGTTTTTGTATTTTAATGACTAGAATCATCACTTCCTACCATAGTGGCCAGTTTGCAACTTATGAGCACTGCCTCAGTACAATGCTTCCTACAACTTTTTTATTGGTGGAGAAGACACCCCAACTTTCTCTGTTTTTCAAGCAACACTTTAGAAGGTACTCAAAAGCCTCTCATCTTGAGTAAGACAGGAAATGGATAAGTAAAATATACACAAATTAACTATGATATACAAATTGCTAATTTGAGTATGCACATTTTGAAACCACAAGATCACAACCTATCTTCAGGATATTCCTGCCATTGTCATCATTACTGATGTCAGCTTGTCTTCTCCTTAGCCCTGTAAATGTCTGCATTTCTGCTAGCAGCTATATTCCAAATATACAAAACTCTCCATTCTCAGATTATTTCTCTTGTCTGCTTAACTCCATTCAAGGACAGTCTCCAGCTGTAAAACAGACTACCACAGAAGGGTCTGTTTTGGCTGTATTGAGCAAGTGCAACTAATCAGAAACCAGTCTGGCTGCATCTATAGCTCTAAATGTTCCAGGAGACCTCTCTGAGCACTGCAAGATATTTGTCAATGCTTGCATTTTTAAAGATGGTCTTTAAATAATTTTTTTCCAGTGTCAGCATAGCCCAGATTGTAATCCTAACATGTGAGAGCTACCCTCAGAGAACAGTCATTAGTACATTAAGTTTCTTAATAGGAATACAGTCATGGGCCAGGAACTTGCACCTTGTTCTTCTCAATTCTAAGAGAAAACCATAAGCATCTAGATATTACTAAAGTCAGGCAGAGTGCACATGAAATTCTCTTTTGATCTCCATTTAACCTTATTAATACTTAATTATGTATCAAGTATAGAAAATCAACAGGACTGAAATGTACTGTGAGAATCCACTGATCTGATGGATTGGGAAAAGAAAAGGGATTATAACTTTAATTATATTATAATTTAATTATAACCTGCACAGCCAGGCAGGTTAGGGGTTCTAAAAATATCCTTTTGCTGTTCAAACCGTGCATGCTATCATTAGGCTATTAGTTATTCCTGTCCTAGGTATTTCATAGCAGGATATTTTGACTATCTTTACACAGAGGAGTAGAAACAAAAGGAGATCAGGCTCAGTGTCCCAGGCTCACAGAGATTTCTATCCAGCAAGTTTGCATCAACTTTTAGGTATCTCCCATTCTGAGGCTGCCATTGCCTGTGTACCCCCTGTTCTCAGGTACCAACTTCTATTGTGAATCACATTAAGGTAAGTGCACCTGACTTGCAAAACTGCAAGTTTTTGTAACACAAGAAGTCCACAATTTAGGTTTTAAAGCAAAGAAAGTTCCCCACAGATGTTTTAATTATATGATTTGATTTTCGAAGTTTCTGTCTG
Source organism: Parus major (assembly GCF_001522545.3). NCBI lineage: Eukaryota > Metazoa > Chordata > Aves > Passeriformes > Paridae > Parus > Parus major. The sequence goes on along the minus strand of NC_031770.1, from coordinate 70,954,572 downwards.
CACACAAATCCCAGCATAAGTAGATTAAAACTGAAAACAAACCCAAGAATTCATGAGTCTTTCCACAAAATTACAGCTGTATTCTATACAGTTGAAATACATAGTTGCTGATGTGAAACACTTTACATTCAAAAAGAAGGCATGATCTATGAAAAACAAACACACAGAAGTGAAAATAGTTATTTTTGTATTACACAGTAACACAACAAAATCTAGATTTTACAATAAACAAATACTTTCAATAAAAATGTTGTGTTAGAGCAGAAATGCATCCATCTCTTTAAAACGGCTGGTTATTTACTGTTCATTTTCTGGTTTTGTTGAAGGATCTCAGCCTGCATTAGGAAAGAGCCTAAAAAAATCACTATAATAAATATGAGTGCCTTTTACCAATCACTTCACATGCCCTTTTTTGAAAAAATATTCATGTATTTTTTGTGTATTAATTTATTTTACTGAATTTTGTTTAATGTGCTTGTTTGTTGCTTTGCATCCCATGAAAAGATTTACAAATATTCTATGCTGTATGTTTGGCAGTTCTTTTAATATTTTTTTGCTTTGTAACATTGGAGAGTTAGAATAAGTGAGGGAAAACATAACTTAAAAAGCATTATTTTTAGACTGAGATCGTCTGGAACCCCTTGAAATAAACGGTGTTTAGATCATATTCTCATCTAACTGGCACATTCAGTGATAAAATGCAAGAAGCATGCTCTGAAATTTGTGTTGTTACAAGGCATTCCTGATGGAATAAATAGTCAGTAGGATAAGGATCTGAGAAAAAAAATCTGTTAGTTTGGGAGTGTTAAAGATACACATCAATGTGATTTCTGTTAAAGATACACATCAATGTGATTCGTGAGGACAATACCGTGATGATCAAGAGGCAAATAAAGCAACTTTTCCAAATTTTGCAGTCCAATGAAGGTATGTGCAATGGATAACCCTGTAGTAAATATTTTTCAATTTTTAAATGAGATTTTTAGGTATCCATGCTGTGCCAATTTTCCAAAGCTCACATAAAATGTGAAATTTCTTTTGCTCTCCAATGAGTCCTGACTGGTTGTTCTACTTATAGATGCTTAATAAAATGTTTAAGAGCCTGAAGAAATTCTACTAAAAATTTTGGAAAAAAGCCTTTCACTTTTACCTGAATCTAAATTTCAACTTCATTTCAAACTGAAAGTAATTGCTGCTATAACTATCATTTTACTTTTCCATTATGGATTTTTTGAGGAATATTATGTTTCATAGATATCCTATCACCATTTCCAGCTGCCTGTATATTGGCCTAGATTTTAATGTATAGTAAATGGGCAATGCACCTTGGGAAATACAGTTTTACTCTTTAATATGAGGCATTAAGGGCACAGAAATAAAATTCCCGTGAGACACACCAATTGCGCTGCAAATGCAGGAAGTGTCCAAGCATTTACGTATTAAAACATTTTTGTTCTATGCAATGTTACTTTCTTTGGACTTCTGTCTTAAATCTGGGTGAAAATATATAGGGAAATACCATGATTTAATTCCATACACATATCTGCTTTGTTTGAGTGACTAATACTTCTTCTCTATGCTTATATGACCATGTGAGTTTACTAATCTGGAGCTGACACTCGTTATCTGTTTCTCTTTTACTGAATTTCATTTTTCTGCACATATTCTTTCTCTGTTCAAAAGAACCTGCAACTAATTTTATATTTTTTTTTTCCCTCTCCTTTTCTCTCTCATTTCAAAATTCCTATTTCAGTGATAACTAATCTTATACCTCCTTCTTTGCTATGTCACTCCCTACAGTTCCATTATTCTTTACTGGTTAAAGCACTGATGTAATTTTTCCAACTTGGGTAAAGTTGAACTGCTGATTGGTTGGCAACCATAATTTGGGAAAAATGCACTACAATATGCCAGTATATTTCTGGATAGAAGGAGATACTAAAGCAATGAGCATTTGAATATCCGGATTTTTCCTGAGAGGTGGCTTGATTCTTTGAATGGCATTTCAATAATCTGAAAAATTAATCATTAAATGGTGAAATGTGCTCTTACAACCTTCATATTAAATGAGGGTTGATTTTATAAACAGTTGGAAAACTAGGAAATAAGAAATATGTAACAGAATTATTTGGGCTCATATATTTGCAATATTGAATGTGGTTATCATAAGAATGCTAATGGTTCTTAGTTACTTCACAGTAACAAGAGATACCTTCAACAGAATTCAATGTGAGACTTTTTAAGTTCAAAGAGCTGTTTCGGATTTTTTGTAGTTGTTTAAAAAGTTCCTCTTTATTTAGATTTGAAAGATGATTATTATCAAGATCATTTTCTTTAAGAAATCTGCAAGTTTCTATAGTATTGCACTATTAAATAAAATGTGTCAAGTACTTAAAGCATCCAAATAATAAAATCCTGACAGTACTCTTACTAAATGGCAACTTCTCAAAGATAATAAGCTACTTGTCATATTTTTTGATGAAAGAGTATGAAAAATGTGCCGTTCAAGAAATGAATCTCTCAAGTCCCTTCACTTTTTTAATTTTAAAAAGTGCTGGTGGCAGAATCCATAAATCTACAGGATCATATGGGGCAGCTACCGTACACAGTGGTCTGAAAAAAAAATTAGCGTTGATGTAAATGGCCATGTCTCTGTTGGCATATAGGGAACACATTTATTCTTATAAGTGCAGAATTTTATCTCACGTCTTCATAACAGCCCAGGATACCCTTAAGGAATGACATATTAATTTTTCACCTGTCATGAATATTTACTGATTTTCTGGAAGTCACAATGACAAGATATTGTTCTATAAATCATTATTTCTAATGGCTCTCTTTTCAGTTGCACCACTGATAAAGTAACAAAAGCAACTAAGACAGTGCGAGAGACTGAAACAGCTTCTCACATTCAACATGTTTACTTAGACCCAGTCTAGGATCTGAACATTCTGGAAGTTTATTAACTCTAGAGAGCATTGAAATATTGTCTCTCTTCTTGATCCTTCATGTGCCTTCCCATGTTGACACTCAGTAAGCAACCTGTCATGGCTTGTAACCCAATTGCATTCTGTAACTCAAATTCTTGATTTCAAAAGAGAAAAAAAAAACTTCAGGAGCAGGAGGCCTCAATTCTCTTCAAGGCTGATGACCCAGGGATTGCAGAATAAAATATCCAAGAAACATAAAGTTAATGGGGAGAAGAACTACTTAGCAAAACAAATAAATAACTTCAAAAGTATGAGATAGATAGATAGACAGATGATAGATAGATAGATAGATAGATAGATAGATAGATAGATAGATAGATAGATAGATAGATAGACAGATAGATAGATAGATAGAGGAAACCAGCAAGAAAATAAATCATAATCCAAACTAGTCATCAAAGATATTCCTACACTCCATTTGTTCAAGAAATTTAAAAATTAATGGAGAGTGTGTGAATAAGACTGAGGCAGAAACAAAACCAGAAATCTAACCAAATGGCAAGTGTTTGTTCTCCTGTGATGAAAAAGGGATTACAACGAAAAAAAGGAAAAATGCAGGGACGGAGAGAGGGGAAATCTAGATTTTATTCAAAATTTTTGTTTTCTTCCTGCTCACATCTGTTGTGTTTCAACTTAGAACAGTCACAAATCATCCAATCTTTTTCCAGGAAGACTCAATTCTTCTTGAAGAATGAGGTTTTTCATTCACTTTAAATTCATGGGATAATTAATGATCAGTTCAAAATTCCCATTCAGAAATGAGGGATTTTACAGTGAAGCAGTGAAATACAGCAATATGAGATATAAACATAGTTCATCATCCATTCATCAAATCAAAACTCAAAAATTTATACAGGCAGGTCTTGAAATACCAAAAGCTTAATTGGAGTGCCCAGCTAACATGACAGGCTATGAGGAATTTTATTGGTGATGGATGGTCAAATAGAAGAAGGAAACTAAGCCCAAGGAAGACTGACTATGGGCAAAGGAATAAGGAAGATATATTCTTGATAAAGAAGTGCATTTCATGCTGCTCTAACTTCAGAGTTAGTTGTTCTTCCAATGGATGAATATGAAAATAGGAGATTTGAGGTTAAGCATCATATGGGAATGGCTTTGGAAACATTCATATTCACAATGAATGGACAAAGATTGGAGCAACAGTTCACTTCTCTCTGAAGAGGAAAGAAGAGACAAAAAAAATTTTTGCTTTCTCACTGAGAGAGCAAGATACTTCATTTCTCTGACATGTTTGTGCTAGACCATTCTTGTTATGGATTTTTGAGATTCAAAGTTCTATTTTTAGTACAAGAAGAAATTCACGTAGTAACATTTTTTCTCAGAAAAAGAACTCATATTAAAAAAAAAAAACAACTCCAATTTGTTTAGGTTTTTGGAAATCAATTTAGATGTACACATGTAAGAATGCTGTCTATTGTATGTAATTACATTATTCCTTTGCAAAATGACATTAAAATGAGACAGTGATAAATGATCAAGGGTTCTTCTTACATTATTGTATTTATATTGTATTTCTTACTTATGTATTTCTTATTCAAATTATTTTATTGCTGGTGCTGGACCACCATGAGCTTCCCCCGACTTCAGTAATGATGCAGATATGAATTAGCTATTTCTACAAGGGATGTAAGTAGATGTTACAAGAGCATTGTTAGTGTTACTTGAATAAAGGAACACAAGACTTAAACCAGACTACAGTGAATCAACTTGAACAACTGCAAAAAAATACAAAGCTACAAATTGTCCCTAAATATGCTTCAAGTGTAAGTCTTTGTATAAAAAAAAAAAACCCAAATATTTATTTTCTCTTTCTAGCACAGAAAACTTTGGGGTAGGCTGTCCAAACCTGTTAAAGCAAATGTGCATCCTTTGGGTGAGATCTGATGCCTGATGCCTTTTGTGACACGCTGGGAGGGCATGGTGTGTGAGGTGGTAGAGAAACATCTGGGGGGTAAGGAGTTTGCTCCACATCATTTCAGGGAGCAGAAGGCTGAGTGACCAGTAAGCACAGGAATCAATGGTTCTGCATCTCCTCCCCAAAACCACCCCATGGTATATGCTGCAGGAATGAAATGCACTATTATAGTGCGAAAATTATGGATTGCCAAATCTGTTCTGACTTAGAGGAATACACAAAGGGAACCATTATCACTTGGACAATGCTGTGAATGTTACCTCTTTCAGTAAAACATGGTTTATGAGGCCTCTGTATGTGTGTGTGGCTGTGTGTGGTGTGCTTAGTACGGGGATAGTTTGGCCTGAATTTGGACACAGCGATTTCAGCTCTGCATTAAACGTTTCCCACCCGCTCACAAGTTGATGCTGTTTGAGAGGCCCCTGGCAAGCAACTTGGCACAGCAGATCTTTCAACTCTACTCTAAATTTTTGGTAAAAATCTGAGATTATGTTAAGCACAATTAGACAAGGTACAATTAAAGCAATCACATTCCTGGTGGTGCCCACCTGTCGTCAGTTCAATGACTGTGCCAGCACCTCTGCCAGCTGGTAATGGCACTCCAGAATCCATTCTCAGCCCAACTTAGACGTGCTCCTGCTTCTCCATGATAACCACTCAGAAATTAAATGCATGTCTGTCTCATGCTCTCCTTTTTTTATCTCTGCTTCATTTATCTCCATTTTAAGAGCCAATAATGAGATTAATTAAATGGTGATGCCCTTTCATTTTTCCTCATTAGGGTTCTGGCTATTTCAGCCTTACCCCTGCTGAAGAATTATTTCAGGGATGCAGCCATCTTGCAATTCCTCTTCATTAAACTGGAGGAAGTAAAAGTATGTAAAAACCACATTGTTCCTGTTGTGTCAGCAGTTTGGATGAAGAATTTAATGGTTATAAATGGGATGTCTCTTACAAAATTTCTCATATGTGTAAAGGTAAATATAACCTTACAGCATTGTATGTGTTTTGCCTCTGTTCATCTCTTAAAATGTTACCTAAAACATTAAGGTTTTTCCAGATTTACTGATGAAAACTTCTTCATTTTTTGAATTTTAAAATGTGGTAAGGGTTATTAACTTATTCAGCAAAAGGAAGAATAAGAAACCCAAATGTATCTCTACACTTTTCTCACATTTGAATTCCATTTCTGTCTCTAGCACTCTTTTTTCCAGACAGCAGGAGAACAGCCATCTGACTCACTCCACTACATTTCTGCTGATGCTACAGTTAGACACAAGTGTTCAAAGTGGAGTATTTTCCTGTGACAAAGATAGTGTTTCATCAAAATAGATATTTTGGAAATAATGTCTTGTTTGGAGACCATTTTTATACAAGTCAGATGAAAAATAATGTTCCAGCTTTTCAAAACAATGTTTACAAATTCAAACCAGTGGTTGGATTCAATGAATTTTATGTTATTTTGAGTGGGTTGTGTAAAGGGTTCAAAAATACTAAGAGCTGAAAAATAATACAGTGTCAAAACACTTTTTTTTTTTTTTTGCATTTCTTCAGTCCTGGTGTTTTCTATGGAAATTCCAGTCCACATTCATTAGTAAAAAAAATTTTAAAATAATTGGAAAAAAGGATTTTCTGAGGAGAAAATTTCACTACATTCCTCTCACAATCAGAAGTAGTACAGTCATGTATCACACTCCACTGGAAAAAAAATACTTGCTATTTCTAATATTAATTTTAAACCACAGCATGTTATACTGCCAACATGAAAAGAAAATTTAAGCTAGATATTTAGGCTCATAAAAAATTATTTTGTTGTCATTGTTCTAATACAATGAGAAAGGAATAATTTCTGCAACTATTTATTCTGAAGTCTTTAAACAGAAGTACAAAATGAAGAGGAATATAATAGAATCCAGCATCTATAATAATTAACCCAGTTGAATGTCACAACATGTATTTGTGTTTAAAGTGCCTTTGTGTCTGCCCCTGTGGATTTTTCAAACAAAAACAAAAGGGGAGGAAGAGATCTAACTAAAAGCAATGAAAGGTCCTTCCTCCCTCCAAAGGGGTACCACGATCTTATTCACTGAATGAGTTGTAACCTTGAGGTGCAGAGCTGGCAGTGAAAACTGCCCTGCCCTGCAATGCCAGTTGGGCAGTGGAGTTGTTGCCTCAGTCTGCCTTGAAGAAGAGAATCTAATGATCCTCAAACTCCCTGTCTCCTTTGTTCCTCAGTAACCACTACCTGTTGTAATTTAACAGGTAATAATAACATATATTAATAAAACAATAATACATCAAATAATACAAGTGAAATAATAAAATAATACAATATATAATAAAATAATAAAGGTATAATATAATATAATGTAATGTAATATAATATAATATAATATAATATAATATAATATAATTAATATATAATCTACACATAAGATATCATATAATTATAATAAAATAATAAAACCGGGTAATAATATAACAACTGTTCAAAGCCTTATAGGTCATGGCATAAGCCTTAATTATTCTGCACAGAGAGCAGACTTTTCTGTTGGTTAGTGTCTCGTCAGGAGAAAACAAGACACTTGCTGTCATTATGAGGCAAGAGTGGAGCAACATGGCAAATCTGTGTCCAAATGGGTGGAGTTCCACAAAGCTTATGCCATCTAAATCCTGCCATGTTCACCTAAACATAAATTGGTGGCACTGTCTAGATGTGAACACAGAAAACAATTCCACTTTCCTGAGAAGCATTTTGGAGACTGCACTCTCTGGCACTTCCTGGACTTACTGCTGACCCTGTTCTCAGCCTCCAGAATGCCTAATGGACATCCCTCACTTGAGCTGAAAATAATGTGTTCACAAAATACTGTTCATTTTATTACTTCAGGATTCATACAGACTATCCTACCTTCCAGTATCTAACAGAAGCAAGAGACATTAGAAAAGCAGTTCCATTCCAAAGGAAGAAAAATAAATCCAACCATTACTACTTTTCATTAATCTATACCATGATTATAAATTATAGGACTGTTAAATACAGTTTGTCAGTATAATGCATTATTTCCTACCAAACATTATTTGCATATTTTGATTTCTCATTTATAACCACCTATGCTCATTCTTCACTTTTATTTGAAGTGTAATTCATTTGAAAGTCTATTACCTGGATAAGAATCTAGTTTGAAATATAGACATACTTAAGCTTTATAAATTGGGACTAGAGCAGTAAAAAGAAGCATCTAGCATTTTCTTCTTTTCTGCAGGTGGACTCCAAAAACATGCAAAGAATTCACATACTTCAGAGCAATAAATATAGTAATTTTCTCTGAAACTAAAGGATTCTTAATGGCATTACAAGGCAAGCAGTGCTGTGGGCAATTTTACAAAAGCCTGGCTTTTTTAGGTTTATTTTTTTATTATGCTAAACCTAGGCAACAATATTAGCCACTAGCATTGATCACAACCACAAAGAAACACAGACCCATAACTTCCTAAGTCTAAATTAAATAACTATGTGCTCTTCAGAGCTAAAATGTACCAGCCCAAGATGAATAGAAGTTCCTCAGGCATCCATGTTTCCACCAGAAAAAAACAGGGGGGAAAACCCCACTGAAAAACCCAACAACAACAGAAAAACTTACCAAACTCATAAACTTCAATAGTTATACCCAATGACACCTACATGAGTCTTGATAAATCTGGGCTCTTCGTTCTCCAAGACACAGCTAAAGTATGTGAAACCTTTCTTCCCTTAACTTGTCTGCAAGACCACTTTCAGCTCACACACTTCAAAGTGAGGGCTGCACAGTAGATGTTTTGTGGGTAACACTCTTACACCTTCTGTGCCAGGTGGTCATCCCATCATGTGTTGCAGGTCAGACTTACATACTTCTTCCAGACTTAAGCAGAAGATATAGCTCTGATGCCTGATGTGTTTTACTGAGAGAATTCTTCTCAAGTTCACGTTTCTAGCCAACTTTAAGAAAAAAGTGCCAAAATTCTTACATTTTCAGCTCACTTTGATTGATTCCATATCTGTCCTATCCTACATAGATCCTGTTTGAAAAAAAGCAGTTGTCCAACTGAAATAATTTCAATTCTCTTATCATCAATTGAGAATAACATAATTTCAGTTAATGTAGGGGTCCACAGCAAGTTTTTCAGGTCTCTTACTACCTTGTAGAAAGTCTATTTGCAGTAAATAAGAAGAAATAGGTACCAACAGAGAACAGTTCACCTCTCTCAAAGATGCAATTAAAACCTGATGAGACAAATTATTTTATAAAGGCACCTATTTTCTTCAATTACAAAGAAAAGCTGTCTGGCTATCTTGAATCAAGATTATTCAATTTCAGGTAACTTAAAATAGATGAAAGAAGGACCCATTTGTGGTTTGATTTTGAACTTCTGCTGGGCATTGCAAGACTTTGTTATAAAGTGGTACCTGGCAGCTCTGACAAATATATATGATCAAAGCAAGTACAAGCTGCACTTCAAAACACCAGACTGCACTAATCCTAGCAACGGTATGTCTGCCTCAGCTGAGTTTAACACACACTGTTGCTGAACATCTTGGCAGAAACCTATATGTAGGTGAAGAAAGCCTTCACACATGTTCCCACAGTTGCCTGTCCCTGTTAACAAAACCTGTCATCACCCTCACAGTAGCATGGAAATTGCATAGCAAAGTACCCATGGAGGATATGTTATAGACATTTCAAGTCCTCATTTAGATTTCAGCTGTTTCTGGGCTGTTAAACCTCCTTTCTGAAAGGCTTGCAATGAACAATGAACGGGGTGGGTTTGCAACAGTAAATAAATAAATAACTTCTCCCATTTAATGCAGAGTTTAGCCCCACCATCCAGAAAATTTACCCACTGTGTTTTCCAGCATCCTGTCAGAAAACATAGAACAAAAGAGTATTCAGCTACAGGCAATAAAAACTTCTGAAAAGGTTTTTATGTATGATAAAAAGATAACTCACACGCAGTTTAAGGTCATTACAGTTTAATATTGGATACGATATTTGGAGTGCAGTGCTTGCCAGGATGAGCAATCCATTAAAAGAAGTAGCTTTGCAAACTGAAATTCAATTTTAAAGGCTGCAAGTTGCTGATGGAAATCAAAAGTAAGTAAAAGAGCTTGACTCACAAGTTCAGATTATTATAGCGTGTTTATTTAATTTCTTCAGCAGGTGCTGTGCTTATGTTTTCATCTTTCTTCAGGCAAAGCACCTGCTCATGAAATGAAATAAATACAATGTGTCAGCAGCATGAGAGAGGCAAGCCTTTACTTCAATGGACTTTAACCAACATGAAGAAATAACACTTATAATTTCAGGGTTTCTTGTTTCTTGGCACGTGGTTTTGACACCACAATAACTTCTTCCCACTCCAAAACCCTCCACACTGATTTGGGAAATTATGTGTTCCCATTTCTTCAGGACAGGTGGTAAAAAATTTAGGGTCAAGTCCCAGAAGAAGGGAACACACTGCTTATGAATAAGGTAAGAAAGAGACATTCCCTGAAAAGAGGATGCCCAAGTGTCTGAGGTCATGCTATTTGTCCTCCCATGCAGCATGGCCAGATTGCCTGATGCAGTGAATATGAAGGGACCTGTAATTGATTTTGATTAGGAAAATGTTGACATATAGAGTTTGCTTCCATCTAGGTGATCTTTAGAGTCCCTTCTAACCCAAACCATTCTTTCTCCACCAAGAAGAAGCTGGACAAGAAGCTGGATAAAACTGTGGAAGGTCTATGCCAAAGATCAGGTTGAGTAAATCCTACTTCACATTAAGTCAAAATTTCTGCCTATCTGCACTTTTTAAACCTGTTTAGAGTCAAGCCTGGACCATAACACATTATAGGAATGTTTGAGGTTCTCCAAACCAAGTTCTCCAAGCTTACCATGAATTAGCATGGTAGAAAGCACACCAACACATTAATACACTCCTCTCCTCCTAAATAGAAAATGATCTCTAAGGTGCTTCTTTCAAGAAAAAAGCCTGTATAATGTGAAGGAATGTCCAAAATGAAGAAGTGCAATTTAGACCGCACAAAATTTCACAAAGCACCATGTAAAATTTTTTGAATATTTAATACAGATCAAAAGAAAGTAGACTCTAAACCAGGCACAAACAGCAGGCCTGTTTGGTTGCCCTGTCTGGGGCTGTCCATGACCTGACTGTGCTGGGAACCATTGGTGCCAATGCACATTCCCCGTCATGTCCCAAAATTCTGCAGGCAGGGAAGCCAGTGGCACCTCTGCAGAAAGGTGACACTGTGAAAGGAGTTTGTGGCTTAGACTGAGCATGAGGGAGGGAAGGAAATGTGTTCCATAAATATTTGCTATCTTTGTGGTCTTTTTGTGTTTCTTATCTTCTCTCTCAATACACAAATCAGTAATTAAGACTTTGTGTTAATTGACAATAGATTAAACAGCAAGTTCCCCAAAGTGTCTGCTCACTGTCTTTTTTTCTGAAAGTTAGTCTGTAAACAGAATCTAATAATATGGAAATAATACATTTTCAAAATGCAAATATCAAACACTTCCTTAGTAAGTATGTACTTCAGCTAGAAAATGCATATGTAAGTTCATATTTTGGCTAGAATGTAAAGGGAGCAGCCCTTCAGCAGCCATCTACATGAATTTTCCCCCTTAGATGAATGATTCAGAAATATATTAAAAATACATTTTCTTATGTAATTTAGTGTACAGTCATTTATTATTTGACACTCAGCATTCAGTATAAGCACTATTAAAGGTAAGCTACTTTCAGCAGTTATTTATGTAAATGTAATCATCAATGGCCCTTGAAATGATAAGAACTAGGAATTTTACCAAGATTCTGGTAAGGTACCACCCATTTATTTAAATTCATTGCTACATACTTAACATAAACAAAGTCAGATCTTAAGAGGAGTCTCTGGGTATTGACCTAACATAACTATTGATATTAATTTATGCAAAATTCTCAAAAGTATATAAAGTAAAATTACAAGAATTTTAATTTAGTAAAGTGTGCCTTTCTACCATATCCTTTTTCAGGTCAAGAGATAAGAGCATAAACCAAAGTAGATGGGTGGATTATATGCACATTATTTCTGGAACATAGTCATTTTTAAAAGTTGGTTTGTTTTTTTTTTGTGAATCTCTATGCACCATCATGATTAAACATTTCAAGTACCAATTACAAAAGTGACACAGATCATTAGACCAACATATAATGATTTGTCATGACCTTCTTAACAGTAAGAGGACCTTTAGCCTATGCAGCATGTCCTCAAATGTCAAGTGGAGCTCATTTCTCATTCACAGCAGTAGGAATTCTGAAACTGTAAATAGGCACAAGGTAATTTCTTACCACAGTGATTAAAAACATTTGAAACAACAGACTAACAATTCCCACTCTTCATACCTAAGTATATAATATATTTAGGCCAAAGCATATAATTATTTTTGAATTCCATAATTACAGTATTGTACTGCATACTGGTCCACCAAGATGCTGGTGAGCTAGAAACAGATATTTACAATTAACAGAGCCATTAATCCTTATATATACAGTATATCTTACATTCAGAGAGAAAGAAACACCAAGTAATCAAACACTTCACCCTTGCCAGTAAGGGCTGTGAGCACCAAACATTCCTTACACGAGGACAGCAATATTCCATATGCAGCAAGATTCATAGGTTAATGATATATAAACAGTAAAAATGTCCATGATACATATAATGATATATAAAGAGTAAAACCGTATTCATTGCAGCAAGAATAAGCAACTTGCACATGTATTTAATATTCACAAATCATTCTGAAAATTGTGACTGCAACAGAAATGAGAGTCACGATACTTAAGATGCTATATTTACACATAGTTTGAGTATTTAATTTTAATTCATCCAGGAACAGGGCAATAATCACACCTTTTAAATCTTGTGCAGTATACTCCATTAATAAGCTCTTCACATAGTTGTCAGAAATCATGCCATTAGGAAGTAACACTTGTGGCAAAAGACAGTCTTATGTTTAAGTCAATTTTTTTTTAATTGCAAATAAAGAGATATTTTTCTTCTGCGTATGCTATGGTGACATCTGGACACTACCACCTTCTTTACACAACTCTACAGGGAAATAGTAACAATACCTTTGCCCTTAACAATAGAGAAAACTAAGAATTTAGAAAATTAAATGTTTAATACTTGGTGTACTGAACACAAGATAAATACACAAATATAAGACAGGGGAGAATTGTCTAGATTCTAATGTGAATTAGGGTTACAGTAAGTGACAGTCTGAGAAAATACCAGATGATTTTGTATGGTTGCAACATTATTTATGAGACTTGATGGTCATCTTCAATACATGTTATTCCTGAGCTAAAAAACTGCACAAATTTGCACAGTATTTAAGGAAAGATGTAAAACAGATGGACAGACACCAGCACTTAGTAACAAAAATTATCTTGAAAATTTTGCTTACTAGAAATGGTTAAAGGAATGCTGTTTAATTTACAGAAGGCAAGACTGAAGGAAGATGTATTTATGATGATAGATAGATAGATAGATAGATAGATAGATAGATAGATAGATAGATAGATAGATAGATAGATAGATAGATAGATAGATAAGGAACCTAAGCCTGCAGCTAGAGAGATGCACTTTAGATGCTGGGAAAAAAGACTTTGCAAGAGTTAGGATGGTGTAAATACTAGAATGTGTTGCCTGGAGAGCTTGTAGACTCATTAAAAAGATTTCAGTCATTTAAATAAACAACTGTAAGGTATGATATAGCTGATCTTGCCTAAAGTAGAAAACCTCTTCAAGCCCTTTTCATCACATTTTCTTGTATTTTTTGATAATACCATGTGCAAGTTTAATACTGTTTCACAAGCTGAGTTCTTGCAATATTTTTCTTTCAGGGAAACCATTGTACAAAAATGGTAGTATTTCTAAACTGCAGCTCACCTACTTTCTGTCTGATCTTCTAGCTGTATCTGTACTAGTAAATAAAATTAGATACATAATTTGCAGACAGTGAGGAAAATGGCATATGTGATCAGCAGGTATTTGTACAGCTAAATTCTCTGACTGTCTCAAAAAAGATCTCTGTACACATGAAAACCACTGGCCCCATGAAAAGCAGGCTCCTAGAGACAGCTCCATCTAGTACTGGTTATTACTGGTCAGCACTGGTCAGCCTTGCATCAGGGACAAGCCAGCATTAAGTACATAAAACAGGACAGTGCTCAGGCCACAGCATGGCTTTGGTTTGAGTATTTGAAAAGGTCTAAATCCAGCTGCTTAAAATTTTGAAGCTTGGGAAATGTTCCAAATCACTGGAGATGCCTTCTTATCAGGAGGAAATCTTAAGTGCTATAGTTGCTGAATCAAGCCCAGAACTACAAAAAAGTCTCCAGGGGTTATATAGCAGCTTTTACCATATTACATTAGATGGTATGATGAGAAATGTGCTACTCTTCAGCAGTTTAAGAGACTTAAGAAATACAAAAAGATTGTTTAAAGTAGTATTTTCTTGCCCATCAGCCAGACTTACCTGATTGAAGTTGCAGCTTGCATGGGCTGCCCTAACTTACAGAGTTTCTGCTTTTCTTTATTCTATTTGTACATCAAGCACACAACATACAGTGTTATAGAAAGGAAGGATGCAGTGATTTTGGAGGTTTGTTTCAAATTATTCCAAAGAACCTGTCCTGATTTTTCTAAATTTCATACAAGCCTTAAAAGGAAATAAAGATTATTATTATTTCTCTTACCTCAAAGCTACAACCCTGAACATGAGTGACATAAACCTTTCTTTATACATTCAAGTTACCCACTTAGATGTTCATTGCTGCATTCATTTTTGTCTTTTAAATACTCCAAGGTGTCAGTGACTCAAGATGTTTTACTATATTGAAGCAGTTTTCTTTGCTGTCCAAAAGAACCACAAGCTTAGTAATAAAGAACAAATTCAATGTAAAAAAATTGTATATTTAATGTGTATACAAATCTGCTTAAAGAAGATAGAATTTAAACCTTCTAACTGTAAAGTTTGTAATCAACTACATTTTCATAAAGTTAAACAAACTCTCAAAGATTATATACTTATTTTCTCTCAACATGCTCCCTTCTGTTTTCATCAGTGAAACATTTTTGTTGTTGTTTGTCACTGAAATTCCTCTTCTGAAAGGATATAATAAAAAGATAAGCTATATAGAATGCTATTAGCATTTGGGAAAATGTTTATGTCTAAGAAACACTGAGTTTTTCAGTGACAATACTATTGTTATTATCACAGCTTAGGTGACTTTTCTCCATTACATATTTTTTTAATTGGAGTGCCACTCATTAGGGGCTGAAACAGCATGCTGACCTGATTAAGAAAATTCAATAAAAAATGTAATCATTCTTGTTCTGTGTAAATAAAATCCTTTCATTTCTAAACAATATCGCTGTTGGTATCCAGATTCTTTCATTTTTGCTAAGAAATTCATGTTCATTTAAAGTCCGCTAAAGCCGTTTTTTTCACCTTTTATGATGAAACTAGGCCACCAAGCACAACTGCAATAGAAGGGGTTTATTTTTTAAATAAATAAATCTGAGCTAAGACTGCAAGTTTCAGGTGTCATTGAACCAACAATTCTTATTTGCTTCTCTGAACAGGAAATACATGCCCTAGAAAAATGGTATCAACAGAAAAGCGGTAAAATATTTTGTTACAAGCCTCAAAAACGTTTTTTGAGGTTAGCTTTTACTTTAAAAATCAAAGTAAGGAAAATGTTGAGAGATTAATTTAATTATAGTTGTTTAAAAATCAGTTTTTAAGCAGCTGCTAACTATATTCATGCATCGGTTTAACTCTGACAAAATAGATAATAGAATTCTTTGCCCCATATTCACAGAAATATAGAGCAAATTAATTCCTAGAATTTGTGTCATTCAAAGAGCTAACAAATAAGAAAATAATTTCAAATTAAATCTGTAGATAAACATTTTAATACAAACTCTTCAAATAAGCAGATAAATACAAACTTTTCAAATCATGAAAGTTATGATAAACTGTAAAGCAAAAGATTTTACATGAGCAGAAAAGTTGAATTTCCTGGTGGTTTTGGAACTTAAAGTAGAGAAATTCTTTTATATTGGAATTATCTTCCAACACAGGATTTGTGCTTCTGCTGAGTTGTGAACAAATAGAGAAGTGTCCAGGTATCCTTGGAAATTTTTTGCATTATGGGCATGAAGTAGTAAGGTGATATGCATCTTCTAGTCTTACAAAAATATTTTTTTTTCTTTTCAGCAGCACATTAGCAAAGTATATGCAAAATATTAAGCTAAGAAAGGTTAGCAGAAAGCATGTGTGGAAACTCAGGACCTTGTAGAAACAAACCTGAGGGGTTTTTTGCCATTGGCCTGTTCTTGCAACCATAGTAAAATGTTTGTTTTGTTTTTCAACAGGGAACTTTAAACAGAAATAAATAGATGCATAAAAGTTCTTTAAATCAATTTAACATTATAATTGGGGATTTGAATGTTGGAAGATAAATGCTTAATAATTCAGGGAAAAAGAAGCAGTGGAAGAATGAGTGTATAGCAAATCATAGTATGTGCAAATAGGAAATAGTTTATTGGTTCAAGGAGACAAGTAAATTAATGCTCCAATTATTATGTTTGCAGAATTCCTTGGTGAGTAGTTCTTCTCATTGTTAAACAACCAAAATAATTCAGTTTTGCAGAGTAAGTTTTCTAAGTCACTTGTGGGAATTTAACCATAATACTAAATAAGGCTAATGGGAGCCTTACAGCTGATCTCTCTTCAATAGCGTGTTAAAGGTATTTCCCTCTAAGAAAGGTTTTACAGGTGTTTAGACCATGTCTTCAGAGTGAATAGACTATGTAAGGAGGCAAAAAACTTTAGAGGATTGGAGCTTCCGAAAGATTCCTCAGCATCTCAGCAGTGATATCAAAACTGTTATAAGGAATGTTTTTAATGCAAACACTGAATAAATACTTCTTCCATACACACAAACCCCAGATTGATTTATTCTTCAGTATAAGAACTTTCATCAGCCATGATAAAAAAACACACAGAAGTAGTCAAATTCATTTTAGAGAAAACAAAAGCACAGCAGAAGTCCTCAAGATTAGAAGAAATAAAATAAGATTCCAATACACTTTCAATATTTACTGCACAGAGATATATAAAGAAATAGATTTATAAAATCCTCAATATTCAGCAGCATGTGCAGTTTTGAAAATAAAAGGGATATCATCATCCCCTTCCTATCCTCCTTCATTAAAGAGAGCCTAACTTTGTCACACAGGTCATACCAACCACATTGTTCCAATAAAAAGGAGAGAATGTGGCCATATTTATCTTAGATCAGTTCAGAAGAAAACAGCCAAGAAACCCCCCAGACAACCCAAAACCTAAAAAAAATGAAATGGTAAAGCCAACAAGCAAACTATGAATATTCGTGTCATCGTCTGTCCGATTTTTCTTTTGACTTTCCTTATATCTGCACTGAATATTTGTGCTAGCCAAAGCAATCCTCAGAGTAAAGCACTTTCGACTCTGTGTGTCCACCTGGAATGCATCCCTCAAGAAACAGGCTTTTCCATCTTTTTTCACTTTTTCCAAGTGGGTCTATGTTGTTCTCCCTCTGAGGGATACCTATACATCTGCCTTCTCTAAGAGAACATGTCCAAAATCAGCCCTTTTTAAACAGGCTTGTCAAAAATCGTATATCCCACAGAGCTCAAGGAAGCTGCCCAACATGCACATTTCCCTTCCTTACACCTTTACCCTTTGACAGCTCTTGACAGCTGCACCCAGCAGAGCTGAACCTGTTTTTGCTGGAAGACACAAACCATGCCGTGTTGCTTTCTAACAGAGAGCTCATAATCCATTCACCCCTAACCATTCCCACATTTGTTAGAAACACACTGGCATAAATGAGTGTAGCTTAAAAAACACCAAATCTGTGGGTTTTGTTTTTTCCTTTTTACATCTAGCTTTGGAAATTGAAGGCTTATTAGGGTATGGAGACACAAGGATTATACCCCTGTACAACATGGAGGTTTGTTTTTTTTTATTTCCCATAAAAACCTTGACAATTCTTTGACACCACTCTTATGGTCCATTCATCCCTTCTCCCTCTCTCACACAAATACACATGCACAGAGAGCCTGGTTTGAATTACCTCAATGCATGGAGAAAAGCAAATGGCAAATGGAGGAGAGCTCATGGTACCTGTAACTAAACAGAATGCATATAATTTTCCCATTATCTTCTGTAATGGATGTTTACAACAACCCAGGGATGACAGCTTTACCAACAATATAAATACTTGGAATGTAAGCTACTCTTTCATCTTCTAATGAAACATATTTGATTTACAAAATTGCTGAATTGTTCCCAGCAATGATTTTCAGAGAGGCTGAGATTCCTGCTTGTAACCAGCAGTAAGTATTACAGGGGACTCCTGACTGAGTGGAATAAGGTGATAGCATGTGCCTTGTAGCCACTAAACCATATACTTTCACTGTATTTGTGTTTTTCCAACTACAAAGCAATGTAGTTAGAGTCCAAGTGAGAGGAATAAATATTCCTATCATCAAGAAACACAGAAAAAATGAGGGGTCGAGTGGTCACAAATCAATACTCCCAGAGACAAACAATTGCTGTAGAGGTGCACATTGTATTAATGAAGAGTGAATATTGATTTAGTTAATAGCACTGTTCCAGTAAACTTTCATAAGCATCAGTGACCCTGGTTTGTGAACTCTTCCATGAAGGCAGATCCCATTATCTCTATGGATTCCTGTTCATTTATAGAGGGCTTCTTGCATAAAAAGTGTTTCAAAGGAGTAAGGATAACTAAGAAAAACTTTTGAATAGTTACAGTGTGAAATTCTATCAGACCATTAAGCTTTACTTCTCCCGACAGCTTCTAGGAATCTACAAATCTCAACCTATTCAAAGTCCAATCCTGAATTTGCAAGGAAAACAGACTGATATTTCAGATATTACCCTGAAATTCTTTGGAAGCTCGTTGCTTTTTCTGCTTGCATAGTCATAGTTCATAACTTCACCTTTTCAAGACAGTCTGTATTCTATTTCACACATCATTTGGATTCATAAAAAAATAAATTAGACTAGAAATAGTGAAGATTTTGGACTTTATCATCATGGTTTTTTTCTCCTCTTGTATGAAACTGATTAGTCTCTTAAAATTCCTTCCACTATACTGAGAAAGAAAATAAAGGGTGAAGTATTAATGTCTTTAAAAATTTTGCTAAATTGCAGTAGTTTTTTGATCATTAAAATTAAAACAATGTTGTCCATGAAGTCTTTTAAATAAAGCCAGCTGAATGAAGATGTCTCAAATATAGATCTCAATATCACAGTATTGTGTTAAGAATACCTGTTGCAATACTAATTATTAAAAATCAGAATTTAAAAAAAAAAAAATTCTAATATATGTTAACTTTTTATAATACAAAGTTTTTTAAACTATAAATGCATATATAATGTTCTGAAACTTTTTTAAATCTTGCTGTATTATCAATCCCACCCTTTCTTTCTAAGTGCCCACTTCTAATCAGAAAAGGGAATGTCTTTCCTTCTATTCAAGCAGGCCAGGTGTATGAAAAATTCAGTTTTCCCAAGCTGTCTGTCAACAGACTTTACCAACACACTTATGGTGCTCTTAATTTGCTTGCACAGAATTATTTATCTTTTATTCAGTACAACAAATTGGATTCAGCATTCAGCTAGAAATATAGTTATCTACAGGTGAGGTAGGTGTTTAAGTTTCAATTAAAGTCAAAGGCAATTATAGTAGTCAGCATATTCAGCAGACCAGACACTTGGGCACAATTGTATTGCTTAACTATGAGCAATGGCATGTCATCACACCTGACATGCTTTGGGGTATACAAGACACAGGAATCAGCAGATAAGACACAGGAACAAGATGTGACCTGGGTCTGGACTAGCAGCAACAGATCCTGCAAATTGTCTATCTCCAGTGTCACCAGCCAGCTCCAATTAGGCAAAGGAATCAATGCCCCTGGCATCTTCAGTACAGAGGGGCAGATTTTTTTCAGGTACTATCTTTTTTTATAAGTTGATATGTATTGAGTCAACTGTGCAATACTTCAGAACTACAATTCTCTCTAGTGAATCTTAAAGTCTGTTCAATTTGCATGACCTAGTCATGTTTCCTGCACAGTCACTGGTGTACAATCAAAAGGCCAAACCACAACCACTACTCAACATTTCAGCTGAGAGCAGCACAGGACATACCCAAGCTCACACTCTGGGACACAGAGAAACTCCCCTGAACAGAGTGCTATCAGCAGGGTCACATCACCTTTCTTCTCCCACAAAGAAGAATCTCCCTCTATTATTCTACCAGGCTTCTGAAGGGGAACTTGAAGGGCAAGGAATGCCCCATTGAAAGCGTGTTTTAATATGTAGAGAGAAAATAATTTCATCCTGCTTTTAAATCCAGATAAACCTTGACACCCTCTGCAGTTCATCTAAAAGTGAAAGATACATCAGAAAAAACACTCTAAAACTGAGTTGACTTCAGATGTAAATCAGTCTCTTTGAAATTATATTTCTTTAGTGATTCCAATGAAGTTTTGGCAGTCAGGTCCTCATTTATTGCCTTCAGCTAGGTAGGATAAATGTAACTCTCTTGACTAAAAGAAAATCAAAGATAATAGAGGATAATTATGTTTTCTTATTTCTCTTCCCCCAAGCCTGCTAGAATCTTATTTTCCAGGTGCCTGTTAGCATATTTTGGTGGAGGCTAGGTTTCTGACAGACACCTGTCTAGTTTTGAGACAACCTTCTCATCTTTATAGTTCAATGAAAGCTAAGTAGACTGACACAGAATAGGTTGTCAGTCTCTCGACAGTGTATGTTTTGCCCATAAGCCTCAGAAGACACTTCTGATGATTCTTCGAAGAGAATCTCAATTCTATAACAAACAGATATTTTTACTCATGAAACCATATATTTGGAGGTGTTGTCTTGTCCTAGGAAAAATACTCGAGTGAAATGTGCTCTCTATTATTTTTTTTTTAACTGAGTCATTTTAGACATAAGATTTCTTTGTAATACCAAAGTATCTACATAAATAACTGCTTTGACTTCAAATATGGAATTTTCTAAAATTTTTCTTCAGAGACAAGCCTGTAATCTAACAGAGCCTACGCAGATGATTGATACTTGTCCCTATATACATACAACAAAGTAGGTATTAAACTGCTCTTTATAGAGTACCCCAAAGCTGTTAGTTAAATGCAACATTTTGAAAAGTATTTTGATGCTGTGATGTGTTGGAAAGGTTTTCCCTCTGAAAAGGTTTCAGTGATTCAAATTACAGATAAAATTGGAAGAAAAAAACAACTAAAAGTGTTTATATATGCCCTAGATATGTTTCTGTTTGAAGATTTAGAAGGAATGTATTGTACTTCTAATATAGCATGAAGCTGGATGGTTTTTTTTGTTGTCTTTGTTTTTTCTTCCTTCAGAAGAGATTTTTGGAGGTCAGTCCATTGGTACACAGTCAAACTAATACTTTCTGATTTTAGTGTGGAATTGAGTGTAATTGGACCAGGAATAAGTTTGTCTGGTTTTGCTATTTTAAGTGAAGCAAACTAGAAAAATGAAGAGGGAAAGTGGTAGGACTTTGCTTTTGAAATATTCTGTAATTTACAGCTCAATAATTCTGTATGTCCCTGACCTTTCTAATTTTATTTATATTTTCTTAAATTAGGCTATTGTTTACACATATATATATTTTTTTTATATAGTCAAGAAAAAATGTCTTCCAGTCCACTGCTTTTATAGATATTAGGGGAATATCTCCCAGAAAGATTTCATGTTGTTTAGAAGGTATCATTTTAAAACAAGTACAGATGTGCTATTTTTAAATTACTTTGATGTTTTTTGTGTAAGTCTAAGTACTTTCATTACAAAAGGATTTCATGCTTCAACCAAAACACATCTTTGTATTGAAGTATCTTGCTTTGCTGTTATTCACAAAAATATGTGTATTAGTGTGAGTCTCTTAAATACTTCTTAAAAAATGCTCACACAGAGATTTTGGTAAAGAAAAAAAGAAAAAGGGAAATGTCATGTACCTTAAAAAAAAATTAATTTAACAGGATCATCCTCATTTTGGAAGCAGGAAAAAAAAATGAAAAATTTTAATTTCATTTAATGACTTAGCAAATCTATTGCCAGTGCTCCTCAAGTAGCTCCTGAAGTTTGTTCTCCCTGCTAAGAATACTGTTTGAAAGCCTGAAGGAGCTCTGGCAGGAAAAGCAGTGGACCAAACAGATAGCACAAGGGATATTCTGCAAGACTAGAACTAAAACATAATTTCTCCTGTCATCAGTACAGGATGAAGGACAGAAGGAACATTCTGCAAGCACTGAAAGGTTTTTCCATCCCTGTGTGTATGTGACTTGCAAGCTGTCCATCTGCATGTTGCTATAATATTAGTAAAGGGAAACAGAAGTAACTCCAGCACAACATGTGAATTTAAATATCTCAGACAGAGAGGGAAGCTAATTATATCTTTCTCAAGGGTGTGTATAGTCATGCATTCAGTAAATTCATGCATTACATATCTGAAGTTCAATAATCAAACCGCTGTTGTCTTTCAAACTGTGCAATCTTTAGGAATGACTGGAGAAACCGAATATTTATTTTTAATAATCCACCATACTTCTTACCCATAAGCCAGGCAGGAGTGAGAGCACATCCTACTGAACAGTAAACCAAGGGCAATCTCCTCACTTCAAATGGTTGGTAATCTCACAAAACACATGACAGAAAGTGAAAGAAATACAGTACACAAGCAGCACAATCTCTGCCGCCATTAGTCCTTACCTATTAATACCTGATAAAGTATCCAGGGCCAGGAGGAGGAAGTAGGGTTGGCATGAACAGACAGACAGACTATAGAAAAATCTGTTACATGGCATCAAAGGTCCCTGCTTCAACTGTTTAGTTTCCTCAGCCCCCCTTGATGGGCTCTCTCCCAGAGCTCCATGAGTGTGTCCTCTAATAACTCTGCTGAAAATAGAAGGGAAATGACCCAAAGTCTATTCATTTCTTCAACCTTTAGAATACCAGGCCCCATATAATTTATTTTTGCTTCTTGTCAGAATATTTTCTTGTTGGATGAATCATACCTGAATGCATGATACCTCATGAATTGTGATTAGAACTATCATTACAAGCATGACTGAACACTTGCTGCCAAGTAGACTTGCCTAGACTTGCAAATTCATAATACAGGCAGGAGAAAGAAAAAAAACCAAACAAACCAGGACTATTTACCATTTAGGAAATAACAAAAATAAGCAAGCCTGGTTCTACTGTATGTTTTTTTTTTTATTTAACACAACTTTCCTTTTGTTCAACTGAAATGATCTCCTATTGTTTCAAAAAGTGTCCCTGATTCAGAATGGATTTATTATTGTTAGACTTTACAAATAACATGTCTGCATTCACTCTATCCATTCTTCATGATTTTCAGTAAAATTAAAAATAAAAATAAAAATAAAAATAAAAATAAAAATAAAAATAAAAATAAAAATAAAAATAAAAGGTTGTAACTTCTTCCTGTGCTTAGAGGCACCTTCAGAGAATTCCAGAGGCTCACTGTGGTGGGATTTCCCTTTCCAGAGGCTATGATGAGCAACTGTTTCCAGAACACTGCCCTTATTCTTTTCTGCACTATGGCTGCTACTCTGTTACCAGGGAAGGAATTTGAATTTGTAAATAGCTTCACCTGGGGATAAAAAAAAAGAATGGATGAAAGTTAATTGGGACCACTCATGCTCAACAAATTTTATTTACAAATATGCAAAGCTGGTCAGTTTAAACTTCCATGGTAACTACTTATGAAAGACGGTGGCAATTACAGGCAGATATTCTGGACTAGACCAAAAATGAGGTTTCCTCATTTTTTTCAACAGCTATGTTTCAATCACATTTTAAAATTAGATAAATGGGCACAGAGATTCCCAAACACCCTCCAAGTATTGTTTTAAGTGCTGTTTGAAATGAGAGTAACAAAGTAACCCTAGGGAAACCCAAAGAGAATGGGAAAATTCCCTTAAAATACTTTGCTAGAGACATTAATTTATAACGGAGGATAACTGGCCCTAAAGAAGCTTTATTATCATGGCAACTATGAATGCTATCTCTTGGAATCCATTATGACAACATTGAGTGTTCTAATTCCTAGAGATGAACTTAAAAAAAAAGAAAAAAACAAACAAAAAAAACCACAACTAAGTGCAGTGAAACACATTTCTTTCTTTTACATTTCCTCCTTGAATTCTCCTTTCACAGCAATTACCTGGTTTAGATATCCCTAACTGTGTGTTTTCCAGCATTGCTGTGAGACTGTGACCAGAGAGGCAGCTGGAAACAATGTCTTTAACAGTCTCATTCCAGGTCTGATCTTGCCAGCATGGCAAAGAACAGGATGTAAGATTGTAAATCTGCAGGAGGAAAGCTGCAAGTATCATTCAACCCCAGGAAGACAGAAATAATTTTCTCCCTTTACTTTTTTCCCCCTCTCTGCTTTGTATACCTTCATATTGGTGTCTTTAACAAAAAATGACTCCGACAAGTGCAGCAACAGTAACGCATTCAGCCCACTAAAGCTTTTTGTCTTTCAGAGAAAGGGAAGAAAAAACCTCTGCCTACAATAGTATCTCAAATACTGTAATAATAGGTTTCTCTGATAAACAGTATTGCCACGTAAAGAGCTGGCACAGCTAAACCAATGAGAATTAGGAGTGCTATTGAAAGGACAGCCTTATTTTGCACTCTACACTTCAAAGCAGAAGATTTAGGTATGCAACAAAACATCATTTGCAAAGGGAGTAGTAAGTAGAGGAAGCTGGACCTGCTGAGTTAGACAAGCTACCACCATCTGGGTTAACCCTTTAACAATAATTTTAGCAAGAGAGACATACCAGCAGCTTTTACAGTCTCTTTTGTTTCCTATTGACAGTAATGCAATGAAGTCAATTTGAGCTGACATCTGTAGGCATTTGTATTGGGTTTGCATGGCCAAGCTTTGCTAGCAGGGGAATATTACAGGAGCAGCTTCTGTGAGAAGCAAACCCAATACAGCATTATAACTCATGAATTCATCACCATCTTTCAGTACCTTATCAGAACGGACACTGCAGCTGGAACACACAAAAATGATTAACATTACTGGCCAGAAATCTCCACTGGGACAAACTCACCTCCAGCAACCATTTGGAGTGCAAAAATGCACTTCAGCATCATCTGATCTAAAGCTACCTAAGCAGTCCATAAATATTTCCTGTTCTTGGCTGCATCCTGAGGAACACTGTCTGTGATTGTACAGCCTTGCTTTACTCTCCAAGTTCAAACATAGTGCAGTGCAATGCCTAATGGACATTATCTCTGGAACAGCTACCTTCACATAGTATCTTTTCATCGGTTTCTCTCAGATAGAGTCCCACAGAGCTTAAATTTACACTCATCAATTGTTGTAGACCATTAAAATCTTTGGTCATTAACTTGTTGCCTCCAGAGATTCTATTGAACTGTTTTTCAAGTGCTGGAACTTACCCTCCAGGCCTGTAAAACCAGAAGCCCCTACTGAGGATAGAACACTGCCAGACAGTGAAGGTTTCAGCTGTTTAACTTACTGCCTCAGCTGTCAGAGCTTGCCACTAGGCATTTTGATTAGGTCAAGTAAGCAAGAAATCACAGCAAAGTAACCTGACTCAAGAATAAACCTTTCTCTTTTCTTTCCTTTAGCAGAAAGAAAAGGTCTGAGCCCTGTGATAATGGGACCCTTCAGTTATTTTTGGCTGTTTACTTTCCCATTTTGTTATCAAGAAATTAGTCTTTAGTTTGAAAGTAGTTCTGGGAAGAATAAATATCTTCTACTGGGACAAAAAACATGGAGGAAAACAGAGAGACAAGCTTTTGGACCCAAGAATGTCTCAGTGTTCATCAGACCTGAAAAGTGAAAGAAAACTAACCAAACAAAAAAAAAACCAGTAACTGTTCCAAGTGAAGTGAAATGAAATTATGTTAATTGAATAAATGACTGTATCAAAACCAGAAAGGTAAGAAGCTGTTAGCTCATAGGAAGCAGAGTCAGAAAAGGGGTTTTAGCATCAGTATGAGAGGGACAGGCTAGCTGGAAAACTGTCATTAAACCAATGTCTTTATTGAGTCAATTCTTTTTAGCTGCAAATAGAGTTAAGAATATTGGTCTATGGGTTCACCTTTTGAAGGCAGGACTCCTTAGGGGATCGGGAATGAGCGGTCAGAAACAGAATGAAAAATATTGTCCTACTGTTAAGTGGCTATTTCCATCCTTTACAAATTGCCTGAGTGAGCTCATTTTAGCATGCAGCACTTGCTTAATTGCATCCAAGTTACATTCACAAGGGCATTTGTTCCACCAAATGAAGTTCAGCACAGATTGGGTTGAACAAACCTAGAACCTATAGATTTTAATGCTTTTGTTTTAGGGAATCTTATTTGTAGTACCTGGGAAGAGTGTTTGCATTGGTCTGGCACTGCTTAGTTCCATTTCAGTTTTTTTTTTTTTTTTTATGCATGAGTTTATTTCTGAATATATGATTAGTAAGGCAGGGGATGGTTTAAAAATTATGAAAGGAGTCATCATCTGAAGCTATGTAAGACAGAATCTGCTAACAGCATTTTCAGTTTTTGATGAATTGCTCTGTAGTCTGGAATGAGACATTCTTCCCAAGGGTACACAGTTTACAGGGGTTTCTTGCACTTATATAGATAAAACTCTCTTCAGTAAACAAATGTCTTGTACTTTATGTATCTTTTAAAGTCAAACTGGAAGATGCTACTTTTGAATTATAAATTATTTACTTATAGTTGAGTATTATCCTGAGTGACTTAGGAAATTTAAAAAAAAAAAAATACTGATAAGGAATTTTGGAAGCAGTAAAACCTGGTTTTAGAGTGATTAAAAGTGAAACTCATTTCATTAGGGAGATTCTAAAGAAAAGAATGTGTATCTGTTAAACTTAGTTTCTGCTAGTAGAGAAACCAAGTTTCTGCTTGACGAAGTAGAGTTATTAACAGGCTAATGAGGGACTATAACAGAGTCTTTACACCTTACCAGATTATAATAGCTTCCCAAATGTTCTCTGTGCATTAGCATTTAATAGGAAGAAACAACATATTAATGAAAATTAAATCTGATAATCACACAAAGGATCCTTTAAAATGATCATGGCAAACTGGGAGTGTTCAAAGGAAGTTAATGTTAATCTTCACACTTAGCTTAATCACAAACAAAAATTGAAATTGGAAAGGTAGAAAAAATTTAGGAGAAGTAGTAAACGGTGTGTTTTTTGTGTGCTCCATTTTCCAGTCTATTGAAATCATTGTAACCTACAATGAATATTTACAATTATGTGGGGTTTATACCTAAAAAGTCAACTAAGTCCAAAAATTATTAAATTAATCTTAGTGACTTTTATGACACAATACAAATATGTATGAAACTAATTACTGACAGGTTTTAAGAGTGCTTGATTTCATGTCATGAAACCTGAAAGTTCAACAAATAATATCTTACAAAAATACCCAAAACAAACAAATAAACAAAAAAATCCCACCAAAACAAAACAAACAAACAAACAAAAAAATAACCTCACACAAAACCAAACAAAAAAAAAATGCATCAAAAATAAAAAAGTGGTGAATGATTTAATTGCTCTGCTTTGCTTCTTTGTGCAGTTTTACTTTTGCCTATTAATCTTTGTCTCAACTGGTAAGTTTTCTCACTGTTACCTTTCTGATTCCCTTCCCCATCCTGCCGGAGAGGGGAGTGAGTGACCAGCTGTGGAGGGCTCAGCTGCCTGCCTGGGTTAACCCAAAACAGACCCCTGACAGAAAAGGGCAAAAGAGATGTCTCTTAGTGAACAGAATCAGATGGCAGGGTAATGGAAACAATGGCCTAAATCTTCAAATTGAGTACTGAGGTTGTCTAGACCATGCAAAGACAGATAGACACCCTCAAAATGCATTCAGAGCAGATAAATGCCTGAGGGACATTTTACATGGGTGTTTCCAAACAGATCTAAGCTATCCATAGTTATCTCTATATATCTATCAAGGAAATAAAATTACTTCTAAATCTGCACCAAAAATAATTTAAAGCTTTTATAAAACACTAGGCTATGAACCTAATCTTGCTAAAATCTTGAAAACGACATATAAGTCCTGTAGTATTAAAGGCAAAAATGCTTCTCTTTCAGCTAATTAGTGCTCAGTTTTGGTTAAGGTCCTGAAGTGTGTGAACTCTGCACGCAGTGTACTGCCCTTGCAAGATCAAAAAAAATATTTCAATCCTGTGGAAAGAATGAGGATGTTAACAGTATATTTCATGTTCTGAGGAGCTATTTTCAAATCAGAGATATCTGACACTCAAGTACTCTCTTAAACAGTAACACCTAAATATTAACTTGTGATGTCCTAAAATGCTGATAAATAGAATTTCTCTTGGTAAACTTGGTAAAACCTATTGTTAAATTCCTGTTTTTCACTCTTTTTTTTCCCCCTGGGTGTAAAGGTATTTCCATCACAGAAGATACTTTCAACATTCAAAGATTCATTAAAAATGGAACCAGCAAAATATTTTTTTATTACTTTACATAGATGGTGAGAAAATACTTACATGAAAAATATGTTGTATTTAAGGTTCAAAGCTTTATGATGTTCAGGCAGTATGAACTGATGCCAGTTCATAGTGCACATGAACACAGTGCACACAGTGCCATTGAAGCCCTTAGTTTACAGGTTCCCTTTAAAAGCCAGTCCCCACTCAGTGGGGTGATTATCCTTTTCAGAGACTGCACATCACAGGCCTCAGATATGAAGGTTCTCTTCCCAATTTAATGCAGAACGTTGTGTCACATGTGACATTTGCAGGATGATTGTTCCACTTCAGGGTGAAAAAAAGCCTCAAAACACATGACTTCATATCTATAGTTTTCATTCAATTGTGTTACTGATTTGATGTGAATGAAAGCTTCTCTATTGCTTGCAAAGGAAGGATATTGACAGCTTTATGTGCAATTAGGCTCTCACACCAGTTGCTTTTGCATTTTCTTATGACTCCAGCCTGAAAGGAAACAAAATTTTTAGCATTTAGTCTTTTTCAAGCAGCTATTTCTAGCCCCATCTGGAACCTAGCACTTTCTTTTTGAAAAGAGCTGGCAAGGATAAAAGCTTAAAGAAGACCAGGGCTCTGACAGTAACCTCATGGGTAAGTGACATGGCATGACTAGCAATACATACAGGGAAAATTTCACCACCAAAAGACATAGCTACATCCCATAAAATGCCTGTTGGGTGTGGTACATGGCTCACACTAACTTCTAAATTGCATTTGCGTATTATCTTTAAGGCAACTATGAAAAACAAGGTTAAAAACAATTGCATCTTATAGGCAAAGACCGCAGAGCAGCCGGGCCCGAGTCTGACAGATCTTGGTTCAATAGTACACAGACATGGATACCAGATGACTCAGGACTACACACACACGAGTATGTGCTTTGCATCTCAATATCCCATTTCTACAACAGGAGGATTTGGTGGAATGACATTTCCTTTGCTTCTTTTTGTTTCAACGTAAAGCCAAAGGGTGTAAGATGCTCTCCATTTATGTTCCTGTTAATGAGCTGCATGAGAATAGGAATCATTTTTATCAGCTTGAAGGAGGACCCCAGGTTAGATGGTGCTGCATTCAGCCAGCAAGTGCATTAGAGGATGGCATTAGAATTCAGAATTACACTGAAAAGTTGGAGAGCTGGCCTAAAAATCTAAAATGCAATCCAACAAAGACAATTGCTAGACTTTAGTACTAGGAAGAAAGAATCAACTACACAAGCGTTGTGTGGAAAATGACTGCAAAGCGTTTTCTGTACAGAAAAATATAAAGCAAAGATTAAGTATACTATTCTTTCTAGAAAAAAAAAACAACTTACAAATCTTAAATCTCTGGCTATTAATATGGAGATGCCTTTAAAAATTCCTGATATGTGGTTGTTTAAAACTTTTGCTCTTGTGTCATTAATTATTGGTGGGTGACAAGCCATTGCTGTCCTAGATATAATGTAATTTTTGCCAGTGTTTGGGATTTAAAAGCAGCTTTAAAGTTCCCTTAATCAAACATTTAACCTGATTTATGGGTTGTGTTCAGAGAGTACTAAGGCTAAGTCTCACTATGGTGACTTAAAAATATGGTTAAAATTAACTAAAGAATCAAATGTAACTACTAAGCTAAACATATTTTGAAATATTAATTATGAATTCCTAAGTGAAGGGAATAAACAAGAAATAATTTAATCTGTGACATATAATAAATCTCAAAATGTATCCTTCCTGAAGGCATTTCCTAAATAAACACTTGTTTTTAAGTCACAAAGGAACCATAAGTTATTTACTGAGTCAGAAGTCATTTATTAAAACTTTTTTTTTGCAGACACCTGTTAAAAATACATAAACATAAACATTTCTAAAGGTTGAATACATTGAGAGAAAATCAAAGCAGCCTAATGTGAAAGGGAAGAAAAAAAAATTTTTGTTTGGCCTGCAATGTCCATTAATGAGATAAAATTACTTAAGATCAATCACAACTGCCAAGCCAATGTAAAACATATTTTAAGTTCATATAAAGTTCTAAAATTTCTGTCAGCATATTAACCCAATTGCAAAAATTTGAGACATAAAAAAAAAAAATTACCCTTCCATGGAAAAATTATTTGTGACTCCTACTCATGTTCTTTTCAAGCAGAAAGTCCCCTGTGCAAATTAACCTCTGTGCAGAACTTAAATATCACATATCATTCAATATCCAAGCAAAAAAAATAGAGCCTGATTATACTGACCTCACTTTAGCAGACAATCTCATCAGTATAGCATAAGATAGGTCAGGACGATCTTCTGGAAGTGCAAAAATTACTACCTCTTCAGGAAGTATTTAACCCTTTCAGTAACCTTTTGCAATTTAAAAACTACATGACCATGTACCAGTTTACTCTTGTAGAGATAAAGTGGCTTTTTTGTTGATAAGTGGTGTAGATATCAGATACATAGAGTCCACAGAGAGAATATTATACTTAGAACACTGTAAGTGAAATCCTACTGCCCTTCAAAATACATAAAGAAAATAAAAGAAAGCAAGAACAAATACATTGACCTCTGGAGCTTTTGTCTCATGACCTTTCTTTAACAGTACTCACAAAATACTCAGCTAGAGGATTTGGAGATGTGCATCCAGAGATGTGAGTCTTTAGTAAAAGAGACATTAGTAACAGTCAGGATGAGAACTGTTCAAACATTGGTTAGTTTCTTTCTCATTCAGTATTTTACC
Source organism: Parus major (assembly GCF_001522545.3). Lineage (NCBI taxonomy): Eukaryota > Metazoa > Chordata > Aves > Passeriformes > Paridae > Parus > Parus major. Next base: position 70,923,174 of record NC_031770.1, on the reverse strand, counting down.
TGGCCAGAGCAGCTTTGAGCAGGGGCAGGGAGACAGTCACACTGAATTCTGGACTCAAAGAACTCTTTTTCCCATTCAGAGTTCTACCTTTCCATCTTTGTCACCCGGGGTTGCCGCCTTTCCATTTTTATCCAAACAGTCCAGCAATCACTGACCTACATCTGGATTAGCACACAACATACATCAAGTCCTTCCTACAAAAATTTTCCATTGTGTACCTTCCAAATTTCCCGTCAGAATAAGAGAAGGGACCATCCAACTTCTTTTGCTGAATATCCCATACCTCCCTAGCAGCCCTTAATTTCTTAATTTCTTCTGACTTTCAGTCTCAGTAAGCAGTCACACATACATACAACTCTGCTGCCAAAATCTCTGCTGCTCTGAAAACTCCTGCTTGGAGTTTACTTCAGACTTTCTGGCAAATCTGCACCTGCTTAGGCTTCCCACAGGATCACAGCCTCCTTTGGGTATCCATCAGTGCCAGAGTGGGATCTTCTACCATGACAGCCAGGGGAGGAGCCTTCTTCACTATGGTCTTGCCACAGACCACAGGAGAATGTCTTCTCTGGTGTCTGCAACACCTCTTCCCCTTCTCCTTCACTGACCTTGGTGTATGTGGGGCTGTTTCTCTCACATATTGCCACACAGCATTTTTTTCTGCCCCTTTTCAATGCATTACCCCACAGGAACTATGTCTGATTCTGAAAGGCTTGGCCAGCACAGTGTTCATCTTGGAGGCAGCTGGCATTGGTTCTGTCAGACACTGGGGAAGCTTCTAGCTGTTTCCCACAAAAGCCACCCCTCGCTCATCACCTTGCTGCCAAAACCTTGCCTTGCAAACCCATCACCCTTTTACACAAATATGCTGTACTTTCAAACGTGGCACGGGAACATTTTCAGAGCATCCCTCTGGGTTTGATTGTGGGGAGATCTGACTCACTGAGTTCAGAGGTTGTATTTTCACACCCACATAAGCTTTCCAATTTTTCTGACACAACTCCAACATGTGCTTGTACTGGCCTTCTGTCATTAGTCAGACCTGATTATTGTCTCTAACTCTTCAAGCTATTAAGCTACTGAAATAGCTGTAATTCTGAAGTGTAAAATATATGAACAGCAACAAATGGACTCAGTCTCTATAAAGTTCAACAAAAGAAGACTGGCATGCCAGCAGGAAGCAGAAGGCTCCTGTATATATTTTAGTATGTACTGTACTGCACACTGTGCTGAAATAGTCCAGAAACAGAGTATATCAAGTCATACAGTCCCTTGAAGCAGAGACACGCCACAGAAGTGCACTGCAACCTCCTTTGAATATGATCTTTTCTCCTGTGGACAAGGGGAGGAGGGAAAATAAGGGGGTGAGATTTTTTGGGGTTTTATAAAAAAATAAAATTATTCTGTCTCTTACAATACTCTCTGGACAAAATGTCCATCATGCAGATAGTCACATTCATAATCAAATGGGTTTATGGTTGTCTGAAGGACCAGGCTCAAAGAGTTGTGGTAAATGGGGAAACACCAGGCAGGAAATCAGTCACTATTGGGGGTTGCCAGGGCTCAGTTTTAGGGCTGCTTCTCTTTATTTTTATCAATCACCTGGACACTGGAGTGAAGTGCATACTAAGTAGGTATCCCAACAATGCTTAATTAAAAGGATGCATTGATTCCCTCAATGTTAGAGAGGTCTTACAGAGACGTCTTGATAGATGTCACAGGCTGTATGAACTCTAAAAAGACAAATGCCAGATTCAGTACCTGGGGTGGTGTAATCCAGGATATATTTATAGACTAGGGGACAAAAGGCTGGAGTGCAGCCCTGCAGAAAAGCATCTGGGGAATTTATTTGATGGCAAACTCAATATGAGTCAAAACTGGGCCCTGGTGATCAAAAATGCCAACCGTATCATGTGGTGCATTAAGCACGGTATAGCCAAGTGGACAAAAGTAGTGATTGTCCTATAAGACTCAGCATCGGTGTAGCCTTACCTTGATACAGTTTTGGGCTTCAATACATTAAAAAGTATATAAAAAACACTAGGATGTGTCCAAAGGGGGCTAGCAAAGATGGTGGAAGAACCAGAGGGCTTGCATTATGAGAAGCAGATGAGGACATTAAGGACATTTATAGAAAAGGTGACTGAAGGGTGACCTCCTCCACAATGGTGGAGCAGAGAAGGCGGCGCTGATCTCTTTTTGATTTCTAGTGGTAGGATGGAGCAGGTGGCTGAAAGCTGTGTCACAGAAGGTCAGATTGGGAATTGGGAAAAAGTCCTTCATTGAGGGGGTTTTCAAGCAGTGGAACAAGCTCACAAGAGGAGTTGTCATGGGCCCAGGTCTGTGAGTATTCCAGAACCAATAGGACAATGTTTTTGGGTATATGAATTAATGCTTAGGCTGTCCAGTGTGGAGACAGGATTTGGTGAACCTTGTGGGTCCCTTCCAACTCAGGGTGTGCAGATTCTATGATTCTCTGATTCTGCTCTCCTCAGGCAATCATCAATAAATGTTTGATAAGGCAGGGTTACATTTATTTGCTCTCCTCCCTCAGTAAGTGGCAACACAGAAATTGGAAGGGCCTCTTTTTCTCTTTGGGTATTGCGTAAAAACCTGTTTTTGTGTTTATACACCCACACAGGACAGTTATAATTGCTGGGAAAAAAATCAAAACTAGAGATCGGGAAGCAACAAGACTGTGTTCTTAAGACATAGACACAATTTGAAACATTGTATCCAAACATCACCATCTGTGCTTTTTCATCAGTGCTGCCACTTCAGAGAGAAATCAAGAATTTTAGAGGAGCAACATAGAGGTTCTGCTGGCAGCAGAGAGGTGATATTGCTGTATCCCAGCCTTGGCATATCAACAGTATATCATGTCAACACTGCCACATTCATGGCGTTCAGGTAAGGGTATCTTGGATGGTCGGGACATACAGAGGCCATGCCCACTGAGCTGGAGACCCCGCTCCTCTGAAATGGCCATATCTGTTCCACCACATTGCTTCCAGCCCTCCCTGACGATACCACTTATCCCTCAATCAAAAGGCAGTAGGGAGAAAGAGGCACCACAGATCAACAATTGTGGCTGAAATATGTAGCCCTTTATAGCACCCAAACCGTGCTAATAAGTGGTAGGACTTAGACCAAGAATCACTCCATGAACATATCAAAACTCACAGGAAACAGGCATCCACTGACTAAAATCCAAGTGTCTACACTTAGCAACAATTCTGGGTGTTTTAAAATACAGTCACAAACACACACAGATATGTATAGAATCATAGAATGGCTTGGGTTCAAAGGGACCTTGAAGATCACCTAGTTCCAACCCCCTGTGAGGCCTTGCTCAAAGCCTTGTCCAACATGGCCTTGAATAGTTCCAGGGATGGGGCATCCACAACTTCTCTGGCAACCTGTGCCCGTGCCTCACCACTCTCAAAGAATTTCTTCCTAATGTATAAACTAAACCTATCTCTCAGTTTTAATCCATCCCTTCTTCTCCTGACACTACATATGCTTTTGCAAACAGTCTCCATCTTTCTTGTGGGTTCCCTTCAGGTGCTGGAAGGCCACAATTAAGCCACCCCTAAGACTTCCCTTTTTCAGGATGAATTCCAATTACACATGTGATTTGAGATCATATATGAAAGTAATGATTAATAATAATTTCAACATTTAGAGCTGAAATTTAGTGAGAAAAACCATGCATAAGACCTTATATGTTGCTCTATGTTGTAACCTAAACATTTACAGCAAATTTGGGAACATACACTTTGTCAAGTTACAAGCAGACACAGAATTAAATAAGATTTAATTGTTCGGATTTTTATAAAAAACATTTGTTCTGAATTACTAATGTGCTCTGTGGTGGTGCATGCCATTTACATTTCACACATCAGAAAAAGAAAATTCCTGTCAATTGAAAGAGTGAACTTGGGTCAATTAACAACCAGCACCTTGAAGGATGGGAAATCCTTTTGGGCACGCATTTGTTTTTAAAAATGTTCGCTATTTGTATTTAAGTGGTGACAAGTTATGCACAAATGAAAGAGCAAAATATCCCTCTCGTGCTCAGCAATCCATAGGAAGATCACATGCACATTCCACAAAAGACAGTGCATGTCCATGCACCTAAAGCCTGGCCTTTACTGTCCCAGGATACAAAACTGAGAGGAGAGGTGGGGGGAAAGGCACTTGTGTTGTTTTATTTTTCTCCTGTGTCTAAAATGCTTCTCTCTGCAGAACTGCAGCTGGCCACTGTTACTGAGATAAAGAACACAGCCTCCGAGAAATAAAAGCATTAAATTGAACGCTTCTGACGTTTAATCCACGCATGGTTTGCAACACTCAAGCCTTCCATCACACACAATGCACTCACCTACAGTCACACACCCCCATCAGCAATGGATAATCCTTTCAAACAGTCCATGCTACAGAACAATCATGAAGAAAATGATCCCATGCTTTCAGGAACACGGCAGGATTCCCACTCAGAGCCTGTTGACCTTTGCCCAGGTTTCAGTGACATGCTTTTGATCGTGTGACTTTTAAAGGCTAATTTGTCATCACAAAGAAGATCACGCTGCTGGCAGTAAATGTACAGGCTTAGAAATGTTGCTTTTCTTATGCTTGAATCCTTTACAAGCAGCTTGCATTAAGCATTTTAGGGGTTTTTGCTATCATATATTCATTTAGTTTATTCTTCTCTATCGGAAGAATATGCTACCAGTGAAATTAAGAAGCTGCTTAAAGTGAAAAATGGCTTACGACCTATGTGATCTGCTGCTTTCCTCTGACTTTCCTTTTACTCTTTGCTCTCAGAAATAGACTGATCTATGTGCATCATGGAAGATTCAAAATCATGCCTACTTACTGTAGTGGGTTTCAAATTTCATACATAAAGCTGCAGTAAAATGAGACTTTAGGGGTGGTATCATTTTGTCTTTGTTTTGGGTATTTTTTTGTTGTTATTTCTCTTTTCTATTATCACAATGCCAGGAAAATTCAGTAAGCAACACAAGCTAACAGACTGTATTTTTGCATACAAAAGGCTAGCATGCATTTTATTCCTTGTTTTGAAGGATACCAACTTGTGATATTTGGAACACTCCCCCTCTGTAATATGTGATCTCTATTAAAAATATTGTGTTGTCATAAACATGGCACCTGTCAGATGGCCCCAGGTCATTCAGTGGTATTTTGCTGCATAAAAATGTGGCACAACTTTTCATAAGAATATGTGAAAACAGATACAGAAATGCAGAGAAAATGCAGCCAAAACTCTAATGAACAGATTTTTTTTAAAAAAATGCTAGCTGGTAATATCATCATCCTTTATCATCTCCACAGTGAATCCAACCCTGTGCAGATGTGCAACTGCCTAGATATTTGATCCTCACAGCTGCAGGGAGAGATGCTTTTGTTTCTTGGAGAATTTTGCTGTTTCCCATCTTGAAGATGTTGATCCATCTCATTATATATACATTTCATAAGTGGTACTTTTCTGCTTCCTAAACGAGCTAAATGGCCTGATGGACTGAGTATGAGGTCAAAAGCCAGAGCTCCCAAGCTCTAATATTGGCTCTGACACCAACTCGCTGTGTGGTTTGGTGCAACAGATGCTATTTTCCCTAAATGAAGGCAGTATGTTTTAAGAGCCACAGAGATATCAGCAAGGGATAATTATTATTTTACTGTGTTTTGAAAACACAGAGCAGCCAAACTATCCACCAAGTGAGGCATGAGTTGCTGAGGTTTTCAGAGTTTTCCTCTCATTACTATGAGACAGATTTCACTGGAGAGTCTGCCATCAGCAGAAGAAAATCCAGTTGCCAAGGGAGGAGGCATGTATGAACTGCAGGCTGAGGGCCAGACTGAGGAAAGCTGTTTTCTTTTCTAATCAGGGTGGAGACAACTGGTAATTGCAGCAGTCTGAGGGGAGGACTGCCCAGGAGGCTGTGCCTCACCACTGCCTCATTCAGCACCGTCTCCAGCTGGCAGCTGAGAGCAACCCAGGGACAGCAGGCAGTCCAGGGACAGCAGGCAGTCCTGGCCAGCAGGGAGGCCAGGATAGGGCAGGAGGCAGGAGGCAGCCACTATGAGCAGGAGGCTGCAGCTGGGTGACCCCCAGAGAAGCACAGAGCATCAGCCACAAACGCTGCCGTGGGCAGCCTGGCATCAGCATGGCCAGGAACAGCTCGAGGCAGCTTTGCCAGATGCCACACGGACATCTGCTCCTCGCTCCTGCCAGCACCGGGAAGGTGCCAGCCTGTATGAAGAGCTGGTTTAGCAGCCCAAAATCCACAGATTGCTTTGGATCTATGTCAGGGTCAGACCAAGCCTGAGCTCAGCCCCTTTTGGTTTGCACCTCTCCTCTTGCTGAGGCAGTCGATACTCAGCAGGCCTCACCTGTACTGCATACATCCACCCATTCCACGCCACTCAGAAGCTCCCAGGCATGATGTGTGGTGTCAATACTTCCTCCAAGATGGGCAGTAGATGTGGTACTTGGGAACATGCACAGGGACATGGTCTAGCGCTGGATTTGGCAGTATTAGGTTAATGGCTAGACTCAAAGATTGCAGAGGCCTATTCCAACATTAATGAATCTATAATTCTAGATGGGTAGATTCCAGGTACCAGCACGTGAATTTCCATTTAGAGTGTGGCCATCAGGCTTCTGCTGCATGGCCAGATGGACAGGCATTTTGGGGGTAGGGGGGATATTCTTTCAGTCACAAGTAGAGATATAGTTGAAGTTTATTGGAACCAGGGGTGGTTTGCAAAGATTTCACAAATTAATGAAAAGCAGTGATAGCAAAAGCAGACTTTTCTGGACACAGCTGTAAATGTTGGATCCTCTGAGCACATTAATAAGATCCTAGGGCTTAGTCCCTAGTCCTCAGGACTGATGACTTATTCTAGGCAGCTTTGTGGGAATGCTTTTCTGTGACATTTCCAATTAAAAGCCATGAATAAAAAACAGTATTGGGTGTTTCTCTCCCTTCCTGCAGTGTTTCCCAATCAGGAACACTCAAACTATTTCACTATATGGGTATGTGTTTGGAAGCCAATGAAGAAAAACACCAATCAGAAGCACTGAAAAATAGCAGGAGGCTACAGTATTAACTTTAAAAGCTATTAGAAATCAATCAGGATTTCAGCAGGGCCTGAGGGGCAGGCTGATGTAATGGAAGACAGTATATTAAATATAAAAGTCAATTAAGCAACAAATTCAGAGCTCCTGTTCTCCACCACAAAAAATTAAGGCAAAAGGGACAATGGCAGATAGGACCCTTGTCACAGTATCATAACCTGAGGGTTTATCTCTAACTGTGGTCACACAGATAGATCAAAGAAAAGGACAATTAGGCAGGCATTTGTAGGAGCTTACTTTCAGAAAATGGTGAAGGTAGCTACCATTGGATCAGACATCCTGGTCCGGTGTTTGGGGACTGTGCCTCAATCCTATTTGGAGATGACGTTAAGATCTCTTTTAAAGTGAAATTCCACTGATAATGGGGGAAAAACCACACCAAAAAACAACACCAAAAAAATAAAACACCATCACCCAACCCCAAAATTTACTAACACTGAAGAAAAGCTTCAGGAAAATTATCATCCCAAGCACTAGCAATAAACCAATATATTCCTTTATCATAGAAATCACCTCTTATTAACACTTTAAAAATGTGCTAGATATATGTAAAAATATACATATATAAGGTCATAATGACTTGCTCCCTAAATCTTTACACTCATTCAAAATGGATGGGAAAAATTTCTTCCTCCATTTCAACTTTGTAAGAAAAGCTTAATTCCAGCAGCCAGCATAAGCAGAAAAAAATCCATATGACAAAAGGCAGAGGTCAAATGAATAAAGGGCCTGTTTCTATTTGCAGTCCCCTGATAGTTATACAATACTTTCAAAAATCTGGGATAGATGAAACTTAGATTTAGAAATGTCATACAATTGAAGCCACAGAACAGGTAAAAACACAGAAAGGCTGCTTAGTTTTTTTAAAAATAATTCTACGGCAAAAATTCTTCATTCAGAGAACTATGACATAATTTTAAGAAAAAAACATGAATTTTGCCCTTCTATATTTTCCTGATTTTTTTTTTTCCTTACTTACTTCTTTTAACCTTTTCTGCCTCTTGTACTGCACATGTACATCCAGAAACAAGGTATAACATTTGCATGTAGTAATGCCCTGGTCTCTGAAGAGGAGGGTTTAAATTGGCTTTAAAGGAATTCCAAAGCAAAATATGTAAAATGATATACTTGTTCCCTCCTGTTTGATATTACCAATTCTGGCAAGAGCCATTATTCCAAAGAGCTGACTGAGTGCAGATTTAGAGGAAGGGGTATTAGCACCGCAGGGAAGCCTGAATGTTGGGTTCAGACTGAACGGTGAGTAACTTTATGGAGTCATGAAAGTCACCAATTTCATCTATCTATTATAAATACAGCAAATTCCGAGAACAGTGGAAAAAGCTCATCTCTGCATTTGGTCCTATTGTGCAAGATTTTACACTGCGAGGACCGCCCATGGTTCGGGGAGAAGAGGAGCCTGAAAGTGCCCGAGAAGAGCGTCCATGGAAAAGGCAGGGGAGAGAGAGAAAATATTTACAGCTCACTATTGCCCTCTGGTGTAAGCTGTGCCAGCCTTTGTGATGCTTCCGAGTAATGAAGGGGGGAAATTCCCAAATACATCTCTTTGTTTTAAACGAAAAGATAACAGCTCCTTCCATGAATACGGCATTTTATTCCATTCCAAATTAACCTTGAGAGAACCTGGTGTAGGGGAGGAGAGGGGGGAGTTCGGAAAAGTGATGAAAATACGTCATACCTTCTTCCCCTGGAATTTTGGGAGAAAAGATATACTCCTTGGAAAGCATTTGTTTCACAGACCTTCTGTCTTCTAATTTAGTTGCATCATATGACATCAAATAAATTGTTTCCTGACTATTATAAGGCAAGAAAAGACAGCAGAAGACATCAATTCCAGCTTGATTTAGAGAGTAAGGAAAGAGCTTTTAATTTAAAGAAAATAATGAGCTCCTGGCCATATGTTATATATGTTTGAGTTGAGGGTTTGTTTTTCTTTTCACTAAAGGTTATATAAAAGTATTTAAGAAGTGTTCTCTAGATAGAAGGATATATAAAACACTAAAATGATAAATCTGATAAAATGTTTTTTTCAGAGCCACATTCCTAAAATGCTTTATATCCAGGGAAGAAATAGAGCTGTAAGTATAATAAATTTAAATTTTAACATATAAAAGTATATCTAAAAAAGTAATAAAATCAATAATGCAATTTCCTACACAAATCTTACAATTACTCCAACCTAAAATGAGAGACAGAAGTGGGAAATAATCGGTACATTTATGATAGGATGGAAAAACATACTCAGAATAAAAGACATTTCCCTTGCTAAGGGCTTGATTGTGCCGTCTCCATTTAATCTTAAATATAATCTGTCATGTGGTTGTACCAATAAAGGAGACCTGCAGATCCATTTCTATGAATTACTGCTTGTTCCCCCTGCAGCAAAGCTCTCTGCTTTCCCTGCCAATATTAATACTTCTATTTTTCTGCTTAGTCCCTGCTAAGTTGTCCAGAGCAGGGAGTAGGATTTATCAGTTCATTCATAACTATTTGCAACAGGGAGAGGCACATTTTTTGATTGCTATCAGTGGTCTATGTTGTCAGTGAAAACATTTAAGTACTCGAAAGTGTGATTTACCTTACTTTTAAAGAAATCTTGAAGAACCAAATCCTGCAAAGACCTGTGCCTGAGCCTAAAGTGATGAACCCACATGTAGCCTTTCACACTGAAAAATTCTAAGGTCAAACAAGATGATCCCTGAGCCTGGTCTCTAAATATCCAGAGCATGCTGAAGTTTCATTGTCTTCAGAGCAAAGAAATTTGGGAAGTTAAGTTGCTTCCCTCTTTGCCTTGTTCTTCTGCAGCACTACAAAGTTCAGGCTTACTTTTACTTCCAGCTTTACTGCTTGCTGTGGTGTGACCCCAGCCAGCAGCCAAGCCCCACAAAGCCACTCTCTCACTCCCCCGCAGAGAGATGGGGGAGAGAATGGGATGGGTAAAAGCCAGAGAATTTGGGAACTGAGATGAAGACAGTTTAACAGGAAGAACAAAAGCCACACACACAGGCAAAGCAAAACAAGGAATTAATTCCCTACCTCCCATGGGCAGGCAGTGTTCAGTTATCACCAGGAGAGCAGGGCCCCACCACACATCCCAGTGATTTGGGAAGACAAACACCATCACTTCAAATGTCCCCCCTCTTCCTCCTTCTTCTCCCCAGTTTGTACACTGAGCAGATGCCATAGGGTCTGGAATATCCCTTTGGTCACTTGGGGTGATCTGTCCTGGCCACATCTCCTCCAAGCCTCCCACGCACCTGCAACATCTTTGCCAGCTTGGCAGTATGGAAAGCAGAAGAGGCCTTGGTTCTGTGCAAACCCTGCTCAGCAATAACAAAAACATCTCTATATTATCAAACCTGTATTCAGCACAAATTCAAAATGTAGCCCCACACCAGCCACTGTGAAGAAAATTAACTCTACTCCAGCTGAAATCAGCACAGTCATCCAAACTTCCTAGTTCAGTGCAGCTGTCCACAGCCAATTTCTGGAATCTGTTTAATCAGAGTCACTTAGGCACTGCAATGACACTTAGTCTTCATTCTTTCAAATATTCTATTGTTAGCATAAATCAAGAGCAAAAGAACATTTGAAACCCTGAGGACTGCATATTGAATGTCAGACCTGTGTGATTTGATGAACTGGGATGAAAGAAATCCCTCAAATGCTAGAGTTTATCATGGGGCAACTGACAAAGTCTTAGCTTAAGCACTGCTGGCACGGCATTATCATACTGACATCAATTGCCACAGCAGATAATGTATGTGAGTTTGACAAGTTCATTCTTTCAGAGAATCTGACTTGATAATTGTTATTTTACAAGGACTAACCTGTAGATGAGATTAAAAATTAAGCAGATATGCTTTGCTCTCTCATGCTCATCAGAGTATCCCAATGTACATTCAAGAATCACAGCGAATAGCATACACAGACATTAATTTATTCATTACTTGAATCCAGGAATTACGGTTTTATTCTGATCTTGATTTCATTTGCCTGTTCACCAGTAGTGTGAGTTAACTATATTTACAAAGCACCTACATTATCCTGACTGCAAACAACTGCACTTTTACCATCTGTATATTTCCATTGTCTATGGAAAGATGAGCTATGTTGGTGCTTAATGGAACAACAGAGAGTCAGACTCAGCAACTATTTATATAACCATGGTTTTAGATTTGAAGTAGTTGCAGACAAGAAATGTTGCCTTGTCTGAACTACACTGTGGAAAAAAAATCGCAAGAAATCAGAAGGTCTGTGTTTGAAAGAATCCCTAAACAATAAAAAATAAATTTTACACAAGAAACCATATACACTGAACCTGGATTTGGACCCCAATATTCAGCCACACTTTTGTAATCAAATAGCAACCTTTGACATCCCAGCAGAGATGAGGGGTTATAATTCTGAGTTATATTTGTTGAAAAATATTTACCTGAAAACCTCAAATCTAATTAGAACTTAAAAAAAAATACATAAACTAAAACAAGAATGTTTTTCCAAATATTCTGTCCAACAGTTTTCTTCCTGCTAGCAAGGTTCTCTCTCCAGAAGAAGTTAAACACTCCCAAATTGTGTCAGGAGAATCTATCCTAGGCCATTCTAGCATTTGAGTCTCATCCAGGGACTGTCTGTAAAGTAGTGCTTGGCATGTGCTTAAGTCACTCTAAGGAGCCTAGTAGCAGCTTACAAGATATGGAAGACAGAGTGGCAGCACTGAGAAATATCCTGTGCACTCAGATCTTGTGATAAAGCATTGATAGGGACTTCCCAAAAGTCTGGTTTTGTCAGACTGCTCCCAGGGAAATCATGTTCCCTGTCTTTAGAGTTCAGACTCTAGTGAAATAGGAAATGGCAGTGTGAAACTTGAAGAAAAAAAAGAAAAAAAACCAAACCCCAAACTCAAACTACAAACAACTACTTTCATTTATTGCTAAACTTACTGTTTTTTACACAGCAAAAAAAATTGAAAACAACGTGTTTTATTTGCTTTGTTAGAGGGGGGAGAGAAGGGTTGCTCTCTGCAGCAAAACTGAATTTAGAATTTTCAAATATGTCACAAATCATAAATTCTGTGGCTTTCAACTGACTCTGCTTACAACAAAAGTAAAATATTGAGCAGTGAAACAGCTGCAGCAGGGAACTCATTCAAAGGCAAAAGAGATGTTACTATGTGACCCAAGAAGAGAATAGTGTTCTGATTCTTGATGAAAATAAGAAGCCAAGAGAAGGAAGGGAATTTCAAGGTGATCCAGAGACAAACATTGTTTATATTCAATTAAATTTCAAAGCTAAAATCCCAACCGAATTGTTTTCCATCTACTGTGTGTTTTATGCCACAGTGCCATATGCTACAGTTTGGAGTACTGTCTCCCTCAGTTGCCTTTTAATTGGCTTGACCTATGGGAAAGATGGCAAGAAACCAAACTAATTATATGAATTCACCTCCTGCTCTATAAAGTCAGCTATAGAATGACACATCAGATGAAAAAATAACCATAGAAATGCACTTACAGTTTCTTAACATATTTTTGCATGGTGGACCTTGTTCGTTGCAATATCATCTTACAGATTTCTAAGGGTTTTCTTGACAAATTAAGCAGGTTCAGCTCTCAAAGTGCAGAAGTCCTTTCTTGGTGAGGGAAAACAATTCATAGCATTTATTCTCCATGCAACTCTTTTTAAAGTAACTAGCACAACTTGCAAAAGGAGAGGGCCTCAGTTCAAAACAATTAGCTCATTTCAATTAAAAATAGATTCTGTATTTTTATGCCTTCTACTCAGCATATATTGGTGATACTCTTCGTTTACACTGCTTTAAATTTAAATATCATTTCTAAACAGAGAAACTGGATGCTGATGTCAAAAAAAAAAAGTGAAGTAGATTTCAGATATGTAAGAAGGTCTTATTCAAAGCCACAACTGCATGTCCCCCCAGTCAGCAAAATAAGCACCTTATTTCAACCAGTGCCATATCCATTTTACAGAGTGAAATGATGAACAATGGAAAGCTTGTGAGTGCTATCCCTGGTACGTTTTGTGCCCAGCGTGGAGTGCATTAGATACAAATGGGTAGTGTTTTAATGACTGCTTACACTGAAATGATAAAGTGTGATTTACTTGCTTTTGAGCACCTGAAAGGTAGTAGTTCCCCACTCTTTGTTAGGCAGGTATCTCTCTCTCATTTCATTGACACTGGAAGATGTCAGGATAATTGACTTAAACGTCAGTGACTTCAGACTGGTGAAATGAGCACCACTTTAAATCCTAAAGATTGAGTCCTTGGAATAGATTTCTGAGAGATTTAATCAATGTTTTTTGACAACCAGCACACATAAATATTTGTTTATTTGTCACATCACAAATATGTGTACATCAGGTATGAATGAATGTGTACCCTCAGTATGCGTTCAAGTACGTGTGTACTCTCCAACAGACTGGAATTCATTTCTATTGGTGTCTTGGCCTACAAACAAACCTTCTTAAACAGAAGAGTTCACAGAACAACTATAGAGGCCTAATTAAAAAGGGGAAACTGGGAAAGAATTAATTAACTGTCCCTACTAAACAGTTGAACTTAAATACAGAAAAGCATGTGGACATCTCTTTTATTTTGACAACAGAATTAAGCAGCTACTTAATAGTCAAAGAAAAATCAAAATAGTCTCAACTATGGAAAGAGTATGTCAACAATATTGTGCAGAAGGGCTATGGGTGTCTTCCACGTGGTTTTCTGGAAATCCCAGCATTTTCATTTTCAGAAATGCAGAACTCTAGCAGGGTTTGAACACAGGGCCCAGACACAAACTGAGCTCATATATCTATTTGGCTAGTTTAGTTTAAAACTGACTATCAGATTTTCTTTCTGATACACAGCTTGCCAAACTCAGTATGAATCTTATCACAGTTTACAATGACACTGTTACACTGCTCCTTTTTTCAAGCTGTATATTCCAGGGTTTTGACACTGATGATCTCTGATAACTGGGCAAAGATGATTCCTACAAATCAAGCACAAAATATCCCTGTATTGTTGCACTTTTGTATGGGAAAAAGTTGAGAAAAATTGCGGTTGCCAATGAATCATGAGGAACTTATATTTTTTCTTTTCTATTTAGTCAGTAGTTTACTCCTAAAGCAATTACAGAAAATGGGTCTATCTGAAAAGCAAAAATGAAACAATAATTGAGTAAACAGATACATTCTGTGTGAAGTATTTATCTTAGTCTTCACTCTCTGAGAACACCTAATGTGTGTTCTGGAGACACAGCCTTCACTCTGCAGTCAATTATCTGTAAGGTGCTCACCTGAGGCACAATTCTTGTCTGAAAACTTGCTCTGTGCTGTATTTTGAGCACCCTGCATAAGTAAACCATTCTCATTGATGAAACTTCTTCACCCTCAACCCTAAAAAAGAAGATACAGGAGCTTTATTTGACCATAGTCAAATAAATTACTTTTTTAAGTAATAGAGTCCAAGAAGTGTTTTTGTAAATTTTTAAAGTCTCAGCTCAGACATGACTGACTAGGCTTAAATCAACACCTATTTGTTTTTTTGCAGCTGATCTAGAGTCATAATCATTTTAGGGCAAGATCACAGCGTGCTGCTGCTAAAGACCTTTATGATACCACAGACCTGACACTGGTGGAGCAAGAGAGCAAACTTCTAAAGAACAAACAAGTTGTTTCCATGCAAGGACTTTCAGCCATTCAGCATGCTCTAGTAATTCAATCACAAGCTGTTACGTTATGTGCAAGAGTCCCTGGGTGAAATGGTGTAGTTTGGGTTATGAAGCAGTTCAGCCAGGATGATCATAATTGTTCCCTGCAGCTTTTAGATGTATTAGCAACAACAAAACCAAAAAAAGTAAATAAACAGCTGAATCTGCCATATGTGTGGGGAGGCTGAATTGTTCCCAAATCTTGTCTCTCCTTTTATTTTCCTCAAGTGTTGTTCTTGACCTGAGATTACATCTTCTTTGACAGAGCTGACATGATCTGACACAATCAACCACTGTGCCCCTTCCCTAAAATAAATAAATAAATAAATAAATCATAGAGATCTGAGATTTTTTTAAAGTGAATTTCAGAAAAATGAGTGAAAACAGAAAATGATCTGAACTTGAAAGTGAATTAAGAATTTTTATTTTTATTTAGATTACAAAATCTCCTTCCATTCATACACAACATCTCTTTAAAAATCAAGAACTGACCATAGAAGAGCCAGCCATTGAGAGCTGCTTCACTGACCTGTCAAGGTAATAAGGACTTTGAGACCAGTGTACATACAACAACGTGGAGATTGTTTGATTTAATATAAAAAGTGCAATTTTTGGTCTGCAATGTAAAAAGTAGAAGGAAAGTACATGATGTTGGGGGAACTGCAATCTGCAAAATATTCTAGCTTGCCAAATTTTGATTTCCAATATGAAATTATTCTTTCCTTTTAGATCTTAAAATAATTAATAAACCTGAGATTTTCCCATTACAAGTGAGTGCTGAATGCAAAACCAACATTACAATAGTGAAATTGATATAAGGAAACTCAGAAGATGTCTTCTGCCTCATCACAGTCTGCACCATGGGCTGCATGCAGGTCAATCTCTGCTCTGGCCCTTCCCTCTCCTCCTCCACTGACCTCGGTGTCTGCAGAGGTGTTTATCTTGCATTTTCTCGTCCTCGTCTTGTAATTACTGTGGAGTTTACCCATTCTTAAATGTTACCACAGAGGTGCCCTCAACATCACTTATGGTGTCAGTCTTGGACCCAGCTGGAACTGGCTGTGACTTTTCACACATGCCACACCCGCAGCCCACACCATTCCCTCCACCTTTACCAAAGCAAACCTGCCAAGCAGAAACCTAAGCTAAGAAATAGCTTACCCAAAGTCACAAATTACATCTTTGACTCAGGAAAAAAAATAAAAAATATTTTTAAAAAAATCAGCCATCCAAAATGCTAGTCTACCAGTGCACGATCCTAACGTGATTTTATGTTGCTGCATTAAAGGATAGCAGGGTACGAGTGCTTTCATCAGTTTTGTTCATGTCAAAGACATAGTACAGGATAGATCCTTGCTTCCTTAATGCTAATTCTAAATGGAAAGAAAAGAATAGCTAAATAAACTCTGTGAGTTTGAATTTCTCCTTAACCTCCCACAATCATTTAAAAGACTGACTTTCTCTCTCCTTTTATATGTTTTTTGGTGGTTTTTTTTACTGGAGAGGCTTCCAGCCCTGTACCTTCATGCTGCCTTTTATAAAACAAGGTTTTTTGTAGAGATGTATACTATTAGATATCTTAAACCCACTTGCAAAACCAGATTATGTAAATGTGAAAACAATTTTACATTGTTGGGAAAAAGAGTTTTTCATGAAAAAAATAATTAAGGCCAGCATGTGTGTATTAATGCACATTTGCAAATACAGACACCACAAAGCTGTAATTAAAATAATCTTAGAAAGCAAAATCCTATCCTAGTGGATAGTAACCAGTAACCATTGCTCATAGTGAGAAGAGAAAGATAAAATATGGGATAAGTAGGGAGAGAGTGCTGTGCAAAAGATGCACTATATTTGCACTGAATCATGTTTTCCATTTCTGCTTTCATTCAATACTGTGTCTACTAAGAGATGGTTGCCACTGAAATTTGATGTTCCAGTGAGTATGAGCAAACATAGAATGTGATCTGGAGCATCATTTGTATTGGCAAAATTCTCAGCAGGAGTCCCACAGTACTACAAGATATTAAATAGATTTATTGCCTATCAGTTTTATACCAGAGGGAGAATATCTGCTTCTCACAGTGAAGAGATGCATTATAAAAAAAGTAACTGTGATACGACGAAATCATCATTCAGCCAAGCTAAAATAAATGATAAATTCCCTCTGTGGATGATTTTTATCTGGCTGCACCTGACAGCAGAAGTTTTCACAGTCTGATATATCCACAGATTTTAAAAGGAGATTAACTCTAAACAACATTTCCTGGTATGAGTTTAACTCTCTCCCTCCTCTTCCCTATTTTCCCAAGCCACTGACTGAAACAGAGACTTTTCTTGAGTTTACAGGCAACTCAACAGATAAGTCAGGCACAACATAGAGAACATAAATTTCAATTACCATTTTACACCTCTAGCAAAGTAGAGGTGGGTGCTGTCTCTGCTGCAATTTTCTGCTACTTTCTGGAGATTCACAGCCTTCAATAAAATTTGAAGGACTAAAAGGATTCTGATGTCCTACAGCATGTAAAAAATATGATTCTGCATCATAATTCTGCAAGCAACAGAGACTAAGGGAAAGACCCTGATACACTCTGTGCTAACATAAAATCCAAGCTCAAAAAATAGAACTCTTGATTTTACAAGTGAAATATAAAGGACATCCTCTATTAAACAAGCATTTACTGCATAGTAAAGGTATTATGTTATGTCATAATAAAGCATTCAATAATTCATCCCACTTTTGTTTTGCCAGGGTCTATAAATCAGGAATTGTAGGAGATGGAAGCACACCAGTAATAGATATAAACATCTTTTTAAGTTCCATAGATTAAATAGGAAAGCCACAGATCAACTGTAAATCTGAAGTAGTCTCATCCTCTTAATGTAAAGCTGGTGCAAAATGCTTATTCTTACTCAAAAGTTTTATACATTTTATCAGTGCAAATAACCAAAGAGTAGAGGCAGAGTAGCAGACATTGCTTTACTATTCTGAACTCGTTGAGTATATTTTTTCATTCTGTACTCTCTAATATATGTTTTTTTCATGTGTGTCTTGGCTGCACATCTCTCTCTCCTCTTTATCTTTTCTACCTTTTTTTTTCTTTTTGTACACAGACATTTACCTATTCCTAATGGATTTTAGAGTGGGAGGTGGAGTACACTTCTCCATACAAATTCATTTGCCAATATTGAAATTCACATCTTTTCCTGAAATGTGTTTCTTCTGAGAGCTGAAATTAATTTTTACTGTGAGCACAAGGCTGTTGTTTATAAGGGATTGCTGCCCCGCCTCAAGGGAGCTATTGTCTGTGACAGCGAGCATTAGGCTTTGAGCAATTGTACTATGGGTTCCAGTGAAACTGTGCTCCAATTCTTACTCTGAAGTCCTCAGGGTAGGAAAATGTAGAGGCAATTAGGTCTTTCTATAACAGATAAAATATCTTGTAAATAATGAAAAGAACCTGTACTGTCCTGGTCAATATGTGCAGCCAGAGATCACCTCCAGATTAAACCAAACACATCCTCTACACAAAAAAAACCCCAAAACAACAAAAACCAAAACCAACCAACCAAACAAAAAAAAGGACAAACAACAACAACAACAACAAAACACCATGCAAACCAACCAAAAAACAGTGAAAGAGCTACATTTGACATAGGGTGACTCCTGGAGCTGGAGGACAAATCTAGTACTCCTTGTGCAGGGGTGATAGACTGATATGAAGGAAACAAAGTTGTATCTTTGTGTATCCCTTTCTTCATGGTTTTCTTTTGAATATGTTCATTAATTTCATTGGAATTTTATGTGTGTTTTAATAAATGGAATTATTTCCCCTGCCAGGAGAAGGTACCCCTACAATTAGTAGTAATAAACCTTACTGACATGATTAGAAACCTATTAAACTATGTCCTAGTTCAATTATTCTCCTCATTTCTTCCTTCATTATGTTTTTCTTTGACCAATTCTTCTGGTAAATATTCAACAACTGGATTCATCTGGAACAGTGTTACAAGCTGGGGACAAAGGGAATGGTAGGGCTTCAGTCTTGTAATTCATTCTGTGCAGATGGGTTTTATGATTTAAGCGCTGTCTCTTATTTAGACCCAAAAGACTCCCAAAAAGAGTCAAGTGATAGTATTTTTTTGTCCTATATATTGAAAAAACTAGATGCCCTCGTTGACTTATTTGAGCCTAGTGAAAGAATTGTAATTTACAAGTTTACAAGAAGAAAATTTAAAGACATTAAAATTAGGTCTTAGGTAATTGTAATCTAAAATTACTCTATTTCTTTGTTTCTATTCAGATCAGGACAGTATAGATGAGTAAGTCAGATTTGGAAAAAAAATGTGCTCAGGACTCTGAGGCTGGCTGCCACAAAAGAGCAGTATCCATGGTCTGAAGCTCCCTGGGTCTCTGAGGCAGGGTGGCAACATTCAAGACCCTCATGGGAATGCTCCACAGATTGTGTGCTGCGCTCCCAGGCAGCACTTGGAAATTAGTGATACAGTGACAAACTCTCAGGCCAAAGCTGTAGCAGGAATTCTTCCAACATCAAGGATGAGCAAATACGAGTCCTCTGCTCTGGCTCTGCTCATATTGGTACTTTAAGCATGGCTATAAAGTTTAAGTACTTTGGTTGCTGTTTTGTGAATGGCTGAAGCACCCACTCCTGCCAGCTGAGCTATTTGAGATCAGCTTCACACATCAGCACAACTGAATTCTGCAAACCATGACTTTGCCATCTGTATACTATAAGTGCAGTTCTCTGAGGTTTCTAAAAGAACAGCTCAGGGCTTGGCATGACTGCTGCTTCATTTTAAATCCTTTTCCAGGCATTCTGAGGATATAAGGACTGCTTTGATAGGGAGATTGAAAGTGTGTGTATATGTGTGTAAGTAGTGGGAGAGGAAATTAATGAATGATCCCTTTAGGTTCAGGATGCCAGCCTTCAAAAACACCTGTAGAAACTGCACATCTATGTTTCCAGAGAGAGTTCACATATCGATGCCAAATCATCTGCAAAGGACATGTGACTGCTCAGCAGATCAGGACAGGTGAAAGCATTCAATTAGAAAGAAAAGCCAAGGATTCCCATCCCTCTGGAGATCCTGCTTTAAATATGTAAACTATCCTGGAACAAACCTACAATATGTGATCTCCTGAAAGTGAGCCTCTGGTACTTCCTTACCGTTCTGCTCTGTCACCATCTGGCCCAAAGAAACTTTAGCACTTTGGTAAAGTGGGGAAAATTGGAAACATGATGCCAGGAAGGCCTCTTTGTGGTCTGGTAGTTAATACTGGAGAGGGCTGAAGTGGGGTCAGACCCCAGCCACACTGTTAGCGCTGAAAGGCGAGGCACAGCAGGTGAGGCAGGGCTCAATAGGACACCTTCATCCTGGAGTTCAATAAACATCTCTAAAAATTCCCAACCTGCAAAATGGTGCAGAGATGTGTACACGTGCACAAGCTGGTGCCGTAACCTACCTTCTCTCCTCATTCTATGAGGAGTTCTCATTCATGAGTCAGTACTCACCTCTGGGATACACTGTTCATCTCTGGACACTGCACTTCAGCTGAACACCACATGTATGAAATTTAATGGTACCATTTGATACTGCATTAGCTAAGTTATTTTCATATTCTGACAATTTATATTTCTGACTTGCGTTAGAGAATCTCATTAGAAACATGGTCATAAATCCAGAGGGGAGTTACATGTGCTCCAAGTCTCGGGTCAGGAGTTTGCCACTGAAATTCCAAGTATCTGGGCATGTGTGAGCTCAGAGTAATGATCTTGCTCTCTCCTTATTTCTCTGCCAACTTTCAGAGTTAATCAAACAAGTTTCTCACATGCAGATTTATAAAATGAGCCTTCCATAGTCAAAAAAACCCCAAAGAACCCCCAAGAACTTAAAAAGCTATTTTTTTAATGGGTCAATATTTAAAAAATTTTAAGCTAAAGCAGAATCAAGAATTCATATCCTTTTTCTGTCTTCAGAAAAACAGGCATTTCAAGTACTGTGGACAGGTGGGAATTTTCATGTAAATGTAAGTGAAACAAAAATTCAGAAACCAAAATTCAGTAATGTAATATTAGCATCATACACAAGAAACTATCAAAGAGTTCACGTTGCCTTCTGGTTTATATTGTATTCATGTCAGCTGAACATAAAATTTTCACATTTGGGATGGGAAAAAAGTTCTTTGGTATTATGATGACATTATAATTCTTGATTTACAGCCATGGAACCAGTTCCTGGAGCATTTTCAAACAGCAAAATGTCTCAACAGCACATATTTCCAAGCTGTAGTTTTAGCAGATAACAAAAATAGCTCTCACTGGATAGTGTGTGCTAGACAGCAGTCAGTGTGTTCCCTGCCAAAACACATGCTGCCATTTGAGCACATCCAGGGTGGAGGGAGGCCAGGGAACAGCCTGTATATAACACAACCTGCAAGATAATAGAAAGATATAACTTTCTGCTTCTTTCACTGCATACTGACTGTAGGCTATAATGCTATCCGCTGTCTGGCACTTGCAATAGCCCATGTATAAAGTGGTGGCCTACGTTCTTGAAAGGCAGCTTTCTCCCAGTATCTAGAGTGTTTCTGCATATTTTTGACAATTCTCTCATGCTTCTGAGCTGGTAAACCTGGTTGATTATGTTTATTAGTGCAGTTTCTCAAATTGTCAAAACTTTTCTCCCTTAAGTACATAAAATGTGACTTGTACAGTGTGTCAAAGGACTTTTCCATGCTGCCAGGTAGGATTTATGTTTGCAGTGCTATTTTCCTCTTTTCAAGTGACAGGTTGAGGATTTTTTCCCTCTCTTAAGGGTGGGACCCCCACCTGCCCAGACTCCCTGACAAGAGCTTCATCTGTTTTCCAGCTCTGTGGAAAACAAGACAGCCAGCGGAGCTGAGACTCTCCAGGAGCCAAAGACTCTGGCTGATTAATGACTCAGAAAATGGATTCTCCAGGACAGAATGCTACCTGTTCACATGGAGTGTATAAAACTCACCACAGAGTGTCAAAACAACCAATTGCTAAAGTGCATGCTTCCTCTAAGAAGACAATAATCTTTCCTTGGAATATGTGTGAGGTTGTCTCATCATAGCCAGGCTGAGTTGAATACCAGGATGATGTAATTATAGCAGTTACCCCACATCTCTCTGTAAAACAATCCATCTGAATTTCAGACTTATCTTCTGAAATTTACTCCTGTTAATTAGTCTGGCATGCCTAATTTAATATTACCTGCAATTCTGCATATTTGGCATGGAAAGACTACACACTAAAAGACCAGCTGTAGACCTGTCAAGCAGAAAGTAGCCTACAATAGCTTCTCCACTGTGTTTCTGATTCTTTCCAGGTGTTTCCATCTTTAACTCCTACCTTTCTCTTTCCTATAATTGTTTTGATTTCACTGCATATTTCTCATAGATTATAATTACACAGGTTGTTAGTCAAATCCATGATATTTATTAAAACATTACTAAGAATTTTCTTATTCAACAAATACCATTACTTCATTCTCATTATGAAATTCTGCTTCAAGATTTCTCTTTTACCCACACTGCCTACAGCAGGGGCATGCTGATGAGAACAGGGGCTTCCCTACCTCTCTCACCTGCTTTTCCTGACTCTGCCCACGCACCCACACTGGTTTATATGTCTGTCCTGAGATGTGCCACGTACCTTGAGAGTAATCAAAGTGAAGCTTTCCTTTCCCTTGATCTCCCCAGAGCTTTAGTCCCAGCGTGGTTCCCTCTGTGGTTTCTCCACTTTCTGTGGCAGCAGATAAAGGACAGGTCCCTGTTGTGGCTGAAGCTGCTTTTTTGGTAGGAGCACTGGTTTTTACCAGTTAGACATACACAATACCCTTAGATTATGGCAAGAAAATTTACCCAGATCAGCAGTACTGTAATACCCCTAGTTCATAAATATAACAGTGCAGAAAAGATAAAGTGAAAAGTGAAGAGTAGATAGCTGCTGTCTTGAATTTTTATGAATGGAAACCATCAACAGAAGATTTTATTAATTCCTTAAAAATTTGGATATTATTTGACATTTCCTTTAAACAGCAAAAATATTTTATTTAATTTTCATTTGCGACATATCTCCCTTTGGTTGCATTCTCATCTGATAAATTTGGGTGAAATCGTTCAGACAAAGAAGGGATTTTTAAAATCTGGGGTTTTTTTCCCCCCATGCCAAGCAGCAAAGTAAATGGATTTCACTGTATACAGTTGGAGTAGAATATATTTAAATTTCACATTTTATACATACATTGACTATAAAGATTATTGTGCTTTCAGGGTCATTTGAAAACAAGTGCTCACAAAGATAAAATTTATGAGGACTTTAAAACACACCATGTCCCATGAGCTGCAGTAAGCAGCCTTAATTAATAAGTGACAATCTCAAACATGAACACACAGCTAAGCAATCTCTGTTAAATTCCTAGCTATCTGAGTTAAGGTGCAGGGATTTGGGAAGCACACTGCTTTTTTCATACTACAGGACAGAGACATAGATTTATAGTAGCTGCACATACTACTATTTCTGTTCTATAGATTTCAATTTCAAGTGGAATAGCTTCAACCACTTTCTTTATATATCCATTCTTCAACAAAGGGAAGTGGGAGTAAGAAATCTAATGCAAAACCAGCATGGAGTACCGAAACTAAAGCAGCAGATACACAAAAATGCAGAAGTAAAATAAAATTTCATATCTGACCTATTTATAGCCATATGTACCTGGTATATTGTCCATATCATAATAATTTCCTCATTACTAACACAACACAGATCTGTTTGATTTCTCCTTATACACTTGGTTTCAGTATTTCAGGGAAAGGAGGAAGCTCCAGTGCTTCCTAAAGCACGGGAGGTGATTGACAACATTACAGCCCCACTTGTAGATAAGAGCCTGCTCTGCAGAGCATGGTGACTATGAGATTATGATGTAATAGAGATCCTGGCTGTACACTTATTGGATTTTATGTCTCTGCCCAGATGTTTAGATAAAATCTGCATATCTCCTCACTCTCTATGGCTTTACAGTAAGAGCATGAATATTTTTTTAGTGCTTTCAAGCAGATCTATAGAGAGTAGAATAATCCCAAGGAACCAGAAGAAAAATGGCAGACTGGGTACTCTGTCTAGGTTTTCATTGATGAGACCTCCTTTGTAGCATTTCTTCTTTCTTTCCAGTGAGTTTGCCCTAGGGCTGAGCACCTTTGATGTCTCTGTGCTTCAACAGCTTGAAATTGCTTAGGCAAAACAGAACTCAGAAGGATTTTTCACTGAGAAGGGGAAAAAAAATAAAATTGTCTTCCCTAGAAGTGGTTTCTTTTAGGAAATTTGAGGCTATTTTTTATTTATTTGTTTTCATCTTCTTTTTGAATTTTAAGTTCCTTCAAATTGTCCCTGCTTCACTGTCTTTAACTGCTTCCCACAATAACAAATTGGAGAAACAAAATAAAATAGAATTGGTGATAGAGAAGGGTAAAGGGTAGGAGACAAATGAAAAACCAATTTGAAATCACATAGTTACAAAATGGGTACATATAACTTTTCCACACAGACTTTACAAGAATCTGAAGTTTGGTTTTTCCTCATCCCAAAAAGATAAACAGCTCAGTTAAACTGATTTGTAGTGTCCCCTTTTGTTATGCAACTTAGAATCGTGCCATTTATTTCATATTTGCATCATAATGAGAGAGCATGCCTCAAGTTTCTTAATCAGGGAACCAGAGGCACACAACTTCTGCAAAACTCTTAGACAAGTTTAATCTGAATATTTATTACAAACCAAAGGAAAACTTGGAAACACCTTGGAATTCACTTTGATACAAGTCATGTGTGTGTGGCTGAAAATCAGAGCATTTAAGGGATTTATTTTTCTTTATTATGTAATTTAAAGGAGTAAGCTTATTGTTATTTCAAAAAGAATTAGTTACTATTCACTAGAAAAAGAGTCTTTAGGTCAAAAGTAATGTAAAATTCCTGTAGATTCCTGTGCCTTTTGTACCAATGGGGTCCAACTCACTGTGAGTAGCTTAATAGCTTGCTATTTATGTAAAGCAATTGTTTTAAACAGATGTCTGTTTTCTACATCTATGAAGCCAGAATAAATCTAGCATCCAGTGACAAATTAATGTTGGTTTTAACATCACCACCTGGAAAGCCCTATATGGAGCATATAAATTGTGCTAGTGACCTCATACAGTATTAGATTATTTTTTGGTGTCATTTTCTACATTTTTATATTATACAAAATACAATTCTATAACTCTTTGACAAATTCCCACTGCAGCATATTTTCTTATTTCAATACTTTTTATCAATCCATAGGATTAAGCAAAGGGTTAATATTAGTGCTAATATTTTTCTTCCAAAACCCCATCAACAGTTCTTATCCAAAGGTAGCATTACATTTGACTAAGACTGAATACTTTAGAGAGTTTTGTAGGCAGTATGAGGATTAAACATCTGTAGAAGCAAATGTGAGATTTTTTTTAGATAATTCATTCTGATCATAGATTAATTATTTTCCTTCACTAAACCATCTTACTTTACGATAAACCTGCTTGCTTTACACATACTTCTTTTCAAATCTTGAATATTTTTCAATAGCTACTTCTTCTCCCTGCTCTCCACAAAAAACCCAAGAAATCTGCAGTATTTGATTTCATCTCATCACAATCCACACACAGTAGGAGAAAACTAAGATGTTCTCCTGCTAGATATTCCTAAGCAAATTTCCCGTCTCCCTTCTCTCTGCTTGTAAATCTTTTTACTGAAGACCTCTAGAGAGGTTTCACAGGTACTGTGTGGTCTTTGCCACAGACCACACAACTCCTGCTGTAACCAAACCTAGAACCTGCCTGTGGGCCTCCCCAAAAACATCCCCTAGTGCACCAACAGCTGTCTCTCATTTACGCCTTGATACGGTGGCACTAAATTAACAATTATTTGATCTCCTACATCTAAAAGAAGAAGACAGTGAATATCAATTCTGTCCCTATGGGGGTGTAATAGGGTACCTACCAGCAATTTTTTGCAGGACTTTCCTCAGTCCTGGATTCTGGGGGATTATCTGGTCAGTCATTCCCCCTACAAGCAGCAATGGGCTAGATGGAGACATTAAATAGGTCAGGTGTGATCCTCAGCCTGTCATTCTGACCTTATGAGTTAAAGTTACATTGTGAAGAGGTATGGATATAAAACCTGGATTCAGGGTCTGGAATTGCCCTTTCTGCTTATGAAGACTCCAAGAATACCTTTGAGATCTTAAAATTTTCTTGTCTATGGTATGTTTGGGCTTTTTTCAACCTTCATAGGGGATTTGTGTGTGTCTGTGCTTGTGTTAAGAAAACATGAAATACCTAAAGAAAAATTTTGGAACACTTAACCACAAAACTTTGCTGACAGAAGTCATACAACAAAATCAGAGTTCAGTACACAGAACATCTTATACATAGGAACAGGGTGTTTACAGAATTCCTTGGCCACAGAAGATTCACATATTAACTGGCTACAGACAATTCTCACACCTGTTTTTAAATAGCACTGCTGTGAACACAACCACAGTTCAAATTGCTTTGGCACCAAAACAACAAGCAGAAATGAACAGACAAGCATAGCAATGACTCAAACTGTTTCACAGAATGTTCCTATCCCAGAATTCTCAGAAGATAAAAATTGGACTGTCTCCTTCTTTTCCTCATCCATTGATGGAGTCTAAATTAGCAATGTCAACACATTGCAAAGTGAGAGGCAGTAGCACCCTAGCCAGTATGAGTGAAAAACAGATTATCATTGTGCTGATTAAGGAAAAGAGAATACTTACTCTTTTTTTTCTGGTAGGTGTGAGCACCTACCAGAAACTGTTCTGAGCTGATTGAAATTTCCTGTAATTAAATCAGTTAGCAACCACAAGGCGTGTCCATTTCCAACTTTGTTGGATGGATTTCCCAGATAGGTCAATGCAGATCATCCTTTGATATTCCGAAGTATCAGATTCCATAAATACTCCATGATCAGTGGAAACTTGGGCACCTCCTATGGGTGTTTTCTGGTTGCATTGATACTTCTAACTTCTTACTGAGGTTTTTTTTCTTTTCTTAGTAAAAAATCAATTGCATTCTTTACAGATCTGTCAAGCCTTTTGCTAACAATATGTGCTAGGGTTTATTCCATTCCTATGTAGAAATAGCTATACAACATTATACAGCCTCTTGCCACCCAGTAAATAAGCTCAAACCACAATTTATAAGTCAGTATTTTAAGGAGATTTATAGATCACATAATATTAAAAATAAAAACAAAACAACTAAAAACACCCTAAAAAGCAGCTTTGAAAAACACATTATGGAGTATACAAATACAGGAACAATTCTGGAAAGACATGGGAAAATAATGTCAAGTAACATGCAAATTATTGTAAAAATCATGAATTTTTAGGGGAAGATCACTTACATGGCTGTAGGTACTTACATTATTTATAAAGCATCTACTTTTTGGGGATTTTTAAGAATAAGATTTACCAATGGAATCTGAAGAGAGGGACCAGGGTTTCCCACTTTACTCTATTGAACAGGGAGAGTCCAGGGGCAACTGCCCTGATATTCTATCACTTTTGACCTTTTAAAGGACATTATAGACACCTGATGGGATGAAACCAGTGCCACTGCATCTGGTTATCTGATAGAGCCTCAGCCTGCAAAGATTCACAGTGGTTTTATCTCAGTTCTCTGCATGTATGCCCTTCCAAGTGTTAGAGAATCATAATGGTATAATTTAGCCCGAACAAAATAAAATTATCAGCTTTCTTGACTGTCAGCAGCAGCTTAATACAAAATTTAATTTGCTGAAGTAAATTTTAGAGGGATTTTGTTTTGTTGTATGTTTTGGTTTTTATTTCCTCCAGAGAAGCATCCTAGACTGGGATATCATTGATTCACAGCTCCAGCCACAAACAGAATCTGTTAAGATCAGAGTTATATAACATTACTATAACATTAGTTTCAGCTGTGTGAAGTTGGCATGGGATTTACTTTTCTGTAAAGGGACACTAATTATCTCATGTTATCAAGAGTTTTAAAAGCACTTTCAAATATGATGCTAAATAATTACACGTGTCAACAGTCTTACAGCAGATAACATAAGAATTAAAAATATCTATCTGCTATCAGTCCATTTTGCTCACTGCAAAAGAGCTGTGTAATGCTCAGCTCATAATTTGATAAACCTAACCCAGAGGAAAGAGAGGAAACAGATGTTTTATTTCATCATGAGAAACACTTTTTTTCTCCCCCATTATATTATTAGTATAGATTCAAAGGCACAGAGATGATTATTCTGGCCTGGAAAATGAAATTCTTCTCCAGGGACCCTTTTCAAACTGATTTGCTCAATCAGAACTGTCTCCTGTTACCTGATCCTGACTAAGGCGCTTCAGAGTCTCTAATCAAGAGATGATTACAGATGATGACATGGAAGAGGTTCAGGTTTAGTGTCATCATGGTGGTAAATCAATAATGTGATTGTCCAACTCAGTACCCAGGAGATCTGTGTATAAATCATGTTATTTACTGGCTCCTCATGTCTTGCTATGAAAACAAAATTGATGTGCTCTTACAGTGTAGAAATGCTCATTCTAAGAATACTTGGTCTGGTGTAAGCCTTAATGTTTCCAAGAAAATTATTTCAGTCTCCATTTGGTTTTATTAAGATTACAGCTGTTTCCATATTTCTGGTGACTTGTCACTTTATCCATGCTCCATATGTTTCAAACCCAAAATCAAACCTGGCTGTCAGTATCAAGATCTCTAGTGAAAAAAGCCTTCACAATATTCAGACCCCTTTGATAATAGTTTTGGAAAGGGAATCTTATCAAAGAGATTCAAATTCTAATTTTTTTTTTAAAGTACAAACTAAAAAGCTTCCAAGAAAGCATAAAGGTTATTGTGGAATAGCAAGGTGTTCCCCTTCTTGCACTGAAAGAGTAAATTAATATGTTTCTTGTGATTCAAAACTAATAATGTTACGGCTTTGTTCAAACATACTTTGACCTGGGAAATCACAAGATATGTAAGGGTTCTCCTAATTTCTGTATCTATGCATCAGATATTCCACTTCAACTGAGGAACAGTAGAACCCAACATTTCTTTCAAAGTCCTTTTAGACAGAAGGAACTAGAAGCAACTTATGTTGATTAATTAATAAAGATTCAGAGTTATCCAGTCTTATTTACTCTGTTGCAATGTACATTTTTGTTTTAGAATTAAGTACAGCATTTTTGTAGCTTCCTTCAGGATTTATCTGTAAGTAGATAGTTTGCCATTCACATTCCTGAGAGGGTACATTCTGATCATACTCCCTGAGCCATCAATATAAGCCCAAGGATTTTTTTTTGTTTTGACTCAAGTCTGGATGTGGCAGAAGATTTATCTAATTTTGATTTAGATAGTTTGATTTCTATTTTGCAGTGTTCCAGAAAAAATTAAAGTACTACTGCAACCATTTAAGGAAACGTCTATGGCTAATGTCAACTTTCTCTTGAGGAATAATTATGGGACTGTGCTGTATACTGACCATCTCAGCAAGAATCCCCAAAACTGCTCCACTTCTGAATTCACAAGGGCAGAACAAGATTATGTGGTGCTGTAGGTCAAAGCGCTTTAGACAGAAGCACACCTGGCACAGTATTTTCATAATTTAATGAGAGAATAAATAAATATTCAGTTATTACCTTTGTCTTGGTATCGTGGGCAGGGATTGTTGCCTGGATCTATCCTTACTGATTGCAATTTGATCATCAGGTTAGATCAACTACTTCTTATTCATAGACTTTGCTAAAGGATTTTTTTTTTTTTTACACAAGGAGTCAGACTTAAATATTTATTGATGTATAACATCTATGTGAAAGCCAAAAAAAGCTTCAAAAGGTGAAGCTAGAAGTGAGAGTTGAAATTTAAAGCTGCCAGATTTAAGATGCTTCAAAGATTTCAACCTGTTATATGTAATGGTTTGCAAAAGTGCCTTTTGAAAGTAGTTTTCCCTAACACTTTTGGGCTAAGAGTGAAATCTTTTCTGTTTATTATTTTCATGATGTTCAGACACTTATCTGATGCAGCATGAAGGATTTGATCCTGAAAAAAACACCTGCAAATGTAAAGAAATCAACTTACTGTGACCAGGGTTAGCTAACAGGAGCAAGAAAAAAAGTAGTCAGCACTTAAGTTCTGCACTACAAACAGAGCATATTCAAGAAATGAATGAAAAGGCAAAAGAGAGGGAGAAAAGAAAAAAAAATCAGAGATATGATTTTGAAATAAAGCATAAATTAAAAGCACACGTTTAATATGAAGCACTAAACCATGTTTAAAAAATTATACTACCCTGAAAATAAGAAAGAGTTGAGGCAGCCAATCTAGGACTTGATAATAATCAAATTAAATTTAAAAAAATAACAGAAGGAAAATTCAAGAAATAAATAATCCTTTGTAACTAGAGACAAAAAAGTGGAAGAAAAATAAGTGGAAGAAAAATAAAGGGCACATTCTGCTTCCTAAAACCAAAGATGTTTAATTTGTCATAAAAAACCACTATAGAACAATAAAGCTATCCAGACAACAAAAAGAATATTAGAGTTATCTGTATTTGAAACAAGGATTTAAGCCTCAGGTGTTTGCAGGAATGGCTGCAACAAGATTTTAAAGGGTTTTCAAACCACTAATAGTTTTATTTTCTTGCTTTACTTATTTTTACACAAGCAGTTGCAAAGTGATAAACTACAGGATAAGCACAAAGTGATAATAGAATTTGATAAGACAGAACATGTTTGGTGCAGTATAATTCATGCCAGATGAAATTAGCAGAAGTTACAAACAAAGAAATGACGTTGTTCATTCAAATCCAAAGCTGACCTCCCAGAATTCACAGGGGGAATGTCAGATAAAAGGAAACATCTTTGCCCCAAAGCACATTTTAATGGCAGATACAGTAGAAGAAAGCTCATGGCTAACCAACTACCTGACTTTTTCCACATTTACTACTTGGCCATATGTTGGCCCAACACCAAATCCAGTTCTAGGACCTCAATACAGTTGCTAAATTCTCTCATTCAAGATATATATTTCCCCTCTCTTCTACTGCTGCTTGATGACTCCTTTACATAGCAGGGAGGCATTCCTAGTTCAATCTTAATCCAAGACTTATTGCAGACTTCTGCTGTACTCTCAGGGGATGGAAAGGGGAGAAACAGTGAGACCATCAGAAGCATTCATTCTTGACATGCACAAAGGTTACCCGTGCCCCAGGCATGATTTGTTAAAATGCAAGTAATTCTATTGCTAAAGGAGAATTTTCATGAGACAGACTTCTGCGAACAAATAAATACTTCAAGATTATTGATTGCCATCAGAGAGACCATCATCTGGTACAGTTTGGCCATTTCTAGTCTGAGCAGCCTTCAAACTGGCAGCTGAAAGAAAAGAGTCTTTATTATTCTGTGTCAGCCACCCGCTTCCCTACAGGCAGGATAAAATTTGCCAATACATTCATGGGCATAACAAGAAAGAGTATTGCTATTAACTGCCCACAGTACTGACTTCATGCTTATTAACTTCTCTGATCTCCTCTTCCTCTGTTCACAATTAGCAGAGGATGCCCATTTGTAGCCTTCAGGCTGGAAGCCTTCACCCTCACATCCAGTTGAATGTGCAGCAGTAATTGATCCAGCTGCAAAGCTGCCTTTAAGATCAGAGGTCCCTCCATCCCCAGAGGCTTTCTGCAGCTGTGTGCCCTCCCCTCAGCCTGGCTGCTGCAATGGAGTCTCAGCCTTGCTGGGGTGACTGCTGTGCTTCCACAGCTCTTTGGTAAAGTGTAAGGACCTGGCTCCCCAGTGCCTTGGGCAGCATGTTGTCATTTACCTCTATGCAAACTGGGAGTAACATACTGCTGGAGCAGTACATTAGAGAGAAGAAAACTACTAAGATCAAGCTAACAACATAAAATGGTTTCTTCTCAGCAAGAGACTTCAATAAGTCTCTTTAAATTTAAGTGTAAAATTCCCTTTCTTTTTCTGTACTGTAGTTTCAGCAGGCTCTGATTCTTTCACAAGCAAGCTTCTGAGCTGGTTTTTTTTTTAACGCTTCTTGTTTTTCTCACAGCTCAGCAAACACAATCAGGGCTGCTCTGTAAAGGTATCTTACCAGGCTTACCTGATTCACACAGCAGGTTACAATGACAAGAACAAGATATCTGATGTGAATGCAGACTGATCCAGAGGAAAGGAATAGTAATCAAAGATAAAATTGTTAATGGAAAGGAGAAAAATAATTTAAAGAGCTATGCAAGCAAAAAATATTGGTAAAGAACAAGTGAATTGTTAACATTAATTACAGAAGAACAAGTGAGAAAAAAAGGAACGGAAAAATAAAACAGCACTACTGTCTCCTAAAGATGAAAGTGGCGCTTTCCTCTCTCCCTTACATAATGTAAGGAAATAACCCCTTAATGTAGGTGGTAGGATGGATTCAGTAAAAATGCAATAAAAGAAGGCAGGACCATCGAAGTAGTAAAAAAGAGCAATGCAGTGCAGTATACAATAGTGACCTACAACCTTTGATGACCCAGAAGAGAGAAGACACACCTATTTACTTACTTTGGGGTTTGTTTCTTTTTTATTGTGATTATTAGTTCTCCAGTCCTTTTCATTTTTCTCAAGGTGATATCACAAAATATGCTTTTACAGTTAATTTTATAACTGAGTGGTTTGGGGTTTAGCTGATTTTGTTTGCTGTTTGTGCAATGGGTTTTGTTGGTTTTTTAGTGGTTTTTTTCAGATGTAACATCTTGTGGAATAAGAATGAACAGCTTGAATGAAAGTGTGGCTGAACGGCATTTTTCCCTCTACCTACAGGGGTAGGGGCTGTCGTAACAAACTGTTTGGAAAGCCAGCAGCACCTAAGTAGTTCAAACATCAGCAATGCTATGTATCCAAGCATGTCTGAATTGCAGTCTAAGGCAGAACTGTACAAGCTAGCTTTGAATTAGACAGCTTGTGTGCCAACAGCAATGAATCTCACATCACCACAGTTCTTCCTTCTCTATTTCAAATTAATTTCCTGATGTGGCTCTATATGAAGAAAATTACAGAATCCAGCACACCTGTCACTTCAGCCTGGGCAAAATTAGTAATAATAGCAGCTCTTTTGTAGTAGTATTACACTGATGTATAAGGGGAATATGCTACATTTAAAAAAAAAAAAATGTTTAAAAAGACTTTTAATTAAGCCTCATGTTTTTTCATAGGGGAACATCATTTGTCTTTCCCTAATCAGTAAAAGCTATTCATTACATTTGGTAAGTATCAATCTATCCATCCATCCACCTGTAGACAACAATATCTCACAGTATGATGCATTTCCATCTCTCTCCATGGAATCCCAATATTTGCTGTTAAATAAAACAAAGACAGGGTCCAGTCTCTGGGCAAATGGTTTGGCTTAGCTATATCCACACTACACAGCACTTAGTATTCATCTTTCCCTGAGCCTCAGTCACCTTAAGTCATGCTTATCATCTCTATATGTTTTCTTTTCAGTTGAACGTGTCCAGACTACAGAGGAATCTGAGTTGCAGTCTACCAGTGTTTCACTGCCTGAGAGAGGGGGATGTTTTGGGGGCTCTGGGTGTAGTCTGTGTGTGGGCACATGGCAGTGCTTGAGGATGCCAGTCTTGCTGGCTACTGTTGGAGGACTGTACAGGTCAGAATAGCTACACTGCATATTGCTCACAGGGGGGACATGAGAGCTCCCTGACACATCCTATGCCCCAAATTTTACCCAGATGTTCTTTCAGAAAATTCTGGTGTCAAAACCATGACTGGGAACATGATAACATTTAAATAACAGACACGATGACAGAGGAGATCCTCAAGCCCATCCCTTCATCTGGATTATTTAGCAATGTAGATAAAGCTAATTTTTTCCACTTCTTTTGTATTTTCTTTTTCAAGAATACCCCTGACAAAGGGGTTGTACAATGCAATTGAGTCAGTGAAATCTTTTAGCAGGACCTAGCAGTCAGCAAAGAAAAGAATAAACTCAGGAAGCAAGTATAAAGGAACAAAAACCTGGTTACAGCAGGACATTACATGTAATTAATAATAATCTGAAGGAAAAAGAGGCTTGGATAGCCATGTCAGCAGTATTTCCATTGATGTGGGGACCTACTCAAACATACAAAATATTTTGTTCCCTGTGTCACAGATCCCTTACAGAAAAGCTGTAATAGATGTCTCAGGGTCTGGGGGCTTGGTTTTTCTTATTCCCCTAAAAAGAACAAATGAAAAGCACTAATCCAAGCTAAAAAATTCAACTGCAAAAACAAACAATACCAACTGCCTTATACTGACAAGATGCTCTAGCAGCTTAGTTGGTTTTCTTGCTACTTTACAGTTAGTTATGAATTTTTGAAGCCCTTTTCTCCTTGCAGAGAAGACACAGTGGGGATGATGAGGGCTAATCATGGCATGTGAGCCAACACTCCCATTAGCAGGAGCTCTGATGCAGTCACAACTGTGCTAACTGCATCTGAGCACTGACCAATCCTCTGGCACAGAAAACCTAAAGTAAGAATAAATGTAGACTGCAATCACATTTATAAAAACACCTACATAAAAAAAAAGAGTGAATATGTGCAAAAAAGATGTGCCCTGTTTTTCCAGGGGCATTCACATTGCAACTTATTTTGCTGCAGTTAGTCTTCAAGCAAATGAAGGCAAAATCATTATCTGCTGACCAGTGTAATTAAAGAAGTGATTACTTTAACAAGTAATTGGTAACAAAGTGCATAACCAGTAATCAGAAGCACAGACCATATGTTCTTAAATATGACCAAATCATTTGTGTAGTGTTTATGTGCAATAAATAAAAAAACAAATGAAAAATCTGCTGACAGGGAATAAGTAGCAATAAGGGTAGAGCGATACTTTAAATCCTTCATTCTGGATCATTTGGGTAATGTTCCATTCATTTTAGATTCATGAGTAGAAGGCTTTACAGATTGGGTATGCATACCATAAATCTCAGGTTATCCATTATTAGGTGGCATTCTGCTGTTTGCAATTGTACATGTTTACTTTGTGCATAATTAACTGCATAATAGCTGTCTGTGTTCTGTACAGAATTTACACTCGGGCTCTCATCAAAACAAATGGCTCTAGAAAGTAGGCCACTTCCATTAAGCTATCCACAATCTGCATTTTTCTAATACTGTTTCTCAGAAAGTGGAGTTGGAGCTCTGATTTTCCAGCTGCAATTAGAATAAAATCCAGTCATTCAAAAGGCCCCATATTTGTGTTTTCAGGGTATTTTATTAAATCTTACAGAAGTAGTTGGAACATCAAGGGGTGGAGACAGAGCAAGGCTTGAGTATACATAGCAGAAGCTGGGATGATACATTTCCATAAAAATAATAAGTACAGAGCAGATTTGGACAGGCAATTGATCATTGCACAGCTCCATGCTATGGATCAAAAAGTTCACCCTGCAGTTCCTCCATTTCTGTGCATGATTACCACTACGAGATCAACTACCTCTGCCATCCGGTTTCTTTATTCACTGTGTGTCAGCAAAAGCTGCCAGACTTCTTTCTCCGTAATGCAAAATTGGATAGAAAAGAGAAAGAAAGAAAGTAAAATAAAACATTCTGAAAGGAAGGAGGGAAAGCTACTAATAACACAAAATAAGGCTCAAAGAAATAGGGACAAGCTGCTAATTAAGAAGTCCAACAGCTACAGATTAAAAGGAGACAAAATATAGAGAAGTGGTGAATTTGTCTGCCTCGTGGAACGGCAAGATGGTGTCCCTATATTTTTTAATTATCTAAATGCTACATAAAGAATATTTACTACAAATGCAGGTATGCAGTGAATATTATTTTACAGCCTATATGCTACATAAAGAAAGTGTTTTAGAATAGAAGTTGTTTGAAAAATGATTGCTACAAATATGTGGGGAAAAAACCTTATAATCTTTCCTTTTGTTTGAAGGATGTACTGTGATAAAATGTGGTTATCATGGTGCAGAATAATGTAAATATTCATAATAAATCAAATCTCCAAGACTGGTCAGCTTTAAGCTAGTATATATAAAAAAATATGAAGTTTTTAAATGGCCCACTAATGCTAATGAGCTTCCATTTTTTTCCATATGAAATGTTGAAGTTCTACAAGTGAAGTAAACAAATTATATACAAAATTATTTGCAAAGATAATAGCATGCATTTTACATATGTTTTTTTTCTGTTGTCTTACAAGTAATCCTATGTAAATTCACTCTTTTTTTCTTACAAACAACTTTATACTATGTTCATTTGGAGAGGAGGTGGAGAGGGAATTGGTTTTTTTCCTGGCTTTCATTTTCTCCTTTAAAAGAAGTTGTGGTTTTCTTTCAGGACAGTACTTTTTAAAACTAGTTTTCCAATTACTTTGTTTAGAAGGGATCCCTCTCAGCCCACACCTTGTGTCCTACAGAGAATTTTGGTGTATCTGATTTGTGTAATATCAACATGTAGGATTTTTCAGTTGAGAAACTTCCAAGATCTCATGAAGCAAAGTGCCAAAATTCCAAAATTCACATTAAAATGGATATATATTTCTATGGCCTGGCATGGTTTCCTTTATTTTTTTTTCAAAACTCCTCACTATTGAAAATTAGATATCAAAATCAAAACCTGCCACGTTCTGCAATATGATGTCTATATATTTTCAAATTTTCTAAATGGTATGAAAACAATAATTAGTACCAGCTCAGGTAGGCAGTATTATTTTTATCTGTGGTATAAATAAAGTGTTTTAGAGCAGGATTTGCACTCAGTCCTCATTCAGATTAGTCCCAATGTATTTTTCTCTTCCCTTTTGTTTTTGAAATACAAAGGATGAAAAGCCAGCAAAAAACAAAAAAAAAAAAAAAGGAAAAAGGGTCCCTACTTCAGGTTTTTCCATGCTGGGATTTATTTATTTATTTCTTCTCAACTCAGACATTGTAAAATCGCTGCTTTATGCCCTTTTTTTTTGCTAAACACCTCATTACAAACAGCTCCTTCTGTAGATTGAAGGTTTGTATTCTTTTTATAGATGATTTACTAACAGATACAGTTACCTAAATTTAAGAAAGCAGGTAAACAAAGGCTCTAAAGAATCCACTGGAAGTCAATAAAACTTTCTGCTTATTTCCCATTTATGCCTTTGAGAATCCCTACCCTCACCCCTGTGAGCACCATTGTACAAGTTGAGATAAAAGTCTGCATTCATCAAACAGCTACTCTGTTCTTTCATTCACAAGACCTCATCATCCTTCTTACAAAAAAAAAAATAAAAATAAAAAAAAAAAGATAATAAAAGGGAACAAGAAAAGAGATGGAACTCTTCAAAGAGAAGAAAAATAAAGCTTTGGACATTAAATGTCACCAGAACCCATGCATGTTCAAGGGGTACACGTATAAAACCGTGTACATGTGAGTCTTAAGCAAACACTCCAGCTCAGTTTTGATCAAACTCAGCGCTCCACTTTGAACACCTGATGCTCCTGGCTTGCAGGTATCTTGTTGATTTTCATTAACTGAGAGCATTTGATTCTTTTCAATTTGCATTTTCTCCTGTTATATTACATACACATACATACATTACATACATACACATGTTATGCTGAGAAAGATTATTCCAAATATATTTTGTAACAACAAATATATAATAAAAAACAAGGGTTTTTTTCCTCTAAAACCTATCTGTGATTTTAACAGCCTCTTGAGGCTATTTTGTGCCTTAAAGAAAGGTAAAGGAATAAGAGAATGAGGAAAAAATGCTTCTGGACTTGTATTAGATTTTTAATATTGTTGATTTATAGTTTAGTACTGAGAAGCATGCTTGAACAAGGTGAGAGTATTTACTAATGAGGTAAATGCTAATTAAATACTAAATATTTATATTATATATACTTAATTTCTATTAAAAATATAACATATTTATGTAAACATATTCTATTAATATATTTCTAGTAAACTCAGTAGATTATATGAAGATATGTAACTATATATAAATTAAAGAAATATATGTGAATATATACAAATTAATATGATACACATACTAAATGTGCACAGAAAGAACAAAAAAACCTTTCTCTGTATAGGAATCCTGTTTTTAAACCACATCTGACTATTTCAGAGTAAAAATTTTTCCCTTTCTTAATAATACTCAATGACACATAAGTTGCTCCTTTGTTAGGGCTCCAGAGATCTGGAAGAATTAAATTGCCCAGTCTGGCACCTTCTTCCTGGAAGTAAGCAGTGAACCAGGGAGTGTGAAGATGTATATCCTCAGTTTATAACTAGTCAAAATTTAGGTAGTTGCATTCCAAGGAATGGCCAGAGAGGGGGAAAGGTAAGTCTAAGCAGCTTCAAAGAGCCGTGTCAGACTTGGGCCATGGTTTGTTTTGTTTGCAGCAGCTCTGGACAAAGAGGGAGTAAGGACTTCTCTGCTCCTTGACCACCAGGTTACATTCCTCTAATCTGACTGACCATAGTCATTGACAATGAAGGCCTCTACACATGAACAGATGTTCATGTTCTTTCCCTGCCAGGTGATGGAAAGAAAGAGGTGCCTCTGAGGTTCAGTGGCCCATTTTTTATTGTTCCTGTGTGATGTACCCTACAAAGCCTGTTTTTCTGACAAGGTAGAGAGCTGAGACACACACCTTGGCCGTAAGCAAATATATTGCAGATATCTAATTTGGTCAGACAAATCCAGCTTTTTATGCCTCTCTAGTTTCAGCATCTACATTAGTGCTGCTTAATGCTTGTCTTTAAGAGTTTAGCTGTCTGACACAAATGTTTAAAAATTTGGGGTTTTTTTTCTGAAAACTTGTGGAGGTAGAAATTCTGCAGCACCAGGATTTAATCTGGTCTAGTGATCTGAATCATCCTAGAAAAAAATCTGGGACAAAGCTCATAATCTGAGTAACTAAGCAAGTAATATCTGAATCCTGCCTCCATTTTTTGGTTGCTCTTTTACCTTGATAATATCTGTCAGATGCGTTCTTCCCTATCAAGCTCATCCCATTCTGTTGAAAGAGCTCTAACATTTCTTTCTCCAGAAGTGCTTTGTGGTGGGATAGAGAACTGTCCTACTCTGCCTCACTAGTCTGTATTACTGGGAAAGCCAAGCCACAGGCAAACAGTCTCTACCTGAGCTGCCAGTGGTGAGACTCTTGTGCATTGTCCTAAAAGAGGTCTTACTGCAAAGGGTTCCAGTGATTCTTTCACTTCAGCAAGCAGGCAAGAAATTTTAGTCTTGTTGCAAACTTATCCTGACAACTACATTCACTTACAGAATGGTCTCAAAACCTGTAGAAGAAATTCTCCTAGAAGCTTTGGATTCAATAAAAAAATAGCTTTAGTCACTTTCATCTGTGCAAATTTACATTTTGTAGACAATAAGAATGAGGCATGAATTTCTATTCACCGGTTAAGAAGTCCTATTCTCCCTGTGAGCCAGTATATTTTTCAGGAACAAAGAGAATCATGAATGTTTAATATCTAAAAACACAAAAACACAGGAAATAATTGAATATAAATTTATTTCATCCCAAACACCTATCTATTATAAGAGCAGACATTTTTAAAACTACATAATGCATGCCTGAACCATCCTGTTCCTCTCTCCTGGCT
Organism: Parus major; assembly: GCF_001522545.3. Lineage (NCBI taxonomy): Eukaryota > Metazoa > Chordata > Aves > Passeriformes > Paridae > Parus > Parus major. The sequence goes on along the minus strand of NC_031770.1, from coordinate 70,883,527 downwards.
ACAAAGGAGGATCCCAGTGAGAAAATGGGGTGAAGATACCTAATCAAAAGCTAAACAAAAAAAATGCCAACATTCCTGTTTCTGATCAAGTTTTCATTCTTGCAACTTGAATATATAAATTTAGAATTTAAAGCCAACTTCTCTAGCGAGTTGTAAATATTTACAGTTATTATCTGGGATATCATCTTGGGTCATGGCTACATTTACCCTGCTGATTTTTCTTATTCTAGGGTTTTGATCAAAGACTCTATGAGAAAATTCTTCCAGCCTGCTAGTGTCACTTATTCAAGGTAGCAGAATTTTAATGGTAAGGTGTGTTCTCATCTCTAAACTGTGCTGTATTCAGAACAAAATCCCAAAGCTGGTTTGCTCAACAAGAATGCTAAGCTGCCACATGTGAAAGTGATGACTGCTTTAGTCTATATTCCAGTATCTGTATACAGATGCAAATAAAACAATTTCTATTTAAACTTTGTTACTGACTTCTATTTTAATTTGAAGAAGAATTATAATACCCTGGGCACTTATAACTGTTCTGCAAAGGATTAGATTATAAAAAAAGTCTACTAGGACTGACGGTAGACTTTTTTTCATTGTGAACTTTTTCACAATGTCTTTCCACTATATTATGCAGAATTCACTTAATGTTTGCTGCCTCTATGTGATTTCTCCATACTTTGTAGGTCAATTTGCTCACAAAGCCATAGAAAATGAGCACTCTGCAAGTTATCTGATACAAAGAACCTACAAATGTTTTTAAGTATTAAAAGAGGTTAATACTTAAAGTCATGACTGCTTTTTACAGGGCTATACTTGAGTCCATACTTAGATCTGTTGAAGTGGCTTTCAGAACATGGTTGTGGTTAGTACAAGAGGAAGATATTTATAGCATCAGGAACTGTTACAAAGTGAACTGGAGTCCCTGCTCTCTATAAATATCAAATCATGAAAATAAAAGCGCATACTCAGTTCCACCATAAACACAAATGCTTCTCAAATATGCTACCTCAGAGTCAGATTCACTAACATTGAAAGTGCTTTTCACAGCCATAATCTCCTAATTGTTACACAGTAACAATGCTCTGATGTCCAACAAGCAATTTCTTGCACACTTGAAAAGCCAGCCAAACCAGACCCTATATTAATCATATCAATAGTATCAACTGTTTCATTTATTTTCTCATCTAAGTGTCTCAGACATACTTGAATGAGAAGCATGTCAACCCATAATTCCGGGTTTCTGTTTAGTAATGGGAATGACAAATGTGTAGTCTGCAGCAATTTGTGTCAAACCAGTGTCATGCTATTTTTTAACTCTATTTTGTACAGAGTTTGAAGTGTTGTGAATAGGGCTATCAGTCTCTCTACCACCTACAACATCTTTGGAGACAATTTTCATCACATTTGAATAATGTTTTGGCACAGGAACACTTTATCTCTAAGATCTGGAAGCACATTCATACACAGTTTTCTTACATTTATCATGTCTCATTCACTCTGAAAAGTTAGAAAGAAATGTGCCATTTTCCTTTCCATCTCACTGGAAGTTTTGTTAGCTCCCATCATCAGCAGGGCATAGAGGCCACCAGAAACAAAACCAGACATTCTGCAATGGCCTATCCAAACACTAAGTCAGAAATAAGAGGATCTCTTCCCTAAAAAAAAGAGACTATCACTTCCTAAGATTGGTGCATGCTCTGTCTTTAAGAGTCAAAAAAAAGAAGCTAATGTTGCTGTCTCCCATGGCCTAGTAATGCATAATCAAAAAGCCACATATTATATACAAGGGAAGATGGACATACTAGAGACGACATTTCATTAACAAAAGAGAGACAATTTTTATCAAAACTCAGTGAAGACATTTCCCTAATATTTGAGAGACCTTTTTATACACAACAATGTGAATTACTTCTGCCTGTACTCTGATTTGTAGAGCAGTCAGGGGCTTATCTGCAAAATGTGGCTGATCACCATGACAACTTACGTCAGTCTGGATGTTTCTGATTACTTGTTTGTGGTATAAGTTTAAATTCTGTTCCTTCCTTAACACATGAACAATGAACTAAGAGAGTATGTATTTATCTTTATTTTCTGTTTACTATTATTAGTCTTTTCTGATAGCTCTTATTGGTGACCCTGTCTCTATTGTTTGCATTGTCTCAGCTTTAACTAATTTTCAGCTAACAATAATGTGAATTAGGCATTGCAAAAGGAACTATGACAATGAGAATAAAAAAGTTGCTCTTAACATAGAAACTTTTATAAGTGGTACTACTTGATAAGACATCATTATATATATGTGAGAGAAACAGAGAAAGCATGTTAAGACCACAGATAACATGAATTTGTCCTGTGGGAATCATAATTCATGTACTGTTTCCTTCTAATGAAACACTAATGAGCCATCAGTTGCACAACCCAAACAACAAAACCTACAACTTTGAAAAAAAAGGTGAAAATTACTCTGTTTTAATTGTTGAATAATTTTGATTTCTTCTACTGCAGATCAATTGTTGTTATAAACAATGTCTCTTTCAGATTATGAGGGTTTTTTTCTTAATTCTTCAGGAGACCTTTCCTGTTTTATTCTTTAATACAGAATTCCATCTCTTAGAATTAATGGAATGAGATTGGATCGAAGGAATTCAAGGCTCCTGCTGTGCACATCATTCTTGTCTCCTTACTACAAATGGAATTACTGCTATTTTGCATGAAGAGGACAACACTTTACTACATTAATCACCATTATTTAACAGAAGAGTCAGATCCTATCCTTCACTTCTGTCTTGAAACATCCCTGAATACAACACCTTTGAACTTTTCCACTCAGAATTAAAATTTAGAAAATAAATATTTAATGTAATATTTAAACTAACTGTTACCTGATCGAACATGTTTGTTTTAACTGAAAACAGAAAGGAAACTGGAAATATTTATAGTCTGAGGATCACAGTGTTGTTCCATTATACACAGGCTCTTTTTGAACAGTTAGTGTTTATGTAAAAGCAAACTGTGAAAGGGAACAAGAGATCTTAAGGTCCATCTAGATCAGGATACCATCCCTGACTGTAATAATGATGTGTGGTGAGAGCAGGACTAGGGAAGTGACCATTACCTCTTCCTTGGCACTGATGAGACTGCATCTTGAGTACTGTGTTCAGTTTTGGGCCCCTCACTACAAGAAGGACATTGAGACCCTGGAGCATGTCCAGAGAAGGTGAAAGATCTGGAGTACAAGTCCTATGAGGAGCGGTGGAGGGAGCTGGGATTGCTTACCCTGGAGAAAGGAGACTGTGGGGAAACCTTATAGCTCCATACAAGTACCTGAAAGGAGGCTATAGCCAGGTGGGCATTGGCGTCTTCTCCCAAAAACAAATGACAGGACAAAGGGAAATGGCCTCAAGTTTCACCAGAACAAGTTAATTTAGATATTAGGAACTTCACAAACCATGGGAAGTTTATGAGAAGTGGTACTACTACTCAGAGAAGTGGTAGTGTGACCATCCCTGGGAGGGTTCAAAAAATATGTGAATATGGCACTTGAGTACCAGGTTTAAGGGTGTGGGGCTAAGTTGATGGTTGGAGTTGATAATCCTAAAGGTTTTTTCCAACAGGGTCATTCTTTGATTCTAAGAGTGAAAGATGAGATAAGCACATTTAATGCTTACCTCTATTTTCAGCTATTTTCAGTTCAGCTCCTGATTAAAGATATGGCTTCTGTGATAAATATAGACACTAAGAACTATACAGAAGACTATAGTATTCTCTACAGATAACAAATCAATAAGCCAATTCAATTATCAAAATTAATTTACCCTATGTTTTGCATAGGTTAATTTAACTTAATTATTACTGAATTATGTCATGTGTATTTGGGTCAGATGGAGAACTAAATGTGGACATTTTTGGAACAGAGAGAAAACATTTTATTCCTGGAAACTTCAATATTTAATGAAAGGGCAAGCCTAAGAGTTGTCCATAAACTCAGTCAAAGCTATTAAAATATAAAACACACTGCTGCTATCATATGCAAACTCAATCACCTCAGATTTTTGACATACCAAGAATCTAGGAAAAGAGATGTAATATTGCTATCACAAATATTTACTGCCCCATTATTGCAGATGTGTTAGAGATATAGACACAGGTCATTTCTGTGACAGATCAAGACGTTGACATTGCTAGTATTTAGCCTTTTCAAATCCATTTCAAGGAGTTGTAATCAGAAATCCCCTCAGCAACCTTTTCTGGTTCATAGACTGGACATGGGGCAAGTAATTACTGACTTAATTTTACTGTGTTCTCTGAAACCACTTATTTAAATGAACATAGATAATCTCTTCTCTAAGGACACCAATTTTGTAGGTATTATATGGCTGCTCAAGTTCACTAACTTATTGCTGAAGGTACAAAATTATTTCTGTGAAACCAAATAAATCAGTAACCATGGTCTTTGGCAAGGTACGGTGCTGTTAGGAGTTGTTATCCTTTCAATGAGATGTTACAGGGAATCCACATCTGCTTGCTTTTCTTGACAGATGGAAATCGAAAGACCCCCAGTAGTACTATATTCATGCTTATCCTGGTGTCCTTGCCAGAGTTCTTTTAGCCAACAGTCTAAGAAGTCCTGATCCTGGGTCCTGTAAGCTTGAGTTATTGTTGAACATAATGTATATTGTAATGGGCTACGCTGTCATTGCACAAGACTTTTATAATATTATTTAATGAAATATTGTCAATACTGCACACATGAAATTGACTTTGCAGAGACAAACCTTTCCATTTAGAGGAACTTTTATTTCCACTCTTTCCAATAACCTTTTCCAGACCAGTCTTTAGAAACAACTTTCACATAAGTAATTTAGGGAAAATAATAATTTACTTTCTACTTTGTGAAATGGGTGTGAAATGATAAGTAGCGCCCCTGAATCATCTGTCCTTGATAGATGACCCAGAATCCAGTCTCCAGAGAGCCGCATCCTGATCTGAATTCTATGACTGAAGATTGGTTTCTAATGTAAGTCAGACTATGCTGTAACCCAGCATGCATAAAATGAGTAAAGGACTTTATTTACTCTTATCTCTAAGTAAAGCTCCAGCTCTTCACTCTTTTCTAATATACATTTAAATGACTTCAAGTCCTCTTTACTTTCCTGTCTTAGAGTGATACTTGATGTATTTCTGTATTGTATGGTTTGTGCTCAAGGAAAAAAAAGAAGCTTCATTAGATATTCACTTTGACACTCTGGCCCCAGAAGAAATAACATTAGTTTCATACTTATCCATCTGCTTTTCTGTTTCAGCTGGAAAATCTCTGCTTATAATTTTCTAGGGACATGTGGGCGATTTTCCAGTTGTGCCATTAAAATCCGCTACATCCTAAAAACATGGTAATTAGTGTTCTCTGGTGGTTCTGCCTGCAAAACGGCAGTGGAAAATGTGTCCCAAAATGAAAAACTTTGTAATTCACAAGCAAAAATTCAAATGATGCATCTTACTTCTTTTTGGCTGATATGAAACCTTAGTTTAACATGTCTGCAATCATATTTAAATACAAATAGTTTGAATTTCAGAATAGAATACATAAAATACTTTTTAAAGCCATCTCTCCCAAGAAAAGGGCTGACCATTCATATTGCCTAGCAACTCCATTTTGTTACATGGAATCCAATATCCTATTGTAATGATTTGGGGAGCATTTGTTAGAATTAATAATTTGCATGAGAAATATTATCATGCAAATTCTCTGTTCTCACTAGGAACAGCATCTCTTTTCTAAAATTGGTCAGCAGTAGTTTGGAGTCAGCCATCTGCCCAGAGGTCTTTTGTCTGTATGAAATGGCATGTGAACATTGTATGATCAGTAGCATATTGATGGAACAACAAAGTGCTTCAGAAATAAACAGGAGAAAAGAACAAAATTTTGTTTGGTCCTTCACTGTGCTAAGGTAGTAACATACTGCAGATTTAATATGTCTTACGAAGGATTTCAAAGACCTTTACAAGCATTCAAGTTAGAAATTATATCAGTCCCCATGGGCAGGTCTTCCATTGACCTCTTCCAGCATTTTTGATTGTTTGTTTGTTATATATTTTCTTTGAAACAATTTTTTATACTCTACTCCCCTGCTCTTTTTTTTTTTTTTTGTCTACACATTAAAATTAACATTGAAATGTGGAAGTTGTATGAGCTCTAGCTTTGTGTTCTTATGAAACATTCCAGTGATCAGAGGCATTTTAGGCAACAGACTCAGAGACAAATTGACTGGAAAGCAACAGGCCCTGGTGGGTTGCTGTATATTTGAGGTTTTTTCCTGGATATTAAGTTTGTTTTTTCAATATAAGTCTCTAAAAACTCACAAAGATGAAAATCACAGGCACTACATCAACACATCCAAATTAAATGATTATTTGCATTTGCCGAATTCTCACCTTTGATGTCCAAAATCTTAAAGTGAGTTCTGTTCATGAAGTTTTGTGGTTTTGTCTGTCTTTTTTTCCCTTCAGGAACTGTATTTACATACTTTTACATTTCTCCCAGAGGAATCATTACACTCTGATATATTTTTTTTTAAAATAACATCTTATAAGCCTACAGTTCATGTTTATAAGAATACAAACACAGCAGAAATCAATTCCATCCAGACTGTAAGAAGCTGGCTTGGCTTCAGGAATCAGCATTTTCTTCAATCATTAAGCAGCTATTAATATGCTTCATTTTAAGCTTGCAGATGCCCCCACTGGAATATGACCTCCCTTGAGCTCTCTATAACTAATTTCTGACAGAAATTAGACAGGTTAGAATAGACTGAAAAAATGAATATGCTATTGTACCCCCCTCAGTGGTTCCTCTCAGCTAATATCTGTCTATGGCTGAAGAACATACGGAGAACTTGTATATTAAATTACCCTTTTTAAAGTCCTGTTCCTTTAATTCATTAGCTCACCATTAATTTCTGTAATGACATAACTGTGTTTTCTTGTTTCATTCCTTTCCTAGCCAAGAATTCTCAAAGTCTGTTGACAAGTTGATTGCTGCAGACTGCTGAACATAGAGTTAAGTACTCACCCATGTACTGCATAAGAGTTCAAAAACCTTTGCGTATTTTCTGATATCTGGAATAAAGAAAAAGGCTCTGGCTAATTCTGATTAAGTGCCAAGTTATAAAGATCATATACTTTATTATTTTGGGATAGTTATATTCTACTTAATAAGTTTAACTTCTAAGCCTGCAAGATTCAGATCCCTCCAGGTGATTACTTGAACTGAAGACCAGCCAATAATGCAGAGCATCTAAAATTCTTACCCAGAAATGTTTAGCTGGTAGCAGCTGAACACATGATTCTGTGCACAGAAATGCAGAAATACTTTAGGGAGTAGATTGAAATTCATCTGTGCATACCTCAGAGATCCAACTAAGGCATTCAGTATTTCAGCTGCTCAATGGTTTAGTCCAAAAGTTCTGTCACTGGACAAATGAATCATTAAGAAATAGGATGTGCTTCTGATGGAAGAGATGGTTAATCTCAGAAAAGATCACAATAAGCACCTTACTCTATGGCTTCCACTCATCACACTCGTTGAAAACATCAATATTACACTCAAAGAAGCACCATCTCTGTCTTTTATTGTATCAGTCTAAGCCAGCTATTAAAATACCAGGTCATTATTGTTTCTGTCTGCATTTGCATGCTTTTTCCAATGACAGCTACATCACATTTCTTATTAGGAGTTTATCTCATTGCACAGCTCTCACTATAACCCTGTGGTTCATTACTCTTTCTGATCTGATATTTTTTGTAGGGAACTACTGGTAGCAAAATGAGTCAAGTTCAAAGATACATATTTCTTTCAAAATTAACAAATGTACAGCTTCTGGCTCTTGATGTAGTGTCCTGATTTCAATTTCTCTTTCCATCCCTGCACCAGAGAAACATGAAAACATGTTTACTTCCCCTGATTATTAGAACAGTCATTGTGAAAGACTGCAGAGTGCATGGATTCAGAGCTTTCTTATAGCATGTATATTATAAAAAGCAGCCCATATACTTAGGGGCAAAACTTATGTACAAAAGTACTAGCCATTTCCCAAGTTTAAAATGCTGTGAAATAAGCATACATTTAGCTTCACAGAAACTCCTTTTAACATGCCAATTTTTTTAAATGCATTACTGGTGTGTCTTTCCAAACAGCTCTGGTACTAGATGTTAAGAACCCAAAGAACATTAAATTATATAGATGAATGCACTTTATTAAATTCATAATGATATTACAGATGGTTCCAAAATATGCAGATATACATATATACTTAGATTTCAGCTTCATCAACATGGAAGCACCTCAGAATCCATTTTCAGGGGAGAAGAAATATTTTAAATATTTTAAATATTATCAACAGTTTATTTTATACTGCCAGCTGAATTATAGGGAAATATTTGCTGATGGAGAAGTCACAAAAATCATAATTTGAAGTCCTTTATGTGTTTATCCACATTAAAGTTTCCAGCACCATACAGGGGCTTATTAGAAATCTCAGCAAAAACTTCACTTTTGGCTTTAATATTTCACATAACTAATGCCATCATTTTGAAGGTGTAATTTCTCCAGGGGAAAAAAGAAAAAAACTATACAAAAAAACCCCAATCACTCAGTAGACTGGTAAAAGAAGAGATGTAACTAAGACTGTCTGCAATGTCATCAAGTGAGCATATTTGCTTAAGCATAAGATTTTGCTAGGGCTTTGGTAGTTTTGGACAGTTCAGAAATGTTAGCCAGTTCAAATAACTGTGGAAGTGTTTCATTTATTCAAGGAGGGTGTAAGCAGTGACCCAGAGCTAAGGGGATTTTCTATCCCCACCTCCCTCCAAGGTGAAGACAGAACCTAAGAACACCTTTTGCAGTCAACAACCTTCTTCTGTTCTGATCCTTCACCTTCTGTTGCTGCTTTATTCTATTTTGAAATCATATTCCTACATTCATGACAGAATGGGTGAAAACAATCTTGAAAACCCTGAGATTCAACAGTTATTTTTACAAACTTTCTGCAAATGTGGGATGAGGAAACACTCATACAGCTTGCAAATATAGCTGGTGTGGGCCATCGTAAGGGGGGAAATAAAGTAAGTGCCTCTACTGTCACCTCCTCTCACAGAAATAGATGCAAAGTGAGAGCAGCAGGAACCTGTTAAATGAAAAAAATAAAAAATAAAAAATCCTGGACTGTGTTTTACTAGTTCCCACTTCACCAGCTATGAAAACTATTGCATGTGTCTAAAATCAGATATACTAAGTGGATACTCAGCAAGCAAACCACAGAAGTGACAATGAAGTCTCTGCTGGTCTAGAGTCCGTCTTCAGCTGTGGAGTTATGTGCTACAATGGAAAGTTCTGTTATTCCCAAGCATGGCTCCAGAGGTGTGCTCAGCTACAGCTACATAACACAACTAATTAGCTTTCAAAGCAGGCTCTCATTCCCTTCAACAAATTGAAGATGTTCTGCTTCACAAGTCCTGCACCAAGGGAAGCCATTTCCTTTCTTTGGAAAACTCCTCTGGAGCTCAGTTGTCCCTGCTTCTCACTTTCTCTCCAATGGATTAATTAAACATTCTCTGTGTTTCTATGCTTTAGATTGATGTAGTTTATGTTTTTCCAGTGGACATGACTTCCTTCAGGATTAGATGAACATAACTGCACCAATATAATCTGAAAAGTATCAAAAATGCCTTTATAAAAAATCATTTGCATTTTAGCTTTTTTGTGAGTAACTTGTTTTATTTCAGGTATATTCTGTAGTTGCTGAGAAAATTTTATTTTTTCTTCAGAGATATAATAGCAAAATGTTTCTAGTAAGGCATAAGTCTGGGTCACTGACAAACATATTCCCAAATATTATATTGTCAATGTAAAATTCACACCACTGTTACCAGCAGGTATTGACTCCTTTCTCATGTGAACTATGGAAAAAATTCATTCCTGATTCCCCTCTAACACCACTGCTCAACAGCAAATATTGCTTACACTTTACATGGTTATGGTTTCAGCATACAAAACAAAATTTGCTTTTATTTTACTCTTTTTATTTTATGTCTTCTATGTGCAATTCTCCATCTTGTGTTCTGCTCTTTATTTCTCTCTGTTAGTAACTATGTCTGGAATTTCCAGTCACATGGGAGCAAAATACCCAAACCCCATTAATGTTCAATTAGACAGACGGGTCTAATGGACAGCCAGTGAAAATTCAGCCATTACTTTTGATTCAGTTCTAATTTAACACATTATGGCTCATTCTTCAACCCCAAACTATTATTTCTTTTCTTTTTCTTCCTTTGACTATTAAATATTAGCAGGACTACCCATTTAAATCTTAACTAGGCATGTCTTTATGCTTTTTTTCTTTTTTTTTTTTTTTTGGGGTGTTTAATGTTTTATCTGCTTTTTTCAGACAGATGAGACTGATACTATATTTGTCCAAATCAAACATTTAACTTTTCACAAGTTCATTTCTTTCTAGTCATACTGAAATTATTACAAGAGATCCAAAATTTATTTCAGTGGAAATCACACACCAGAGTTAATATTTTCTCATTTCTTAAGGCAAAGCAGTCTTTAATCCAGGCTGATGTCTTTGTGTTGTTTGCTTTAACACACAACAGGGAAGAGGTATAAGAGAAAATGTATCAACTTGAACACAAAGAAATGCTCTTTCAAAACAGTTTTTGATACATATTTTATTTACTTTACCTACTCACTCCCTAAATATTTCTTTATCTTACAGAATAAAAAAAAAAATAAAAAAAGTGGAATCAAACTATTGGTGGCTATTTCAGTTTCTTTTAAAATTTTGAGTTTTTTCAAATATGTGCCACTAGGTATTATCATATTGAAAGTCTAAAAATATATAAAAATTATAATTAAATAAGTAAAATTTACCCTGGTATTTCTTTGACTAGACAGATCTTTCATTTCTTCCTTTTCCTTTCCAAAAGAAAAGGTAGATTTTAAGATAACAGAGGACAATCAGTTTTTCCTCAATTCACTTCATTTTAATTAAGAACTCCTTTCAGCACTGTCTTTCCCAGCTTTCCAGAAAAAAAAAAAAAAGAAAATGAGATTAAGGTCACAACAGAAGAATTTCATATTGCTCTTATACTTGACATAGAATATTCTCCTTGCTTTGCTGTCTCTTTAAGAGCAATTCTTCAACATATTTTGTGCTTTTTTTCTAAGTTGCAGCCTAAACTGGAACATATTCTCTAATTCCCATAACCACGAATCCTGCTTCCATCACTGTTATTCTCCATTGAAACTCCCCCTTCCTTTTGATATTTTTTGATTGCTACCAAAAAAAAAAAAAAAAAAACTAAGTGCATTTCAGTGCTGAAAATTACAAATGCAATAACAAACACAAACTTATTTAGACCGTTCTTTTCATCTGGAAAACCACTTAGATGACTCATATTTCTATTGCTGATGACTCAAAGCTGAGTGTTGTTGTTGACACACCTGAGGGACAGGATGCCATCCAGAGGGACCTGGACAAGCTCAAGAAGTGGGCTCACGGGAACCTCATGGGGTTTAACAGGATCAGGTTCCTGGTGCTGCACCTGGGTAGGGGCCACCCTCATTATCAACACAAACTGAGGGACAGACAGAACAAGAGCAGCCCTGCTGAGAAGGACTTGGGGGTGAGGGGCTGGACATGAGCTGGTGATGTGCACTTGGAGCCCAGAGAGCCAGTTGTGTCCTGGGTGCATCCAAAGCAGCGTGGCCAGCGGGGTGAGAGAGGGGATTCTGCCCCTCTGCTCTGCTGAGACCCCACCTGCAGGGCTGCATCCAGCCCTGGGGTCCCAGCACAGGAAGGACATGGAACTGCTGGAGCAAGTCCAGAGATGTCCACCAACATTATTAGAGAGATGGAGCACTTCTCATATGAGGAAAGGCTGAGAGAATTGGATTTGTTCAGCCTGGCAAAGAGAAGGCTTAGGGGTGACCCAAATTGTGACCTTCCAGTACCTGAAGGGAGCCCACAGGGAAGATGGGGAGGGAGTTTTTACAAGATCATAGGGACAAAGGGAAGTGAATTCAAACTAATAAATAGCAGGTTTAGAATATGAATTAGGAGGAAGTTCTTTGCTGTGAGGGATGTGAGGCACTAGAACAGGTTGTCCAAAGAAAGTGTGGATGCCCCATACTTGGAAGCGTTCAAAGCCAGTCTGGATGGGCTCTGAGTAACCTGCTCTAGTGGAAGGTGGTCCTGTCCATGGCAGGGGGCTTGGAACTTGATGATCTTATAAGTCCCTTCCAACCTAAGCCACTCTATGATTTTATGGAAGAATTAATCAATATTTTAGTGCAATTATATTCTAGAAAACCTCCCACTAAGCCCTCTTCCTCTAACCCAGGCATTGTTATATCTCGTAAATGTTGACCCAGATGGCCAATTTATTCATAACCAAATGTAATACAGAATTTCCCATTGTCTTTTTCACTCAACAGGCCACACATGAAGTGCTAGACATTGTGAAATGCAATTAACATGTTCCTTGTGAGAAGAAACAAAGAGTATGATCATATTTTATTTACTTCCTTCCTTCCTCATTCAGAAGTTTCAACATCAGGCTAATTAGGAGTCTCTTTTAGTCAAAGATATTTTTTGGGGGTGGTCATGTCCAGGTACTGGCAGCTGATGGGCTGCAGGGATGGCCCCTGTGAAGAAAATACAGGGGGTGTCTTGTGTCAGACACTGCCAGCTCCCACAGACCCACCACAGGACAGTGCTGAACCCCTCAGCCTGGTGATGATCTGGGCAAAATGTATTTAAGAAGGAAAAGAGGACGCACAGCAGTGAGGAAAATAACAATACAGTGAGCACCAAGCTCACAGAAGTAGGAGAGAGGTTATTTCCATGTAGCCCATGGAAAACACCACACCAGAGAAGATAAATATGAAGGAACTAAAGCATGTGGAGAGGAGCCCAAGATAGAGCAGGTTCATCTGGGAGGACTGCAACCCATAGAGTAGACCCATGCTAGAGAGGGAAAAGGGTGAGGAGCAGTGTTACTCTCAGGCACAAAATGATTTACACAGACACTGCTCAAAGTGTGGTAGAGGAAGAAGAAACTTTATTCTGTCATTTCAGTATTTATGTTTTCTTTCCTTGCCCTGTTTAGGAAAGGGAGTGAAAGAGGAGGTGGGTGGGTGTCTGGCAGGCAGCCAAATACCAGTGAAGGTCAACCCACAGCAAGGTTTTACATATCCTTGGTCCAGGGAATTTACCAAAGTAAAGGTTTTCGTTTATGTAGATTTTTCCCAAAACAACAGATCGTTTATACTTTAGGACTCAGAACTTTTAGAGTAAGGTGTAGACCCTTTCTCCATGTTTCTGATTTCTTTGGGTTTTTTTTAACAAGATGGAAACTTGGTTTTGGCTAGTTTAATTGAGGATATTTTGAATTATACAATGTGCCTTTTTTGCTGAATAGCATTATGTAAGTACATAACAAGTATGATTTATTTTAGAACAGTGATTAAGTGAGCATAGTGTGTTGTAATAAATAGGTTCATTCTATTAGCAAAGGATAATTTTGTACATACTGATGTATCACCAATCTGCAGGATTTTCTGTGTCAAGAAATGAGATAGTTATGAGCTTCTCCTTTTTACCATTTTATCAAAGTGCATCCACTGGAACACTGCATACAAGTGGAAACCACTTCTACTGGAATGTGGCAGTATGAAATATTGTTCACTAACCATTCCCATTACTCATGCTGGATAGAAGCAGGATGACATCAGAGGAATCCAACTGCAGAGACTCGAGTGGTGAGCAAAACTAATTAGAGTCACATTTAATATCTTTATGTGGTTTATGTCAAACTAACAGTATGTCTGTACTTTCCATGGAAAGTAATAGGCCTCTTAATTTTTCCACAATAAATCACTATAGTTCTCTATCTCAGATAATACTTGGATAATGTGAAATCACAAGAATTTTGTTAGAGAAGTATTTTAATCTTCAGTCTACCTTGCCAGAAGGAGTGTTAATGTATAAAATCAGTTTTGTGTTAATGTTTCAATCTGAGGTGTGAGATAATAATAATTTCTATTTTCAGAACCAATGTAGACTGCTCAGATAAAAAAAAATTAAAGGCCTATGCTACTTACTAGGAATAAACTAGCTTGAAAGCATTCCACTGGTAATGAGAGAGAGGGTTTTGTTCCATTTTCTATTGCATATGACTTATCCTATAGAAAGAGAAAAAATATTAATTATAATTAATGAAGTCACTATGTCTGTAACAGGTTTAGACCATTACAAGTCAAAGCAAAACTTGGCTCATTTAGTATAAATACCAGGAAATAAACCCCAATATTTTTCTTCATGAAAATTCAGGTGATCTGAATTGACTTTTTGATGAGAATAGTTTTCCTATCTTTACATGTACACAAAAAGAAAATCAAAAGGGTGTAAATACGCTATTCACTTTCTCACTATTAAAATATATGGTATGCAAGATATATGCCAAAGGTGATCCCAATTTACCTCTGAAAATCCAGACCTGTTGAATATTATGAAGGAATTTTATCTACATCAAATTAGGCACTTTAATATTAAGTATTCATTTGAAAGATAGGCACCTCAAGTACATTTTAAAGATCATGGAATGTCACAAATTGGAAGGGACCCACAAGGATCATCAAAGTCCATCTCCTCCCCCTGAATAGCACAGCCCCAAGAATCACACTTTGTGCCAGAGAGTATTGTCCAAATGTTTCTTGAATTCTGTCAGGTTTGATTCTGTGATCACCTTGAAACAGGCACATTGAATTGACCCTAAAACAGAATGGAATGCACATTTAAAATAGGTGAAATAAATAGCAATGCCATTAATTTTTCCCTTCCATATTTGAAAAAAAACCTAAGATATCTGATGTAGAGTTAAGTGAGACCAGTTAAGCCCAGATGATATCTGTGCTGTTCTATGTATTTTCTAAAAAAAAACAAAGCCAGAAACCAAAGCCATGCTCACTTGTTTCTTTATTCATTATGACTTAAGTAACACACATATAAAAAGAAAATGGCAGGCAATGCCCACATGGATGTGGGTCAAGCATGTAATGTTTGCCTCAAAATTCAATCTTTATCATCAATGATAACAGAACCTTCATAAGAACTGTTACGATTTTACTCCAAAATACATAAATTGCAACTCAAATTAGTTCTTATTCATTTAAAAATGATGGAAAAGACAACAGAAACCATGTCTATTACGAGTTATTATTTGAAATAATTTATAATTAGTATTTTTATTGTGCACTAGTAAGCATTAATTACTATTAATATTTAATAAAAGGAAATATAAAATGTGTACAACATAGTAGAATAAAACCTACTTACTTAGAACTCACAAAATCAGAAAATAATCTCTCTATATACATATGAGAAATCTGTGTTATTATCTGAGAAATTTTGTTCTGGTTGTAATTACAGTGATGAATGTTGTGGATCAAATCCTCCTCATTTACAGATTAATTATCATTTTCTGGAGGGAATTTGCTTCTGTTTTCTTCTGTTCACCCACACACAAAAAAAAAAAATGAATACATGCTTTTAAAGTGTTTTCTTCTTACAAAACACCACAGTTGTGCATTTCATAAAACCTATAACCAAGGATCTAACATGGTCACTAACTATGTATATGCTAAAGAACTAACATTTTTTTTTAGCAACTTTCAACAAGATTCTGTATAGTATTTTGCATTTTAAAATGCTGTATTTCAAAATTGTTAACTTCCTATATGTTCCCTAATGAAAGATATTCCTAATGCTTTCCCAATATAGAGAGTTTAAAAAATAACCACCTTCAGAATGTCAGTTACATTTTGCAGGACAGTTATATGTAGGCCTTATGTGTTTGACATTTTAAAATAATCATTAAAATTAATTTCAAGCAACTGATTAAATATGGCTTAACTATATAACTAACAGTAATGCCCAATGAGATGCTTCTATATAGTCAATAGTTTTTTAGCAATTAGCTAAAATCTGATTCTGGTTTATTTTTTACAAGTTTTCTTTTTCTTCTAAAATTCATGAGGCCTTTTTTATGAAGTGCTGCATTTCAGACAGACACAGATATTTCTTCCAGCAAGGCTGGGAGTTGAAAAAGCTGATCTCATAAAAACAAGAATTTATACATGTCAGTAATGAAATTGATATGATGTTTTCTTGTTCGAACACAGTGAACAAGGTAATTTAATAATCCACCACTATAGATGAGACATGCACAAGTCTTTCAAAATATATTTGCTACATTAAATGAATTTTTCTAAAAAAATACTAAAGGATGCAGTAATAATTCATAACAAGGAAAACTCCAGTATCCTGACAAACTAATTTTATTTCAGCTAATCTTATTAGCAGAACAAGCATTTTTGGAGACCTGTGTAAGTGCATTACTTTCAGACGTGTTCTTCAGCATTGTGGTAAATGTGGGAGGCTTTGGAAAATATATTGTTACTCAAATGTTCAATCGTTAGGCATCAGAATTTGAGGAGAAAAACTCAGACACAGAAGTGTTCTTATTGTCAAAAGAAGTCCATCAAGGTATTATGGGAAAATACTAATTTTTCAAAAGTCCTTGAGTATTTAAGGTAACAATACCATGTTTATTAGGCAACCCCTCAAAACTAGTCAGTTTTACTTGTGTGCTTTGATATTTACCCATTGAAAGTTGCTTTAGAACCTCACCATGCCCTGGAACCATAAAAGCATTATTTGTTCTAATTGTCTTTTCGGTGAGGCCTCTCAGCAACACAAATGCATGGTAGTCTGGCTTCTCTTCTGGATGGAGATGTCTTCAAGCAAGTGGCACACACTGATATTTTCAAAAACCAGGCACCATGGCATAAAGCCTGCTGGAAGGCTTTTGAAGTCTACAGAGGAAGTAGATTTAAAGGCATTTCCCTGCCTGTGTGACCTTAGGCATGACAGTCAAGTGAAGAACCCTGATATTTATCTCTGCTGATGAGCACTGCTCTGTGTGAGCTTCTCCTAAGACATTGCTTCTTGAAAAGCTCCATTTACTGGAAAAACCCCAATCTCCCACAAAACCCATAGGAACTTGCATGTAGCACCCATTTTCTTTGAGTTTAATGCAATTAGCAGATTTGGATCTTTCTGGGATTACAAACCTAGAAGGTGTTCTCACAGATGGGCAAACCGTAGGCATGAAGACAATTCAAGACTTTGGAGAATTTACAGAGAAAAAGAAAAAAAAACAATAGTGGCCATGTTCTTTAAGTTTTTTTATTTTGATTATTTCTTAGCATGCTATTTTTTCTTCTGGTACTAGGTATATGTGACTCATAACTAGGAGAAGAAGAGGAGAGAAATAAAAGAATAGGAAGTAAATAGGTTGGTTTGCCACTCAAAGATGAAGCGCACTACATCAATGCAAAGGTTAATAAACCTTAACACAGTTTGTCTATCAAATGTGAGCCTATAAAATATTAGGTGCCTAATGGTGTCACTAACAGTAGACTGCAAAATTGAATTCCATTATATAAAAAGTGTTTTGCAATCTTTTCACTTGAAACCAAAAACTTTGTTTGCTGGCACCTGTAATAAAATACTACCTGCAAATTTTTCACAATGTGACTCACCACAGTTTGTACTAGGTGAACATCAGAATTACTTTCTAATCAGTTACTTGAATCTCTACTGAACAATAAATTGACTTTGTGTTGCACTTTTATAGATTGTTATTATATTGTACTGATCCTTTTTTCATTTTTAACTGCTCTGTTCTATGTCTACACTTTTTAACTACTAAAGACAATAATGTAGGCATCCATTTCCTTGACATTTACTTTCCCATTAAATATGATTGATAAAAAGCAAAGACCCAGTTTAGACTGGGATTAAAAGTATTCTCATCTTTTTGTCATTTTGACTTTGGCTGGGCTTTATTCACATACATTGCTTTAAAGAAGCACCTCTTGAAAGGTCTGGGATTGATCCTGGCAAAACAGAGGATAGGTAAGTAGATGTATTACTGTCTCATTTTGCAAATAGGAAGCCCAGAAAGGTTAATTGCTTTGCATAGGCTGTCATACCTCTGACTCATGAGATTCAGTTCCTTCATCACAAAACAAAGCCTCTGAAATTCTGGGATTTCTAGCATTTGCTTCTTCTTCACAATGCCAATTCCCATAAACCAATTCCTCACTCGGAAGGGAAGTTGAGAAGTTGAGTGGTATTTTCATTGTTTTTGATGGGAAAGGCATTGGGGGTTTGGGGCTTTTTACAGTGTTTTATGGTGAGTCATAACACCCTGAACACACTCTAGAGTAACATAAAACAAATGTAAAAGTCAGTGTCAGGTGTATCATCTTCAACATCTAAAGTATTACTCATGTTTAGGGTAGTGTTAGAGGATAAGGCAGAACGGCTCCCACAGAATTTTTCACAGGATGAGACTGAAGCTGTGCAAAGTCCATTCATTTTCCTTCTCTCATCTTGTCAATATTGACATGAAACTTTTTCATAAGCAGTATGAGACAGACGAGACCTGCTAATTGGGAGGGGGAGGGAAGAGGAGGTCTTTCATTATCAGCACAAGCTGTGCTGCTTCATAAACAGTGAGTGATCACATCTATTACAGATAAACCCTTCAATGCTTGCTGCTCTACTGCAACAACACACTGTGAAGGCTTCAGGCACAGGTTTGGGGGAGACTGAATCCCAACATATGGAGGCACTGCCAATGGGCATGTGGGAGAAAAACAAAGCTGAACTCCTGCATCTCTGTTTCCTGCTGCCTCTCTCTGCCCTTAGGCTGCAAAACCATTTCACATGTTGATTTTTAACAACACATAAACAATGAAAGAAAGCCTTAAAAATCTGTCCTGGCAAACAAAGACATTCTCTTTAAGGAAGCCAAAGAGTTTGTATGGGATAAAGTGGGACAATGAAGTTAAGGTAGAGAAAAGTATAAAGAGTAGGTGATTAAGCACCTTACCTCAGCAGAGATTTCCAGATTTAGAATCCAACATGTGAGAACTCCAGTATGAAAATCATATTTCTGATGATGAAAAAAAAACCATTTTTCTGAGAAACTCAGTATTTCTTTACTATTTCTGTAAGGCACAGACTTCTTGATATTCTCCAAAATATGACTGGGTTTCTAGGCATGATAAGATTTCAAATTTAATTCATCCAGTTCTGAGTCCTTAAGCATAATTGATGAAGGAAGGAAAAAAATTAGGACTTTAAAGAGGATGGAAGGAGGTAAATAAGTCAAAATAAATGCATGGCCCTTGCACTTCCATCTGTATTTCAATAGGTGTTGTAACACTGAAAGTTGAATTATTTTAAAAAAATTATAAAAACACTGAAAGTTATCTATCTAATTTTATCAAAGTATAGGAAAAAGTTTAGAACCACAAACCACAATTCAAGCCAAATATTTCTATTCATAACACAGCACTGGAGTAGTTTATTTAATAGTTTAAGTGGTCTCCATCGCTGGAAGATTTTAAGACAAAAAAGAGCAAACCTCTGACTGTGATGATACAGGGACAGCTGATCCAGCCTTCAGAAAGCTGGTCTGTATTAAGGCTCACTTCACTCTCATTCACTAAGACATAATGCTTATTAAATACAAACTTTTCAGAAAAATGTGAATATATTTAGTGCTGTACCATAATAAGGAGTATAGCAGCTAAGCTGCAGGAGGTGTTTCTGGGACCACTTGCATTCTGACCTCAGCAGAGAAAAGAACAGCAAAATGTAGTTCTATTTCTCCTAGCTATGTCTTTAGTTCTTTATAATCCATCAGTCTGGTAATGATGTTGCATGAGCAGAAATAATACAGGCCAAGTGTTTACTGTTCAGTTTTGTGACCCTAATAACTAAATACCTCAATATGAAAAGACATTATGCTACTGTATAATACAAGGAGGGATTCTGCCCATGAAGAATTTCATAGAAATTAAAAATGGTGAAATGCTACTACTTCAAATATTGTAAGACACTATTGTAAAAACGTGTCTTTTAAACCATCGTTGAAACTAGTCACTCATTGTTTTCTGTTATTAAATAAGATCTCACAGTTGGAAAAAAATCTTTTAGAGGCAAAATCTGTTCCTTTCTGTTACTGTGAGAGAGAAGCAAAAAGCCTTGGACTCTGTTTGTTGGGGCTTTTTCCCTATTGTTTTTGGTGTTTTTTTCCCACAAAACCAGTAAAGTGTTGCTATGTTCTCTTTTAAGTTTAGACATGAAGATTTTCTTTCCAAGTCAAATAAACCTCAGTCTAATTGCATTTAAGGGTAAGCAGAAGAGGGAAGGGATGTTAGAGAAAAGACAAACTCTTGCATCTCAAAATATCTATATTAAACTGGCTTCACTCATCCCTAAACGTGGGTACCTACTTACCAAGTCTCTTTCTAACTAAATACATTAAAGAAACTGGAGCACTGCCAAATCTAGATAAAGCAGATATACTTGACTGTACTGAGAAAAGAGACAAGAGATGGGATTTTGTGGGATTTTTGAAAGAGATTATATGCACTAATGGCACAGAAGAACATCATGATTTACATTGTTAGAGAGCAGTGCCAAATGAATTAGTTATCATCAGGGATTTTTTCTGAAGTGTCACAAGAAACTCTTTAGCAATCACCTTCTAGAAAACCACAAGTTCAAAAATTTGTCACATCCAGAAAATGTCATAGTACATAATGAAAGAGCATAAGCTATCTGCAATGTAGCTGTCCCTGTGCTAACCCATCACAGTATAAACTTGAGCTCCACTCGATACCTTTGATGTCCCGGACACCGAAACCTACAACTGAAGCGACAGCTTGTGTAATGTTATTTGTTCAACAGAGACAACATCCTGAGCATTTGCTGTTATTTTAGGAAATAAAAGTAGATTTTCACCTGACAGAAAACTGGTTAGTTTTCCTGTGGTTTGACATCTCTTTCTGCAATAGGCTGGTGTAAGTTTTGGATTGGATCACTTCTCATCTTTCATGTTGTCACAGGATTATCAGGAAAGAAAGATTTATTGAGGAAATAGCAAGAACAAGAGCAAAGCAATGTAAGTGCTTTGCTGGGAGACTGACTCTGGGAGTCCAATGAGACTCATGTCCCAGCCCAAGCTGCCTGGACCTCCCCAGAAGCCTAAATCCTAGTACCCCGTTTCAGTTCCCCAGCTCCTGGCTGGGATGGTGGGACTGGTCCTGGCTGTCAAGCCCTGCTCCATGCCATGCTAAACTGCAAGGAAAATCCCCTGAACTCAAGGTCCTCAGAGAATGCCTGTCCTCTACCAGTGATGACAGAGATCAGGGTCTAGGTTCCATTTCCCAAACCAGATTGAGATATCTTTTCCAGTTTCAATTCATTTCCATGTTCAGGAAAAAAAACATGAAAGACAAAGATTGCACACCTGACTGTGAGCCCCAACCTCTACTTCACACAGATGTTTTGTGTTCCCCCCTTTCTTGTTTTTCTTACCTTCAGTTCTCTGTTGCATAGTGGTGCAGCAACATATCTAAGAATTAAAGATGAGTCTTTTCCTAAAATTTACTGCACAGGATTCTGTATGTCCTCTTTTTCACCATTTCTTGCAAGTAGTCTGTAAAAGAGATGCTTGCTGCTCTGGACCCTCACTTTCCCCAGGCACTGCACAGTGCACAGAGCACAGTTATGTACAGAAGCTGTTCAGTCTTTCCTCTAAAACCACATTTGCTAACATGACAATAATATGTCATATCAAAACATGACCCAATTCAACATATCAGGCCTAGCCCAAAACTCATTGTCTCACAGTAGAGGAGCAAATCACTGGAACCCAGATGTGCAGCTGGTGTCAGTTGTTTTAAGGAGGATGCTATAAAATCAAGCAGGATACAATTTTTACTAGACCTTTCTACTTGCCTCAGATATTATTTCTTCAGTGTCATTATACTAAAAGACTATGGATACAATTGTATTCCAAATTTTAAGTGAAGAAACATCTGAAAATAGCAATTGAAAGATATAATCTGCACCATTCTTATATTTGCATTTATACACAAATGCTTAGATGATAGGGCCATTAACTCGATTTGTGGATAAATATTTGGGGTTATGTAGTTTCCTTCTCTGAACAAAATATTTATATCTAAAATGCTTTACCACTGCATTTCTTGCTAGTGCAAAGCCCTGAACCTAAATATCAATACTACTTTATTGCACAATTCAAAAATGGAAAATCTGGTTTAAACATGTTGTTAGGTATTTCAATTTGATCTTAAATTTAGATTCAGCTCTTTCTTGGTTAAAAATAATGGATTTCAAACAGACTTTTAATTTAATTTAATAAATTATTATTACATAAATTGTATAAATTAGAAAATATGATAGTGGAAGACATATGCATAAAATTCCTTGCTTATAATCCTACATCATTATGGTCGAAGTCTTTTTAAGATGGACCTCATTTCATTCTTTATGTTTTTGACATACTAATGAAAACAAGTTGCCAAGTAACAGGTGTTTTATCTGGGTGCATTACCTATATTAGAAATAATTGTCTAAAAACCCTTGCTGAAGCCCACAC
The DNA here is from genome assembly GCF_001522545.3 of Parus major. Taxonomy (NCBI): domain Eukaryota; kingdom Metazoa; phylum Chordata; class Aves; order Passeriformes; family Paridae; genus Parus; species Parus major. The sequence goes on along the minus strand of NC_031770.1, from coordinate 70,860,919 downwards.
ATCACCCTCAGGGAATAAATCAGTGCTGCAAGTTTTACAGCTCCAAAACAGAATTTGATGTGGCTGTTCCCACTAACTCAGACTAAAGTAACAGGGAAAGTAACACCAAAGCACTAAGTTTCAGATTTAAGGAAAAACAATTTATTTTCAGATCAGATACCTGCTGCTTCTAATTTAGATACTGGATAACCTATCTAAAATGCAAGCAGCAGACTGAAATTGAGTATTTTCTAACCTCCTCTAATTAGAATCAGTTATTTAACCAGAATCACCTTTCCTTGTCTGATCAAGTTGACCTGTCAAATGAAAGGGGTCAGTGCCATCAGGGATCACAGACTCCAGACAAGGAATGAAGGTTTTGAAGAAGTTCTGAACACCTTCTGTGAAAGAAATCAGACCACTTGGAGAACTTGGAGGGGGAAAAAAATCACGTGCAAATTATTTAAATGAGAAATTAAGACACAGATCAACAGGGATGTTTCTGAATGGAAATCACCTGCTGGAGAAGAAATTTGTTTTGAACATCTAACACACATAAATGGGGTAAATAAGGAACATTTTAAATTGTCTTTGTCAGGAAATCCTGGTTTCTATCTTCCATGACCCCCCTCAACTCAAAATGTGTCACTGGAAAAATATAACCTGGGATGAACTGCAGTCTAAAACTAAGAACATAAACATAAGAGCAAAGAAGGAAACCACTTATCTGAGCAAAGGTCCATGTAGCCTCTATCCCATTTCTGAAAGGAATGTATGCTGAGGGAGTTTAGAAACAGATACTGCTACTTTCTATCCCTATTTCTTTGATTCCCAGCAGTCTGCCATTTGGGGATTTTTGGATTTTTTTTTTTTTCCAGCTAAAAGCTGCATCTGCATTCTGTTTTATAGCCCTGGATTGATTTTTCTAACATAAATTTGCCTAAGAGTTTTTCAAACCCTTTTACAGAGAGAGCCTCCACAGGAGCACTGGTGATGGGTTCCAGACTTTTCCTGCATGCTGTGTGTAAAAGCTCTTCCTTTTCTTTGACTTATACCTGCGGCCTGACCATTTCATCTGATGCTCCAGTGGACTGTTGTTGTGAGAAAAGGGGAATAATTGTACCCTATTACATTTCTGAATTCTCCTCTATCAAATTCTCCCTCAGCTGTTTTAAAAACTCTTCATCTCTTGAAACTCTATTCATATTGTATGAGTTTTGCTGGGATGAGTTATTTTTTGTCATAGCAACCCATATGTTTTTGTGTTTTGGATCTGTGACCAAAGACTTGACAGTTGCACTACATGATTGTTGTGGGTTCCTTCCCACTGAAATATTCTGTTCCATTCTATTCCATCCTTATAACAATGTTGATAACACAACAATGTTTTAGCCACTGCTGAATATTATTTGCATGGTTTCAATACTGTGTTTCTCACTCTGTCCTCACATGTAGATTGGAGACGGGCAAGAGACTGAGAAAGGATGCAGGCAGTAAGAGTTGTCTCAATATCTGACTTCTGAGAAGAGAGGTATTCCACATCATAAAATCATGCTCAGCAGTAAAACCAGGGGAATTTTTTCCCAAGTAGCCAGTGCTCAGAGGCTGGTTAGGATTTGTTTGACCAGTGGTAAGTTAAATTTGTACTACTCCTTTTTTTCATTTTCTTTTTTTATTCCCCCTCTACTCTTAGAATAACTGTCTTTAGCTCAACCCTGGAGTTTTCACATTTTTTCTCTTCAAATTCTCCACCCCATTCCATAAGTGGAGCAAATAAAGACTCACTAGGGGCTTACCTGCCAGCTGAGGTTAACTCCATAAACACATGTAAAATGCCTCATACTTTCATTCATCCCAAGAACCCCATGTGTTTTCTCATTTTCCATCTTCCATTCCTTTATGTTGAGGATGATTTAAGTGAGAAGCACATTTCATCTTGCAGAAAACCATTTAATCAAAGTGGTGGATTTTTAAGACCAGAAACATTATCACATGTTAAACTGAAGAATTGCAAATTTGAGAAAAAATGTTATGTGCATGACTGTCATGGTTTGATACTGGCCAAATGCCTGGCACCCACTCACTCACCCTCCCCTGGTACAGTTGGGCAGAGGAGAGGAAAAAAAATTAACAAAGAGTTCATGAGTTGCAATGATGACTGGGAGAAAACATTCCAAAGGCAAAACAGGCTCATCTTAGAGAGCGAGCTTGTTACTAACAAAATCAGAGGAGGGTAATGAGAAATAAAATAAGTCCTTAAAAACACATTTTCTTCCCACAGCCCTCCTTCCTTCCCGCTGAAAACACAGAGGACAGGGGTTGGCAGTTTTGGTCATTTCATCACCTGAGGTTTTCTTCCACTGCTCCAGGAAAGGAGTCCTTCCCCTGTGAGACTGTGGGGTCCCTCCCATGGGAGACAGCTCCCCGTGAACCTTCCCAGCATGACTCCAAATCTCATGAGCAGCAGCCCTGCCAAAACTGCTGCGATTTGTGTCCCTCCCACACGCACTCAATGTGACTCTCTTCCCACAGGGTACAATCCTCCAAGGACAGGCTGCTCCAGCCTGGAAGCAGGGCTCTTTCTCTCCTCCAGCTCTCCCACTGTATCAGCCTCCTCCAGCCATCCACCCTCTCTGGGTGCATGGGCACCTCCCCAGGGGCTGTGGTGGATCTCTGCATCCCTCATGGATCCCCAAGGGCTGTGGGTGGATCTCTGCATCCCCCATGGATCCCCAAGGGCTGTGGGTGGATCTCTGCATCCCCCACAGATCCCCATGGGCTGCAGGGCTCAGCTGCTTCACCATGGTCTCACCACGAGCTGCAGAGGAACCTCAGCTCCGGTGCCTGGAACACCTCCCCCCCTCCTTCTCCACTGACCTTGGTGTCTCCATGTTGTTTCCCTCACATGTTTTCACCTCCTCCTCTTCTCTGGATAGAAAAATTCCATTTGTTTTCATTTTCTTCTTAAATATGTTATCACAGGGGCGTTACTCACCTCTCTAATTCACTCAGTCTTGGCCAGCAGCATGCCCAACTTCAGAACAATCAGGCATTGGCTCTGCTGGACATGGCAAAAGCTTCTAGTACTTTCTCACAGAAGCCACCTCTGTGGCCCCCTGCTACCAAAACCCAAGACATGAAAAACCAACAAATTTACAAAGAAGAAGCAGCCAAGCAAAAGGAAAAAATCCATCTGATTTTCAGTATAACACACCTGCCACCATGTGGGAAAGTAGCAGCAGCATCACACAGTACATAGTGTGAAGAATAGAAGGTGGAGAATGAAGGTTTAAAAAAACTGCCTAGAAACTAAAACACAGTCTGTAAAAGAAAGGGAATTTTCACAAGAGAACATCTTGAGAATTATGTCATGGAGAGAATATCCAAGCTGCCAGTGCACTGTGCACTTTTCCTGCCTGCTCCTCCTGCCTGCTCCAGTCTCCCCTGTTCCCATCCTCCTGCTCTTAGTTTCTGATTTCTCAAGATCCTTTTGTCCAGACAAAAGTTGCCCAGGACAGGACACAAGGAGATGAGAGACTCGGTTTCTTTGTGCATGCATATACGTGTTTCTGTGTGCATGAGAGAGACTATACATGTGCTGAAGGCTTACAGAAGAATAGGGAATTTACTCACTCAAAGTAGCCTAAAAAGTAAACTACAACCTAGGCCACAGAAGAAGACAGCAAAAAATCTGTATAATGTGAAGATCTAAATCGTTCTGGACAAACCCAAGTCGCAGTTTAACTAAGCACATGAGCAAGACACCTGGTACCAGGCAGCCATGGCAACATCCCAAAACCTGTTGAAACAGTAATGTACCTGCAAATCATCTCCTGTCCAGCCACGGCCATCTGCAAGGTTCTTAGAATGGCTTGCAAAACACCAGGATGCTCAGATTCAAAATTGCTCATCCACTTGAGGGAGGAAAAAGGAACTATACCAGCATCCTATAGATGCGCTGAATTGTGGAAAAGAAGCAAATTTATTTGGGGTGATTGTTGGGAATTAGAGAGACTTACCCTTTTTTTTTCTTAAAACAGAATAAAAAGTGCACTTGCTCAAATAGTCTCACAGCACTCCATCAAGTGCGTGAGTCAGGATTTAAATTTTCTGAAGATAAATTATGTCTTTCCCAAAATCCCTCGTTTTTCCATGTGCTCAATAGTCTTATCTTTTAGATATGTTTACCTTGCCAAAGTGGAAATCAGACTTTCTGGCCTGTCATTACCAGATTGTCCTTTGTTGTTCTCAATCTTTTTCTGTAATGGGAGTTACTCTTCTATCACAGTAGAGATTGCATTGCACTGTTTACAGTTACAGTTTACAAGGCTTTGCCATATGCTTCGCAGTTTCACGTCTGAATTACTCCAAAGATTTCTTCCAAATGTCACCCAGTTCTGGAGACTTATCTAACTTTTGTTTGGTCTAATTCCTCTTGCACATGCACAACAAATTTCTCTAACTCCTCCAATCCCTCTGCTGCAAAAAATAGTGAGGAAGTGAGAATTATCAAAGACTTAAACAGGAGGCTAATACAAAAATTTGTTACACTACTCTGCTGTGTCTTGTTCATCCATGAGTACCCTACAACACTATCATCATCAAATTTGCTGTTTGTCTTCCTGTACCTGGTTAAGAAGCAAACATTTTCTTACTAGCAACCCAAGCATTGCAAACTATTTCTCAAATTTTGTTCTAGTCATCAGACTCTGTCTTTAAGCTCAAGCTGTCATGTTTCATGGGCTTCCTTTTTCTTCTCATTTAGACAATCATTTAGACATTTTCCATAAAGGAGACCTTTCCTTATGAGAACCACTTCAAGTTTTCTATCGTGAGAGGCAAGCCCTGGAAAACTAGACCAGTTTAATTTTTTTTATATTTATTTTACTTTGTATCTTTTATATGACTATTGTAATAGCACACATTTGTATAGTACTTTTTTTCAGCAGTTATCAGAGTGCTCTAGGAAGGACATAATCAGCACTAGCTCTAGCTTTTCAGAAAGGGAAACTTAAGTGGTGAAATAGCCATCCCTAAACCTTTCAACAGACCACTAGCAAACCAGGAATAAAAACCATGATTTACTGAACACTAACAGTAATGCAGACAAACAGGAAAGGATATCTAGGATCGATTAAAAAAAACAGTCTTGACTTTTAAAGTTAAAAAATATCAATATATTATAAAACCAACTGACAAATGAAGCAGTTTCTCTGAGCTTCTTTTGTTACCAAGGAACAATGAACAGCAATGGCTAAGCTTGAGTCTAGTAAAAACTGTGTTTACATTTCACTAGTGTGACAAGACAGTTTTCAGACTGGAAGAGTTCCACTGGGATATCTTAAATGCAGACTTGCAGAGTTCCTTGGTCCACAAATAAAACATCTGAAATAATATACAAAGTGCAACATTTGATTAAAAATAACCATAAGAGGCACCAAGAAGGAGAAAGGCTATAACAGGGATTTGTGTTAAATGACAAGCACTGACAACAGACTGACCAAGGTATGTTGAAACGTTTTGGAATTCAATTTTACAGCAATTCATTGTGCCTCAGTCTCTATTGCATGAAGGCTCCTTCATGCTGCTTGGTTGGAGAAACAGTCATAAGGTAAATAAGAATAAAAGTTATTGGCACTAGGTAATTCTTGTCACTATCACTTAGTCAAAATGGTGCAGGGAATCACTTCAGTGTGAGAGCTATTATAGCATGACTCCCACTTGAATTTAAACAGACAGCAGAGAAAAAGGAGTCAAAGTAAGAATGAAGGAGAAACTGATGCAGCAGGGGAGAAATTCACTTTTAATATTAATTTTTAAAAAAACCCAAACATAAATAAAAGCTGGAAACGAAAAGAAACTGAAATACTACAGAGGTTCAAGGAGATTCAGTAAAGATATTTTCATCTTGATTTCAGCATGTTACTTGATATCCCTGTATAAAATTTTGTGCAATAAACAAAGATTTTGTCTTTATTTCCTGAAATCATATACTATAGAGTCACAAGATTACACATGCAAGCTGAATGTTGGAATAAAACAGAAATTCCTACAAAATTTCTTTTTTAAGAAAGTGTGCATTTAGGTTTCTTTTCTTTTTTTTTTTTCCAACCCCAGCTAAAGAATTTACAACAGGCCAGGTCTTTTTACTATGCCAGCAACTAATGCAAAAGTTGTATTTCTAGGACACTTCTGTGCTTCTGAGACCACTTAGATCATTAGTACATTATAGTTTTCTTCTCACTGCTCAAAAATGTGTATGTTCTTGGAATACTCATTGGCAAGCAATAAATACTTTGAGTCTAAATTCTTCTGTAGACACTCAGTTTTGCCATGATTTTACCACTGTTTGCCATCACACCCACAAAAGACTTGACTCTGTGAAGTCCCTCAGGTACTCTTAGAGCACCTGTACCCAAACCACCCTTTTCACTTCTACTTACATACAGCTTTTCCTGCTTGAACTATTCCTAAATAATTATGAAATAGCGCATAGGGTATTCCCATAATGTTACAGAAATCTCTATGTTCTTTGTGTGTCTTTATGACATAGTTTTAAACTATAGTATATGAGGGAAAAGTTGTGTTTTGATAGCCATTAACACCATAATCTCTGTAAGCTGTACAAAGATGAGAACTAAATGTTATTCTTGCTGCATCAGTCATGTTGTCATAAACCAGAGCTGTGATAACAAGGTTTACTGTTAGCTTAGCAGATTTACACTGCTAAGAGTATGCATACTCATCATTTTTACTTCTTCCTAAAATGATTTTTTCCTTCCATGAGGCCATTTACAATTGCCATTTTAAATTCCATTGCTTCTGTGAACTCCTGTTCCTGAGAAACATAAACATGTAGCTCATTGCAACAAGAAGTGATGAACTGCAGCACAGTTTTTAAAGTTTTGTATTTAAAAAAAATACTTGGCATAAATCCAGTCTCGGAGTTTAAATCCAATTCAGAATATGTGTTATTGACTTTGAGACTTCATAGCAATGAAAACTGATACATCACAAGAATTATTCCTTCGTGTTCACAGCAGCTGTGCTGAGAGAAAACACCATGGCTGATGGGGCCCATGAGAGAAAGCTGTTACACTGTTCTGTATTCATTACTGAGCCTAATTACTCTCAGATTACAATGCAAAATGCATCTGCTTTGAATGACATTCTAGTAATAGACATGCAGAGTGAACCAAATAGCTCTTCCTAATGTCATACAAGTGATTTCTTCTTTAAGAGGGTGAATGGCATAGATATGCACATATATTTTATTCACAAAAATTTAACAATTTAACCCTAATTATTCACAGCAGTTGGATGGGATTTTTTTTCATGTATTTAATAAAACCTCCACATTATAAGTGGCATCCATAATACTGTATCCAGGAGCACATGCATGTTGTCTGGTCCAGGCACTCTCACAATAATAGACTTGCAACCCAGTCTTAAGGACTGGTGGTGGCCCAGCCTTTCATTCCCTCTCTGCAGCTCCTGTTTCCACACAACTGAAACACAAACATGTAGGCTAGATGGGAGCAGAAGAGCCCTTCAGTAAATTGCCAGATTTGGGGAGATGGTGTTTCCTGCACCTGCCTGCATGAGTTGTGGAACAAGCAGAGTGGATTCACTTGGAGGATCCGGAAAAAGAGAAATTTAACTAATTCTCACCAATTCTGCTCCTGCTCTTGGGTTTGGTTAGTTGGTTGTGGGTTTGGAGCTTTATTCTTTTTTTTTTTTTCTTTTTACCTATTGTTTCAGTTTGCCTATAAATTTCATATTCCACTTTTAGGGGGATTTAGAATGTCCTCTAGAATACTCAAGGGACAGCTATTCCACTACTACATCAGCTAAGAGAGAAAAGAGAGCTAATATTTTTAGAACTAAGTTTCTTTGCCTTATTCTCTTTTTGCTTTATTTTTTTTAATATAAACATATTATGTCCCAAAGAAAGAACAAGAGCAAGCAGCTCTGTTGATATAAAAAAAATTGATATGGGTCCTGTAACCTGATAAAAGCAATCTACTAGAAGAAATGCTTTAATGTTTTCTTTGAATTAGAAAGTTGTATGTTACAGTTTAGCCTGCATTAAATTTGTACTAATGAATTCTAAACCACTCAAAATAATAGCACAAGCAACTGTAATGAAAATCCTGATTTCAGAAGTTTAGTGGCATATGATACAGTACCACTGTAATAAGGCTCCTAAATTTGCATAGCGCTTCAATATTTTATTTTTTAAAAAAATAGAGATGCTCTTAAAAAACTTAACCACTCTTACTACTAATATATTGTGTTCTCATTTTTTTTTTTCAGAAATAATTCTGCTTTAGATTAAAATTACTTAGGTAATTTTAAATTAAAAATGCACCACAACTACACTATAAATTGCATCTCATTGCATACTTCTCACAGGACTTCTTTCCACTGAAAAAATTATCTATTGCTCCTTACCTCCTATGAAATCTTGTGCAGACTTTCAATGATTAACTGAAAGTAGACCTAGAGAAATAATATCTTTTGGGGGGTAACTGTAGAACCTATGTGTTCAGCACAAGAGGTTGGCCTTATTTTTTCTGTGCCTGGCAACCAATCACTTCCATTTACTTCTGCAACTCTGGATTCCAAAGATATGGGAATTAGTCTTTTCTAATTGCATCAATGAACATGAGAGTAGTGAAAGAGGAGAGGAAGAAAACTGCTTGTAAGACTTAAGAAGAGTCGGTAATGTTAAAACGTGTGACTGCAAATTGGTCTTGTATGAGAGATAATTCTACAACACACATTCCTTCCAAAGGCAAATATAAGAGATTTATCTGGTCATGCCTTGGAAATAATGTGGGAATGCCAGAATGAAAACAATGTTACAAATTTCTGAAATTAAAACTAAATCTAGAAAAGAAAATTTGAGACCCAATGACTTTCCAGTTCAATATTTGCTGTCATTTAACTTGTCTGAATATGCTGAAAAATTGACCCATATATAGAAAAAGGTATTTCTGCAGAAGACAGAGGACTGAAGAAAACCCAGATAAATAACAGTTTCAGGCATTCACAGATTTTAATATTGTATTTTACTGTTTTCTCAGAGAGAAAAAAAAAAAAAGAGAAGGTGGACATCTGAAATGCAATTTTCAGCATTATTGTTTGGCAGCAGAAAGTAGGCAGAAAGGTATTTGACTGACAATAAAACTTCCTCAAGCAGAGCAGTGTTGGGGGAGAACTGTGTGGAGCTTATGAGGTTTCACAACAGAGAGGACTGTAAACTCTAGTAGTCTGTGATAAAACAATCCTAGTGGAACACACTTCTAAATGTACACAACATCTGACAGTGAAGCAAGAATACTAATTCTTAATATTAATTGGAGCTGAACTGAGTCAGAGAGGATTAGAATGCTATAGAAAATCTTTCTCATGAGAAACAAAACAGTGTGTATCTTTTATATATCAACTACAATCCTACTTAATCATTTATACCTATCATAGATATCCGGTAAGCAAAACATTCTAGATTGACTGCTGACTATGAAGCATGATTGCTGATTAAAATGTCATATATTGTTTCATTGTTCCCCTGATTAAGAGCACTTTTTTATTGAATATTTTTAAAGAATCTCCAAATCAATGAAATTAGAAGAAAACTGACAAAAATACTTTTAGAGTGTTCACCTCTAACATACTCAGATGAATCAGGAGAACGCACTTTTTTATGTCACTAAATATTTTTCAGTTAATTTTTGGGAGTATAATTCAAGAAATTCTATGTATTGAAAGCATACAAAAGAAGAAAAACAAACAAAAAACTAAACAAAAGAAAAACCCCAAAACAAAAACAAAAACAACCTTGAGGGGACAAAACATGGAAATGTGAGAGAATCTATTTTTTCCACTGTTGCTCCCATTCTCCAACTGGTTTCTCTCTCAAAGGGTTCATAACAATTAAAGGTTGAATGGTGAAGTGTCAGGTTTGGCAGATATGAGAGAGGATAAATGCATATACAAAATACAATAACAATGTGCTAATGGTGAGGCTAGCTGATAATGAAGCATCATTATGGCATTTTAATGTGCCTTGGCATCACTGCTCTTATTGACTTGAAAATAAATAGTGTCTTCAAGAAGCATAACCCACCTGAGGTTTTGTTGGAGGCACATATTTACCACTGTATGGAAAAAACTGTTGACAATATAGGTGTTCAGATTTACCAATAAATTAACAGTAGTCAAACAGTGTTTGCATTTAGGGAGCAAAATTTCTTGGTAATAGATATAGAGCAGAAACATCAGTTTTACCACTACAAATAGATCTTAAAAGTACTGTTATATCTCCTCAGATCCTAGAGCTTACTGTAGTTTAAATTTCCTTTAGGGATCCTCATATATTGGACTCCAAGCCTATGTCTTTATTAGATACTCATTAAATTTACAGATGACAGAAGACAGACTGTCAGCAGGGCAAAGGAAAAAAAAAAAATGTTTAGGTGTACTACATTTTCTGCTGTTTACAGAATAGGGCCAGATCTTGGTCATGCTAACTTAAACTTGTGTCTCAGCCACTGACAGAAACAAAGAAACTTACTGATTTTGAAGTATGGAATGAAATGATAAGATTTTATATTTTGTGTGTGTCTGAGTTTAGTAATCAGCTTGTTACAGTTAGTGGTTATGCCTAATCATATATTTAGCTAAATTAAGAAGAAATAAAAAAAAGGAAATTAGATATTCAAAAGGAATCTTTGCATGCATCCAGCTATCCAGAAGGAGCTATTCTTAGAAAACCACTGAATTATATACTGAATTATACTTGGATTAGCCTGAACTACCTGCAGTAAAGGACCTTGAGAGAAAAGCATCCCACAATTCTTGCATTACCAAGGAGAAAGAAGAAAAACACTGGAAGTAACTGCTGATTGGAAGGTTGATTGTTTGGGAAATTTGGGTTTTTTTCTCCTGAATTCCAGTGCAGGTATTTCCCTGGAGGTGAAATCAAATCTGTTAGTGAGCCATACATGAACACATATACATCAGAAGTCCCTTAAGGATCCACAATAATATCATCTCAGCAGAGAAAAAACATTTAATCCTTCTTTTGATATCTGTTCAAAAAGACTTCACTGATTGATTCAAGGCAGCTGTCCTTTACTCCCCATGACATGGCAATTGCTTTAATACAGTTATATTTGAATTAAGCCACATTGCCTGCAGTATGTCACTTTTCCTGTGATGCTAGGCCAGACCTGATCTCAGCCTGAGGTGTTTTCACACAAGCTCTACAGGGGAAGGGAGCTTCAGGGAGAAATTTGTCCATTGAGATTTCAGCCCTGCAGCTGCCACCCAAACCTGAGGGCCTTTTACTACCCTGGAGGGAGAATACACTCAATATCCCTATAGTGCTCTGTCAGGAAGGTGCCTTGACTGAGGTTTTGGGGTTGCATGTTGTGAATGATGGGGTCATCCTTAAGCCTGTTTCTCACCGTGTCTCAATGTCTGTATGGGAGTAAAAGGATTGACTCAGGTGTCAAAATCATGTGTTTCAGTACAAAGAGGAAAATTTACTTTCTCTTAAATCACTCCTGTGGTTAGTAAACACTTTTTGTATCATTAACTTGTTGTCAGAAGCGTCATTTGTCAGCAAAGTAGCCTGTGATGGGACCTGTTTTTACAGCTTTCCTGTAGTGAAAGAAAGATTGCATTTACTGCTACAATTTACAAAAATCTCTAAACTTTATTGCCATCATATCAAATCACTGAATTTAATACTTTATGTATTTGGAAACTTTTCTGGCCAAATCTGCACAGTCATGTTTTTATTTTCCTCTCAGCTTTCTATTAGTTTGTTACAAATCAAAAAAAAAACACACTTCACAGAGAGCTGGCCTTGTATTATTTTCTATAAAAAGGAGGGCTGAGGTAGATTTACTATTTCTTTGCCTCTAGGAAAATGCAATATTAAAAAGCAACAAAGATTTCAATACTGCCCCATAAAAACAAGCTTGGTGAAATACTTAATATTTCTAGGCTCTAAAACAAATTCTGTCCTTTTTGATATTCATGTAATTTCTACAGTATTTTCATTAAATCTAAATAAAAAGAGATACTTGGAAACTTTACTGTTTCCTCTAGAATTTAGATTATATATTTCTTCTGGAGATACCGGAAAATCTTACTGAAAGTTACAAAGCATGAGCATAAACTCTCCAAGCTTTCAGGTACTGAGAAACATAAATACTTAGAAACCAATCTATTGTTTCAGCTGTTGGTAGATTTTACTAAAGAAAGCTATTCCACACCTAACTTTAATTTCTATTCAAACAGATCACATTAAAAAGTGATCTTTTTATGGGATAAATGTATACTCTGGGATACTCTGGCCATGGGAAGGAAGTGCTGTGCCCCTGTGGTACCTCAGAAAGAGGCTTGGTGTCCTAAGAAAAACAAGATGAAGAAAGTGGCCAGGAGCTGGACCAAAATTTTTTGTAAAAATTATTTCTAAAGAAAACAGTGGTCTGGAAACTAGTCCCAGCCACTAAGCTGTGGCCAAGGTTTAACACAACAAAAGAGCAGACCAATATTCTCTGTAGGCTGCCACATTGAACAAAATCAGGTGTTAACATGGTTGGTTCAAATCCCCAGGGTGGTTCCTGAAGGAGCTGATGGTGTTGTATCAATCTGCAGGATTAGTGCTGGCTTGCTGCATTCTGCTCTCTGGGCCCACACACAGCACAGGAGCTGACAGCAGGAGCAGATCATTTCCATCTGACTGACTATTTGTTTTTTTTCAAATAATGGTCTGACCCTCTAAAAACTGTCATTCTTGTAAAACACCAAAGCAGTTTGAATACATGAATATATGTCAAAAAAAACCCAACAAATGTAAGGTTATTCAGCATAAGGGAAAGAAAATGTTCATTTATACAATGGCTGGGCTTAGGAGCATTAACAAATCTTATTTCTCTTCTTTGTCAGTTGACACTTTCTTTGACTCTGTTTTGTCTCTGTAACTCTGAGAATTTAGCCTAATAATAACTTTATGACAGCTGTGACTGAGCTCACAGAATGCTACTTTTGATTTTCTTTCATTAGAGATTCAGGGCTGATCTAGATAAATACTGAAATTGAAATTTATGAAAGCTGCTTCAAAAGTTCTTTACCTTCCACAGGATCACCCCTTTCATGCCCAAACTTTGACAAGAAAGCCCTCCCCTCCTAGAAGTTTACTCCAGACCATTTTTTCTGATTTTTGTTTTCTCCATTAACAATGAGCTCATTTCCTGTGTGTTGAGAGCTTTGAACACGGTGCAGGGCAAGCTCAGGTTTCCCAGCAGCCCAGAAAAAAGGTGATGTGTGGTTGGGTGCCACAGGCTCAGCCCACAAGACAGACTGGGTATCAGAGCTCTGCTCCCTGTCTTCTGTGCAAAAGCTGTGCAAAAGCTAGGGAGGGGGAAGATTAAGCCAGGCTACTCAGGCCCTGATTCAGTTCTATATTTATACAGGTCTCATACCAGTAATTTATATGATAAAATGTTTATGCTTCAGTATTTATGTGCTTTATGTCAGCTAAATTAAGGGGTTCAACAGTCTAAGCATAAAAATAAGTAAGCACAACACAGCATAATGAAATAAGGTCCTGTTTTAAAGTGCCTGATGTCAGCTTGATGTGCTGGCTTTCATAAATAAAGTAATTACTTAATCCTTTGCTATTGAGAGTTCTGACCTGTAACTTGTGTGTACACCTTACTTCTATATCTTTTGAAAGCCCTATAGCTTTATACCGTATAAAACAGAGACGTTCAAAATTACACAGAAGAGCTTAAAGGAAAATATTTTCAAAAGGTAAAATCAAAAGGTAGGCATGATTGTATTCCTACACACCAGAAATGTATAATGGATATAAAGAAATTAGATATTTGTGTCTAAAGCATCTACACAGGGCTGACACACGACTTGCTATTTGCTCCTTGCTAGATGAAGAGCTGGATACCAGACTCTTCCTAAGATGACTGTCAAAAGCTACATCTAAATATCTTTTCTACCCTTAAGTTAAACTTCCTCTGTGTTCCACATTTGTATTCCAGAGGCAACAGCTAGCAGAAACAAAGTAAAATAACAATAGCTAAACAAACAAACGAACCAATAACCATTCTCCCAGGAAGACAACAAAATATTATTAAAAAAATTTAAAATTGCAAAACAACAAGTAAACAAACAACCCAAAAGCAGAAACAAATTTTTACATAGCTTAAGACTGGAATAAGAATCAGCTCATCCAAGCTGGTTTACAGCTCTCAGGGTAGAGTGTAACACACAGAAGGACTTGCCCTGTGCTCCTTGAGTTTCTGGAGAGGGCTGCTGTGATTGCTGAGCCATCCACAGCAGATACATTTTAGAGTCCCACTTAGTTCTGCTTTTTAGCACTAGGAAATTTTTTAAATAAAAGAAAATTAAGTAAAACATATGAATATTAAGATGCTGACAGAATATTTGTATGGATATTATTGTGAGCTAGACAAAAAAAAACTGGTGTGAGTATAAAAGTATTTTTGTACAATACTCAGTTCCCCCACAAGCTGCCTCTTGGCTGAGGAAGCCCAGATTTCTCAGCATCTCCTTACATAAGAGATCTTCCAACTCCTCAATTATCTTTATGGTCCATCACTGGACTCAGTCCAGCAAGGCTACATTTTACTTGTCCTGAGAAGCCCAGAGCTTGACCCCGCACACCAGATGTGTCTCACTGGAGCTGAATAAAGTAGGTGGATCACCAGCTCCAACCTGCAAACAACATCCTAAACATCCTAAAGCATCCCAGGGTGCTGCTGACAGTCAGTATTTAAATACTATTTTTATTTTCCAGGTATTTTTTTTTTTTATTATTGGCACATTGCCATCTTTTAACTTTTCTGTTATATTTAAAAGTTAATTAGCATAAAAGGGAAAGAAAAAATGCAGTAATTATAAGGGTTTCAACTCATAGGAAATTACTACATTATTATAAGTAATGAGCAAATGGAATTTTAAAAAATATAACTGTATCTAATCTTCATTGTATAAACCCTAGTTTGACATCCCTATCCACTCCATCTTTTATCTGAATAGTACAAATTTATATTCCAGTCATGTATTCATAACATCATTTTTAAAGGAGAGGCTTCTTTAATTTTTGACATGTCTTTAAGAAAACATGAAGCATGTAAGCAAAATGTGTTCCTCATTTTTTGAGAAACATTAAAAATTGCATAACCCATTGTAACAATGGACTCACACATTTACAGCTCTATTAGGTTTATTGCAAATGTTTTTTTTTTAAACATTGAACATGTTTCTTCTTAATTTTAAGAGGCTGGGTAACCTTCAATTACAGCAAAGCATTAAGTAAATTTATTTTAGTCTAGGATTTGGGGGGGTATGTTTTTTTACTTGTATTTTGCTATTCACATTTGTTTGGGTTTTTTTCCTTCATGGCTATTCTTCATTAACTTTGTTTTGCTTAGAGGTAGTTGTACCCACCGGTTTCATCAGATAAGAGAAATAAATGGAAAGCAAATCCTGAAGAGAAGGGAGGGTGTGCAAGGTGACACACAAGAAGATCCCATGTAAGCCTTTCTAACTTGTCAGCAGCAGGGGGATAGAAGTACCATAGAAGATGCCTTGGATGTACTGAAAGGCATCATGGAAACTGGATCTGTAATGACCTTTTCCATTGATCAGATTGCTTTCCTTCTCCATAGTGCTATAGGAACTACTGCTCCCTGGATGGTGCTGAGAATCACTCAGGTCATTTTTTCTGTGCATTTCTTTTTCTTCTTCTTTCTTCTCCTGGGGATGACTGGGTTAAGAACAAGTGTGTTTTGACACTTCCACAACCTCATAATCACAGAGAGGTCTGAGAAGAGGTGGGCCAAGGCTCTCAAACTAAGAACCTATGGAAATGTTTCACTGTCACAGTTTGCAGCTGGTTGACAGTGAAAAATAAAAATAAAATTAAAAGGAAAAAAAAATATTTAAAAGGACTGAAAGATTCAAAATATTCCTAGTGGATGTGTCTACAAAAAAGGAGTCCTAATATGTTTACACATTAATGTCCTCCTATACTGCCTCTACTTCCCTCATCTGTTTGTGAGGATCAAAACCTAAGAGAGGAATTAGAAAAACTAGTCCATTTCAGAAAGCCTGAATAAAATAGATTGAGCTATATGTGATAAGAAACTTACAAGCTCCTCCTTTTTATTTTACTTTAAACCATGTATGCTACCACCACCAAAAATTATTTACACTAATTTCTGCCTTACAACACAACATTCTGCAGTATAATGTCTTCTCTTTGTTTCTCTCCCCTTACTTCTTTTTCCAGAAGGTTCTAATTCCCAGTCAATTAATAATGAATACAAGAATTAACCTAATAGCAGGATAATTTGTAAAGTTCTTTAGCACAGTGTAAAGCATTTAATAAGGCTATTGTTTTCATTTACCAAAAAACCCCCAAACAACCCAAAACATATTTCTGAATTGGGCTTTATACTATAACTCTTTGTAGTGATTACACCACAACATTGTTTTTACTGCTGTGACAAGAACAATTCTTTCTTCTTTCTTCCCTAGTCTCCTTTCAATTGTTTTTCTGGAAATTATACATCTTGAAGATATTTACAAGCTATTGAAGAAAAAGAGGACAAAATAAAATATACCTTTCCCAAGACTGTATCAATGATTCCATTATCATTCTGTTTCTTCCTCAGAAAAAGTAAATAATTCGTTTAACATTGATCCTGCACACAAGTGATTTTACTTATAAAACTCATACTATGGCTTCAGCCTCTTGGGGTACAGTGACAAGAGTCAGATGACAGCTGCATATGCACATTTTGTTGAAAATCCTGCCTGGGACTTCCCTCTACAAAATCTGTAGATCTCTATAGAACATTCTATAGAGTACTCTGTGTTCCTTGCAGCAGTACTGTTTCCACATCAGCTCTGGGTCCCTTAGATATATTTTTAGCTTGGCAGTCTCACGGGGTTTCCCAACTAAAACATAGTCCATATTCAGAAAATCACTGAAATATAAATTTAATTATACATTTAAAATATGATTAGACTTGGCTTTTGTGATAATAAGGATTAATGCTTAATGTTTCCTGATTATCACTTTAGCAAGTGATCATACATTTATCTTTTTATTATCAGTTTAAAATAGCTTTCCAACTTCTGCTTAAGCTGCAGTCTCTGTGAAAAGTTTATGCCTTCTCTCTCAGGCAGCGCAAACACACACAGTGGGTTTGTCAGTCTGCAAAGGTGGAGCAACAGGCAATTCTGGCAGAGGAAAAAGGAGTGAGTGGCTGAGTAGTGGGCAAGAAACCCTTTTAGCTTTGTTTTACCTTCTGTGTTCATGCAAGCAAGGTGCCTTTGCCTGTTTGGAAGTGGCCCACTATGCACAGCCATGTAGCTCCCAGTTCTCAGTTCTGCCTTGAATTTTTCTACCATCACATTTTCTGACAGTGAGTATCAAAACTTCCCAGGGAACCTTAAATCTACTCCCATTGTGACATGAGGAGGATGATGATGTTATGATATATTTTAGCTAACTAGCAGTATCTGTGGGAAGATCTGGTGAGCAGATGGAAATTCTGACCAAAGCATCCATGAATAATGATTCCTCTTTACCGATAAATTTTGCCTGTGACAGTGGAAAATAAACCTGATGGAACCTGAAAAACGCAGAACTGGGAAACCTGTTTTATTTTAAAGCAATTTCTTTTCTTCATGTTTACATTACAACAGATCCTGTAGAGTCCTTATGTAGAATTTTGATCTGCCAGACTATGGAAAGAAACAAAGAAAAGACAATCCATGGGTGGAATTGTGGCATTAAGTGTGGATATCCCAGGATGCACCTCTAAAAACTCAGACTGAATTTCCTCACCAGATCAGATGAAAAGATTTACTTGCAATCTCCAAAGGATTAGTAAAGGATAGCTCTTGCTTTTTCAAAGCATAGCTACTGGGAAATTTTAGCTGGACAATCGCAATGAGATTGTTCGATGAGACATATTCAAAAATCGAGCAGAAAGTACTCCAGGAGGATAATAGCCACAACTCAACTGAATACATCATTCCCAATGGTGAAAAATCCATCAGGCAGAAATATATTAAGGGCATGCAAAGATCAGAGGTACACTATAAATTCATAAGGGACTGCTGTTGTAAAGATAGGTCTCACTTGAGGCTGTGTCCTAGGAGGTCCTACACAGAACAAGAGAGGCAGCCTTCCTTGTGCTGTTACTTGTAGTAGTTCTCTGGTAGTATGAAGGACTCAGGCTCATTTTGGGTGTCTTAAGAATGATGCTGGCAAACTGCAGATTCCAGCAGGGAAAATTGAAGAAAATGTGAGCATGCAAAGGGTTTTATAAAGCACGACTCAGGAGAAAATTAGAAGTGTTCAGTCAAAAAATAAAAAGAATGGTCTGGCTAGTAGAAAACATTATTTTAAAAGCAGTTAGAAAAAAAAGGAAGATGGTTTGTTCTTCATACACATTGTCGGAAGGACAAGTAGAACTCAGCAAAGGCTTCAGGTCTGGAGCAGTAAAAGCATTCTAATGAAGAGTAATGAGGCACTTCACCAGGCTACCCAAGGATGTGATGAACCATTCTTCACTGTTTTTCAGAACAGATTAGACAAGCATATGGTAGTTTTACATGATCCAGCTTCAGTGCCATAGATGGAATGAAATGTCTTGAGCTCTGGAGATTCCTTCTGACTACATATGTCTGTGATCCTTTCCTCTTCTCTTGTTACCCTGAAATGTACTTTCAAAACATCACAGCGTTTACATTTTTTTGTAAAAAGGATTATTATCGGTAATACTCAGCATACAATGCCAGATTAATTTTGAAAGTAATGCAATCCAAAGTATGCTTCTCTATAATATGCTAAATGATTCCTTCATTTGAAGTGTAGGAAAGGAAGGAAAATTTTCAATGCCACACATTCACCTAAAGCATATCTCCACTGCAATGCCCTTTGTCTCTTAACTGCAACAAGAAAGGATTTTAATCGAATATCCTTAAAAGGAGATCTGATGAGTAAACTGAACATATTTAAATATAGCAGAAGCAGGCATGATTAAGTGCATAAAGAATTGAGGTTAAAAGTGGCTACAATAAAAGATTGAGTAAAAATTAATTTTAGCATGTGCTTTGTATAATACTGCATAAGGTACTCTTTTGTTTCATTGCCTCTTTTTTTGGGACCTTAATTTTCAGTTAGTCACTGGCTTGCATCTTATCTCACACCATAATGGCTGAAATTAATGTGATAAAAGTACTCCATTCAAAGACAAATTATCATTTCACTGATCTACTTCACTGAGTACAAATTCCCTCTGCTCCCAATAAAAGCTTTAGAGCAGTAGAAAAATGCTAGTTAACTAAAATTGTGTTTCTTTTCTTAGACCATAAAATTTTCATTTATTCTGTCAGTAATACCCTTGTGTAAATACAGTAATTTTGAAGCCTTTCAGTATAGCACGATACATATTTTGGCATTGTTGCATGTCTGGATTTCTTCCATGGTACTTCAATTTTGTGGTTCAGTGAGCAAAAGTAAGAGTTCTCCTGAAGGGCTTGTGCTTAAAACAGTCAGGGGTGTGTTGCCTGCTGAAACAGTCAATCTTTCCCCTTGACAAGAGCGTCCATACACTGTTTTTATGAACAGCAACTTTGTTTGAATTTGCATCAGTTCTTAACAGCAACTTATTTCAGGAGAATAAAAAGCTGAAATAGACAGCTAAACAAGAAAAAGCATTTTCAGAACATGATTAAAGTATGTAATGTCTGTTGGAATACTAAGGGTTTCAGACAGAAAGCTTGAATTAAAAACAAAAAAAACCTGAGAAACTTCTTCAGATATTTGAGGCTTTAGCTCCTCTAAAATGACAAAAGAGATAATCTTTGTGTGCGGTTTAAGCTTGAAGATAAAGATCAAGACCTCCTTTGAAGGAGCAGAGTATAGATTAGCTATAATTTCCCAAATACATGAATTACAGTTCCTTCTTCTGCTAGGGGGAAAAAAATGCTCCCCATTGTGATTAGAAGAGATGAGATCTTTGATAATGTTAATCCTTCATATCAATCCATAAAATGAAGCATTACTTGATAAAGGTTTTACCATGCTCTGGAGAGAACTTAAAGCTATGCACACTCCCCATGTAACCCAGAACCAGAGCTAAGCAAAGCTGTAGCTAGAGCAAAGGAGGATGTAGAAATGACTGAGTCTGGCAGAGTAAAAATGGGTACCAAGCCTTCACATTTTCTATGTAATTCATCTAACCAAGGTGTGTTGGAAAGCCACCAACTGAATTGCTAGGGCAGCAAAGGCAAAGACTATTTTAGCCCAGAGGAAAAATAAAAGCAGATATTTTTCAGTCATTTTTGGCTGCCCTGGAAATTTAGCCACATAAACTAGAGTCCACATCAGGGAATTCTGTGGTAGCAAGGGAAAACTCAATATCCTGACAGAGACTTTGTCTCATCTGTTGCAAGCCAAGCAGCAAAAGAAAATGGACTAAGTCCATCTGAAAATAAGTTCTTTCGTTTCAATGCTAACAGTGGCATAGGACAAGGCTGCAATCAACTTGATTGAATTAATAAAACACATGTAAAATGATAAACATAATAACATTGTTTTCTGACAAATAGATAAAGTAGAAACTTTTGCTGAATCCTTCAGCAAGTTTTAAGTACATAGAATAGTTAATGTTTAATAAAAGCATATTTCTTGGGGAAATGAAATCTTCTCCATATAATGACCTTCTACCTCCCTAGTCTAGGTGGAAGTGGAACAGAATAGATGGAACACTATATACTTGCCAAGGAAGGGCCTTCAGGCTGTGCTTCACCGAAACAGTATTTCCAAAAAATAATGCAAATGGATAATATAAACTGTATTTCCAAAAATAACATAAACTCAGTCTTTATAAACTATTAATCAAGTCTGATTTAATGGGATCATTATATCTGGCATTCTGCATGTGCTAATAGTATCTAATGCACAGATGCTTTTTTTGACTGTTGAATGAATAATGATCTGGGATTCAGGTTTCCTTAATGGTTCCTTAATATCAACCACTTTGCTAGAGCTGCAAATAAAAATACATGACATTTATTTTATATTAGCAGTATGGAAAATATGTGCATTTGTAATCAAGGTAAGATTTGACAATGTAGACTTAATGACTTTTTCTGAAGAGGGAATGATTATGAAGAGCACTGCTTCCAGCATGTATATAGAGTGCTGTCATATTGAAAAGTGATGAGAGAATAAGAAAAATGTTGATAAGATACTATGAATTTACACAGCAAAATGAACTGCTTCTTCCTGAAAGAAACTGTTCTATAGAAACAAAGCAGAAAAAAATCATGAAAGCAAGGACAGAATCAGAATTTCATCTGTTTTCTGCCATGCAGCGTAGTAAGTAGAGGGAAAACAAAACAAAAAGACTGAAAAAAATCAGACTGTATAACTTATTAATTCTTATTGATTGAAGAAGTTAAAATTATTAAGTCTGTTAACCAAAATTCTTGTCTGTGAAATTTGTGTCTATCATCTGTATAATACATAACTTTTACAGTCTTTTATTAGTTTTTCTGCCTTAGAGAAAAATATGCAAACAAACCCCACCACAATCACAAGTAGAAAAGAATACAGATCTTTTCTGTATTGCCATCAGAAATCTGACTTCAGCATGCACAGGCATATAAAAGAACATGAATATAGCAAGGCAAGTATGAATGAGCCTCCTGTGAATGAGGCAAGACAGTTCACCTTGTATATGCCTAAACCTAAACCTCAGTCCTCAAGAATTCATTACTGTCTTAAGATAATACAGGGAATGATCACGTACAGCACAAGCACAAATTGTGTTATTGCACACAGGTATTGATACAATCTTAGCAAATGTTCCTAAATTCCTCAGTTACACTGATTTTATGCAGATATATGTATCCTAATGAGATGGGGTGAGCCTATATTTGTGTGCAGACATTGTCCAGAT
Organism: Parus major; assembly: GCF_001522545.3. Lineage (NCBI taxonomy): Eukaryota > Metazoa > Chordata > Aves > Passeriformes > Paridae > Parus > Parus major. The sequence continues at coordinate 70,838,894 of NC_031770.1, read as the reverse complement.
CAGTCTTAACAGTGCAATTCAAGCATTCAACAGGTCTGCCAGCACTTGTTGTGTCAGCAGCTCAGTATGAAGAAGGAGTGAAATTTAACCTCCTTTGAAAATCATTTCAGGGAGAACTTAATTCTGAATATACTCTTATACTCTCTAGTGAGGGTGTCCACATTATGAAATTACAGAGTCATTGAGAGAGAGTAGGTGACAAGGCCTTCCACTCGTCTTCAAAGCTTCTCCATACAAGATTTGAAGCTGTCAGTTCTAGGATGGGACTTGATATCAACTCTGTGTTTGTTACAGATTGGTTTAGGTTTACCACAAGCAAATACAAGACCTTGGTTATGTTGCTACCTGTGATACTAGAGACTTAATCAGAATAAAAGTAATCATTAAAAAAATCCTTAGTTTTGTCACTTAAATATGTAAAAGTAAAAGTATGAAGTAACAGCAGTGACAGCTGTATTTTTGAAAACAAAGCATGAATAAAACTGAAAAATGCAAATTTACATTTTGAAAGCAGAAAGAAGTCAGATTTGGAAAGTTAAAGTGGCAGTCTAAAACAAATCTTTTGAAAAGTTAAGGAATGTTCTTACCTTAGGGCTTGATTTCACACACAGACATATATACATACCCATCTCAAGAAAATGTGTCTTAATGTTAATTAATTTTGTCAGTCTGAAAGATTGTTCAATCTGGGTTCTGTTAAATTTATGGATCATTAGTCTCTTATCTTTTCATTATGGTCTCCTGAGAGGAACCATCATAAAGTTAAATGAACACAGTAGGAAATTATTACAAGCCTCCTTTCCCCTTCACCCCACCTCCCCCACTGGAGGAGACAGGATATCAGTGCATACATTCTATACAACAAATGATAAATATCTTATATGATTTAAATTCTCTAAGGATCTGATTTTTTTTGTCATTTTATAAGTGTTGTAATTAATGAGAGAGATGAAATATATGGATTTTCCCAATCCAATAAATGAAAGTTAACGATCCCACAGCCCAATTTCACAGCTAAATCTACAGATTTCTTCACACAACCAAAATGTTTGTGCCTAAAAATATATGTTTCACTCTTTAGCCTCAAGCTTATTTTTATGACTAACTGAAAGACTGTTCACTACTTCAGAGAAGTGCGCAAGTATAGCAGTAATAAAGTAACCACAAAATATGTTTCTTGTACATCATACAGCCAGGAAATAAACTCTAAGAAACAGTGATCATTCACAGACTAAAATAAGCTCACAGCATTTCTTAAAAATATTATAATACACAACTTGTGTTCACTATAGAAAAAGAAGTAGCTTTTTAAAATGCAGAGCTCAATTTTCTTTGGAATCACATTTTCACTCACTAGACTTTTCAGCTGTATTCATCAGAAATGTTTCAGGGTTTTCTTTGTTTTCTTGTTTTATTTATTGTTTCCATTTTTGTTTGTCTTGCCTGCTTTAAAATACATTTAAAATATCTAAAAATAGGACAAAGAAACATTTCACAAACAAAAAGAGCAGCAGCCTTAATGTTTGTGGCTCTGTATTTTATCTCCTGCAAACAGTTGCCTTCTTGACAAGAGGCATAATTCACTGTAATAAAAAGGTACAAAGTGCAACTGCTAGGAACATGGAGAAGAAAGCAATTAAGTGTTCACAAATGTAATTTGAAAGGTCCAAGGCACACAAAAGTGATCTATAGTTAATACTGAACCAAACAGACACCTTGACTGTTAGATAAAAGTAATGGTATTTTCTAGTCATAGTTTTTTTCTACTTACCAAATGGGATGGGAGAAAAATTCAATTTCAGTCATTGTCCCAGAGATTTTAAGACTGAGATCAGCAAGAGTCATGCAGTACCTGATGAGCTGGCCAATGATCCTTTCCATGATCATTTAGTGCAGCTTGTGGCAAGATCCTGCCATCAGAAGCCATTGCTAGAACTAAACTTGGCAGTCAGTGTAATCAGACATCGTCAAAGTCAGTACCAAATGTGCTAAGTGGATACATTATTTTTAAATCTGCCATTGGGGTCTCATTAATGTTCTTGAAGGGAAATGGCAATCAATGATGACAGAATCAAGTACTTTGGATGGATGTTGCACTTAGTTGTATAAAGACAATGAGTTCATCTTCTACAAGCACAGCTGTGGTTAACGACTCACATGATGTGCAGATACCTCCTGACCTTAAGCCATAAAGAAAATGCACAGTTAAAAAAAACAGAATATAATTCTGAGCCTTCTTGTTTTCATGCCTAGGGAGCCTTACCAATGTAATTTAGTTCAGACTTCCTATATAGAATTGAAGACAGAAAGATTTCAGAGAAACTGAAATTTTTCAGTCTTATATCAGGGTAGTGTCTTCCTTCACCATGTGACAATTCTTTTCACTCCTAGGAGTTACTAGATACAATCTTTTATTTTATTTTTTTTTTTCTTTTAGTATGAGAGAAGAAGCACAGATTTTCCAACTTCTTCAGGTATTTAACTGGTAAAATTCTCTTTTGTGCCACAATTTAGGACTGAATTTTAATTTACTTAGATAAGAATTGAAATCTGGTGAATCCTGCTGCTGTAGTTTTGGATGGTACTGTGCCTGTGATTTGATGGTACATGTGCCTCATGATTTGTAAAAGATGTATATACTTCAACTACTATGTACTTCAGTGCCTCAAGTTCAGACTTCTACTTTAAACTGTCTTCTACAAAATCCACACAAAGATAGAAGACATGTCACTGAAATGACAGGGCAACAGCCACACAAACTAAATAAAACTTCAACAATATTTTGGTCACACTGAGTTGAATAATGTCAGGAACTGGCTGAAAAGACCTTTGTAGACAGGAGATTTAGTCTTAGTATCCCCCTTTTATAGTTTTACTTCAGTACCCAACTGTTTAGAGCTTGTAAGCATGGTGCAAAATTACCAAAGTATCTCACGTACTTGAGTCTTTCACAAAAGTACAAAGCAGGAAAGACTGTTGAACACAGTAAAGGAGAACATCCTCATGATCCAGGACATCTCTGTAAATATGATAGTGATGTAACTAACTCCTGATGCAGCTTATCTGTTGTTCCAGCTGCAGGGACATGAAAGACAGAAGTATCTTCCTTCCCTCCTCTCTTGAGCTGGTAGCTGGTTTATTTAGTTCATATTTGCTTCACCTAACATAGGGGCGGGATTGACCAGAAAGCAAGGAAAAGTGTAAAGGGACTTAAATCATCTAGACAAATGTCTATCTTAGTTCACTCCCTAGAGCTCTCACATGGGATGACTGGGCTCTTACTTTGATTACCTCAGAAAGATGACGAAAGAACCTAGATAGACCCCTTAGTCCTTTGGCACAAAGACTGATGACATTTTTTTCAGAGACATCAAGCAAAAAATATAATTGAAGGAATACACTTGGGTAAGTTTCAAAAAGATCTCTAGCTTCACGGGTTCACACTTTTCTGAAGGATACTCATTGGTCAAGGAAGACTTGCAAATAAGGATAAGATCCAAACCTCCTACTCAAATGATTTCTTTGAAACAATTATCAAACTAGAAGGCACTTCTACATGCTCAGTATACATTTCCTTCATAAAGACAAAATAACTCTTTACTGGTCTATATTTAATTATATTGAATTTTTAATTAATGTAGAAATTCTCCTCTCTGTGAGGAGAAGCCTTTGCTGGCCTTGCTTTAAATAACCCATCATGGGGAACAGCTAAGCCCTGCAGCCAAGCACCTGACACTTCTGGGAAAGCATATTTAAGAAAAGGCAGAAAAACCCCTCAGCCAAACTCTTCCAAAGAGGAAAAAGGTCAGAAGAGAAAGAGGATGAGGAGACACAGCAGAAGCTGGAGCAGACATTCACACTGCAGCCCACTGTGGATCTGTGCTGGAGTGGGATTACCATGAGAAGCAGTAAGCAGCAGCAGCAAGAACCTGCTGTGGACTAATGCTAGCCCTCCCCATCCTCCTTGTGCCACTTCTGCTGGGAGTGGAGTCTGAGCTCAGCAGGGCTGAGAGGTAGGCAAGCCCATGAGATTTTTCATCCTGTTTCTACCCACTGTCCCACAGAGGAGGGAGAATGAGTGTTGATATCCTGGTGGACATTGGGCTGATAGGCAGGGAATAACCACAATAGAACACGTGGATCAACAGGAGAGGTGGAAACTGGTAAAGAATACAAAACACCCATCTGGTAGTCAGAAATATCTGTGTGCCTCAGGACAAATCTTAGCTGTACTCCCCAAGAGACAGGAAACATTTAAATCAGGTTAGAATATTTGTAAAAGCGTGATAATCATATATGCTCATCTTTTACTTTTTGTTGGTAGTATAACATCAGGAAGCAAGGTAAGAAAATCCATATATAATATATATATAAAATCCAAACAATAAGTTCTTTGAAAATTTGACTCAGTTTGAAGAGAGCAACAACACCCCCTATGCAAGACAACAGCTAAAAACAGCCACTGAAATATTTTGTTGGCAACCTGGTTGTACTAAAGCAACTCCTTGCACACATTGGAGGGTAAATGAACAGGTCATATACACCTATTGTTGGAGTGATAAATGCTATGAGTGTACAGAGCAGAAGGTATTAAATTTCCTTGGAGGACAGAGTGCAGCTTTAGACTAAGGCTGTCAAATTATGATTACATATAAATTATAGTGGCAACAAGGGAAGGACTAAGTCTGCTGAGCTGAGATTAGCAACAAAAAAATCCTATTAAATGTGTGCATATGATGAGAATTTAATGACTGCATAAGTCTTCTAAAGTTTCTAAGATATTCCTTACAAATAGCCAGATGATTTTCAGGGTTAGGTTCAGGCAGATTATAAATCTAAGATCAATATAATTCACACCACTTATGATTGCCTAACATTGCTTAGGTACATTTATACTGAAAATGAAACTTTCATTTGAGTCTCTGGGGAAAAAACTGTGTTATGAATCAAGTCTAAAGTTACATTAAGAGAGACAAGATGTTGCAGCTATACAGTCATGATTTTCTTGGCATGCTGTTCATTCCAGTGATATTAAGAGCTAGTTTAATTTTTAAAAAAATGCAGAACCATGAAAACCTGTGCCTAACTCACATAAATACTGATATGCTGGACTTCAAACCATAGCACATGCAAAAGAAATACTTCTAGATGTAGTTTCAAATGAAAAGCTCTGTCCAAATTTCTTTTAGAAGGTGACTACTCACATTACAAGAATCATAAATCAGCATACTATTACCAATGCAAAGGGCACTTTCAACTGACTGACAGGTTGTTCTACCCAGGGACAATGACAAGGAGCCACAGAACAGAATTAGGCGGGAGGCAAAAATGGATCTTGATCTAAGAAGTCAAGACATGAACATTTGCTGTACAGTAGGACTGTACTGTACCTGTAAAAATCTTTTGACCCTTCTTCTGTATTTGATAAATTTTATCATTAAAAGGAGAAAAAATATTGGTGCCAGGAAATGTAAGAAGGACTCCTAGAAGCAGAGCCACTCACCTAACTGAAATCTGTGGGTGAGCCATGCTTTTTACTATTTACCTGATTTTGGTTTTTATATATTCATTTGCTAGGAAAAGATTGACTTGGAAAAGGCACCCCAAGGCAACAAGGTCTGGAATAGCAACACAAGATTAATCAGAAATACAAGGCTTTATGGCTTGGTACATGTTTATATCTGCAATAAATGTATATAAAATGAAATCTTTCTATTAAGAAAATTACCTACTAACCTAAAATACATCTGACCATCATTCAACATGTGCACACTAAGTACAGGTCTGTAAAACAAAAAATTTTGTTAAAAAGGTATATGACCTCTGTTTCCATGCTTTTAACAAAAAAATTACTTGCCATGTATTCAATTATCATATGTCCTGGTTCCAGGTCAGACAGGGCTAATCTTTGCAGTAGTCAGCAGCAGCATGGCTGAGAACCAGACATTATTCTGTGCCACCTGACATCTCTGCTGGTGGTGAGGAAAGGAGTCCTTCCTGGTCAAATAGCGTGAAGTGAACAGTCAGGTGTTTGTGGGCTCCACGTGGTGAGCACTCACTTGTGAATCTCTTCAAGTGCCTCTCTTGTACATTGTTTCATTACTATTGTTGCTCTTACTGTTTGTTTTCTATCTCATTGCTGTTTCCAGTAAATTCATTTTGTCTCAACCCATGGTTTTCACCTTTTGTGCCTTCAATTCTCATCTCCATCCCATGGCAGGAGGAGAGGGAAAGGGATGGGAGAGTGAGTAAGCAGCACATCCTTTGGAGTGCTTTATGGGAACACTAAGTTGGAGAATACCTAAACCACCTCTGGATAAGACAATTCACTGTTATAAACCAGTAAATTTTTTTTTTCCTTAATTGCAATTTTCTGCAATCTTAGAAAGAATAATTACTAATTCCATGCAGTTGTGTCCCCTTGATAAATATGTTATCATTTTTCATCTCATTTAACTTTCTTCTTAATAATTCCACCAATCAAAAATATTGAAATTGCTGGTTATATCCCATCTCTCAGAAATCATTAACAACAGAACTACTGACTTATTGTTTTGCTTTCGGTTCAAAATGAAACAAAACTTAAAAAAAAGGAGGAACTTATTACAGAACAAGTTTCAGCCTAGGCACAATCCCTGCAAACTGTAAAACAAAAATATGCCTTTGAAATTGTGGAAGAATGACATTAGTATTTTAAGCAGGGTATGTGCTCAAGTATTCTAAGACTGTATCCCATCATACATTAAAAATCATGGTACAAATATTTTTAAAATAACCGAAAAAGAGATTTTTATTTAAGAAAAATCAAGGATTAGATATAGTTCTAGCATATAAAAAAATTATTGCAATTCATTCTATAAGATTGGGTTGGGTTTTTTTTTCATTTTCTAGTTTTGTACTTTCTAGTGACTGTGTATTCTTCATCTCATGATATCCTTTAAAATGGATGTCAAGATAAATCTTTTTACCATTCTTTTCTCTCTCACAAACATCATTATTACCAGCATTCACTGAAATGACACCTATTATGAATTCTGCCTAATTACATACACAACTCCAAATTTGCCCTTATGCTTTGCCAACTGAAAATCCTCAATAGGAAAAAAGTATTTTGAATTACTGTAAAAGTGCTTTCTCATTTGTGCTCTAAAAACCTCCTACCTCTCCTTTTTCCTTCAGATTAAGAGACTTTTTTCTCTTTTTTTTTCCCATCATCTCTGGCTAGAATGAAAATGCAGAGGTTTAGATTTCAAAAGGCCTCCTATTGTAGGCATTTTGAGATTCAGCCATGAGTATTTTCCTGTTATTCAGTGTGAAAGAGTGGTGAGCACTAAGTGGGTTCTTTTATATTGTGATTTAAGAGGAAGGTTCCAAAAAAGAAAATAGAGAATAATGTAAGGAAATATAAGGATATCTCCATCCTTGACATGAAAAGACCAAGCAGAAAAAAAAAATTGGAACCCTGAACAAACGAAAATGACAAGCTCAAGTACATTTTTTTACCTTGAAGCCAAATGGGACATGCAGTAACCAAAGTTTAGTAAAATATCAGTGCCTATGCTGATCAGATAACAACCTATTTATTCACACTTCAGGCAGTGCCCATTCTTAGCTCTTTTTGCAAATTATGCTGCATATGCAGTTTTTTTTTAATAATGTGATTTCATGCTGCAATGGCAAGTTTCTTTTTTGTTGTTCTGGTGCATGACAATAATCTCTGCTAAGTCTGAAAAATAAGAGAAAATAAGAACCGAGAACTTAATTGCCCTTAAGAAATTAAGGCAAATCTTCTATGGCAGAAAACACCTGGCTAGGTGCCACATGTAAAACAGTGATATTCACACATGCAAACCTGTATTTCCAAATTATTAGGTTACTTCTTCAGAGAAAATAACCCAAGAATTGGCTTTATGTGTCAAAGGGAACAATCGATTCCTTCCTGCAGGGAATCAATCCTGCCTCAATTCCATATGGTAAATCTCTGCACAGCCAGTTTCCTCCACCAATATCTGGCACTCTCTGCCCTGCCCAGCCTGCCTTAGCCCAATCCACAGCTGCACAGTGTCAGTGATGTTTGTTTCAGCCTTCAGACCGTGTTCCTCTTCACCACGGATCAGTAACACCGCCGTGCATTGCAAGCGATTTCATGGCGTTTACTGTGTGCACAAGACATTTCTGGGTTTATTCTCTACAGTTTAGTTGGAACCACGAGTGCGAGGACACAATCAATGCGAGAACAGCACAACAATGGCAAAATGTGCGCTAATTGGGTACTCAGCGTGCTTTCTATTTTCAAAGGGAACATTTCCTACAATTTCCTACCAATTTTTTTCCCAACTTCAACCACCCAGAAGAGAGAAATAAATCTGTCAGATGCAGCCTCGTGGTTCCCTCATTTTGCAACAGAGGGTCAGAGGTGTGAGGGCTCTGCGCAGTCCTTTTATCTTGTGCGTGTAGGAGAGTACCTCATAGGCAGCAGCTTTGGTGTGGAATCAGAAAAAGGGCTTTGGGAAACAGATTTAAATGCACTGGCCCACACTTATATCTGTAAAGGTTTGATCCACAGCACACTCACACAACTGACTCGCAATATCAGGTGTTGGGCTATAGGTTACTCTCATGTACAAGGTAAAATTATCAAGTAAAAAGTAGTCATTTTAAGCTTGTCATGTACTGGGACTATTTAGTTGTACAGATGAAACAGAAGCTATCAAATGACACTTAAAATTGGTTCTAAAACAAATACATAACAAAGGAAATTAACAGTTTCAGTGTAAAAAGAAGCAAGTTCAATTGATTTCAGGAATATCTAAGATTATAACTAATGATTTTTAGGCCATTAATAGTTATTATTGTAGGTTTGCCTGTAATTGACATCCCAAGAAAGTTTCAGCATATACCAACTAAATTTTTAATTAAATTTTGGGCTCAAGCCTTATGTGCTAAAAATATGAGAGATGTTGGACAAAGCTCTTCTCAACAATGATGTAAATAAAATTGTTTATATTGTAAAAATTGCTAATTTTGAACACAAGGGAAAATTATCACATAAGGCAATTTTGAAAATTCAAAATAAAAAACATTCATCAACAGTGCTTCTGCTTTGGGCAGAAGTAGATTCTCAATCTCATTTCCTAAAACAGAATTTGTATTTCCTGATGATTTTTATATACTTTCTCCAGCTTGTGAGACCAGGAAAGAATTCAGATATTCATCATTCCTTAAGCAATTTATGTTTAATTATAAATATAAGCCATTAAAATATCCATATGGGCAGAAAAATAACAAAACAACAAAACATATTTGAAGAGAAATTCAGACCAGACAGGCATGTATTTTTGCACTAGAGGCTTTAATAAAAATAAAGTTTCCCTCACATTTTTAATTCTCTGGAAAGCTGCTAAATGGTACAAGACATCAGCCTACATAAGATATTTCCCTGACCTTTCTCTTTTCATCTCTGAGCCTTGGAACTTGTAGTTAAAACATAAAGGCAGACAAGCAAAAAAAAAAAAAAATGAAAAAAAAGAAAGAACATGGAAATGCACGTTCAGATATGAATGCACCTTCAGATATGGCTCCACAGATGAGAATATTAGGAATAAACTTATACTGTTCTCCCAGAAATGCTATTACTTTGATGTCAGGGCCCCTGCTGTGATGGAGGTTTTCTTTGAAATGCTTAAGGTGATGTGGTTTTATACATCTTTTTAACAAGGTCTTCTTGGAAAATGAGAGCTGTTGAAAGGTGTTAGAGGTAATTGTGCAGGTAACAGGCTGGACTGCACATCCAGGCACTTTTACTGAAAACACACCAGCCACAGGCCACAAAAGAGCCAAAACATTCCCCTTGGCACCAATGTCAACTTTCCCCGGCCTCTGGTTCCAGAAGGTAAAACTGACATTCTTTGCATTGTTCTGTAAAGGTAAAGTGATCCTGGATGTCTGAACTGACTACTGTAACATTACATATTAGCAATAGGGGCTAGGCTGTTTTGTTTGACAGCTGAAACCATTATTTTTTCTGTTAGTCACTAGACTATGAGCTAGCAAAAATGGCTTGACAATTATTCAAGCAGTTCATCATGCAGTTCATGTGAGTAAACAACTGATTAAAATTAAGCATGGCCTTTGTTGAACCAGGGCTCTACTTAAGGTCGATTAAGTGAGTGCAAAAACAAGCGATTTTTCAGCACCATTCATTAAAACCCCACTTACTAAAAGATATTCATTGATAAAGATAGAGGAAAAAAATCCTCTGGTATAACAGAACACAAAAGAAAGGTACCAGACAAATGTGTTGTGGGAATGCTTATAAAAGAAGGCTTATGCATGAACTACATATAAGGCAAACTCAAAACCTCCCAATAATACTTTAATTTTGGATGCAAGGTCATCATAGTTATCTGCAAAAAATATCTGAGAGACTTCTCATTGAATTATGCTAAATTATAAATTTGCTATTAGAGTATTTATATTTATAATGTCCTTTATTTGCAGGAGTCAAATTCTTTCAGTCCTTTATTTAATTTCACAATAAAGAAAGGAATAAGGCTGGCATTTATGAGCAAGATTGATAATTGATGAGTATGTTGGCAAATGCACAAGGTAATTAGGATTTGCATAGTACAAACCTGAATTGAGATATATAATTTAGAGGGGATAGTTCCTAGAAATAATATTTTCATTTTCTGAGTAGTCTCTTTTTCAGTGTCTATCAATACAATGTTATTATTAATTATCATAATAAGTTTCTTAGGTTTTTTTTAATCTTTTAATAACATACTATAATACATTGCTGCTATATATACTTTTCCTTTTCTCACAACTTGCTTTCATATGTTGTCTGGCATTATCTTTTAAAATTTTAATATAATGAACGCATCTTTTATCATTTTCACACTGACTATTGAAAAATATTCTCAGGTGTTTTGAAATTGCATATACCAAAAAGGGTGCAGAATGCTCACAGTCAGATCACAGCTACTCATATAAATATAGCACCAAGATGTTGGTGCCTAGTAAAGTTTCTAATTATGGTGAGCGCATATTTATTGCAATCAGATACTTAAAAGAGTATCATATCTCTTAGACAATCTGTTTAATATTTGTTTCTCCCTAAATATATTTGGGTAGTTCATTTTTCATCTTTAGGCTTTACAAACTATTAAAATGGTATAAAGAGCACATATCCCATGCTCTGAGCACTTGTCAGATTTTACAAAAGCAACCCAAAATCTAATGTTCAAAGACATTCATTTTTTAAAATCTTATTCTTGCACTATGCTTAGCCAAATCTAATAGAGAAATATTTCATCCCTTCTTATACCTGGGATACATTGTAAATGTTATCTTAGTATTGGATGGGAAAAGAAAACTGATTTACATTTTTCTCTGGGTTTAAATGAGAAAATATGCCTTGTCTTGCTGAGGATTTTATAGTTCTTACTTCTCTCTACATAAAGGTGGACTTGATTGAGGCTGCTCATGCAATCTCCTCGGAAGGAGAGTAATGGTATTTTACAACCTTGCTGAACTTCAAGCAACTACATTACCTACCAACCCAAAGATACCCAATATTGCCAGACAGACTTCAGCCTGCCTAGGTCTTATTTATTTACTGTAAAAATGAATATTGAGAACTAGAAGTGGGTTTGGAGAATAAGCAATTTAAGGAGCTCAATAAATTCATTTTGTACAAGAAATTGAAGCAGTGACAGGACTCTGAACATAAGCAAAAAAAGAACACTTCAAACTACAGAAGGAAAACACAACACAGTGACTAGGCTCAGAAGGAGGAAACCTTAGGCACAGTGCTTTAAAAAATATTGAAAAGTAAATTAATTATTGATACTGCTTGAAAAACATGGTAACATATCTATCACTGAATCTTTAAATCTGTATTAGAAAATTTTATAGTATGAGCATACTTTCAATTGCCACTTGAAATTACTTGGAAATGTAGCCATTGATGTAAAAGGTCAATATTTATTATTGTCAATATTTATTATAAAGTCTCCAGCTGTATCTCAAAAAAAGTCACAAGCCAGCTCTGAGGTTGTGAGGAGTAAGGCCTGTGAAGGACAGCAAATGGCAGAACAAGGGCAAGAGTCCAGGCCAACCTCAGTACTGCTCTTTTGGGGGAAAATACTATGCCACTCTGCTTCTTTCCTCTCCTGCTTTCCTGACAGTTGGATAATTTCGTGCTTTCTAAAGACTTGCTGCCAGTAGTACGTGAGAAGTCTGACTGAAGCATTCTGCCTAACACTTTAATTGCATTCATCTTGTGCTAAAGATTTACTCAGCAGCCTCTGGTTTAACCTGGAAAAATACTGACAAGAACCTTGCTCTCCCTGCATTTACTTCACTTTGGATTATAAGCAGGGTCTCACTAATTAACAAAGTTCTACAGCTTAAATGGAGAACCTGATGAAGAATGAGAGACCTGTCCCTGGGGGTTGACAGGGCTACCTCATAGGGTGGTCAGGAATTTCCCACATCAGATTATTTACCCAATCAATAATATATCAAGTGTGTTTCTCTTGTCAGACAAATATTGATCCTGTTGTATATGATTTTAAAGATCTGCACCTTTCTACTTCATGGACTGAAATCACAGCATATGTGTTCAAATTCTTTTCTCTCATGAACAAAAAATAGATGTCTAAACTCATTGTTAAACCCATTATTTCTAGTCCCTTAATTGCAGCACACCTTTATTTGTATATTCCTTTTTGATTAATACCTTAAGAGCTCAGATTAAGTGTTACCTAAACCATATTAATGAGTGCCGATTCCTTAGGGAAATAGGAAAAGCAGGAAAAGCACCAAGCATCATTCCGGTCATTTTTCATCCGTGTTCAGTGATGGCCTTGTTGACATCACAATTAATCATTCCATTCTTCAATGAAACTATCAGTAAAGTCTTGAGAGTATCCCTCATTATACAGCCCTCAGTACATGCACACCTAATCACACACTTAATTGTAATTGTTAGAACATTTTAGAACATTGAATTTGTATGAAAATGCTTAGATGGAAAGGAGTTAATAAGTTCTCATGCAAAGGAAATGTAAGAAAAATATATATTTATATATACTATGGCATAAAAATATTCAGAAATATATTTACATTCTATAATTCACCTTTGTACATCACTTTTTATATCCATTATATGCATAGATGTATTAAAGTTGTTATTTGACATACATCTTGGCACTACTTAAATATGTCTTCATTAATTGTTGGGGCTACTAAAGTTTGCATGGCCTAATTGTCAGGTACCTCAACTTAAAGAAAACTTTTATCATCTTGCAGGAAATTTTCTAGATGCTTGGAGAAGGCAGTCAATTTTTCAGGTAGAAACAGTGACATTCAATTCTATTCCAGTGAAGTTATTTGCTCATAATACTTTGAAAAGATCTGATTTGTATGACTTCTGCCCTTGAACAACAGTATTACAGAACTAATCCATAGGTAAGCAACTGCTCCCATTAAAGTGTTCTAGACAAACTAAATAAAAAATAACAGACCATTCCACACACCCAAATCTTGTTTATATATGGCACAGCATTTGCCTAAGAAGAACAAGTTTTGAAGATAGTGAGATATTTTCTGAGAAGCACACATGTATTAGTCATGGTTGGGTGAAACAGAAGAACACATCCAGTGGTAAAACCAATTGTATAAATTCAAATTTAAGAAAAGTTGGGCAGAGTTTAAGAAGTGAAAGCAATTCACCACCAGAACAATCTGCCAAGGGAAGAGATTTTTTCATCATTAGAAACACTGAACTTAAGATAAAACATGCTTCTAAAATGTGCACTCTATTTCAACATGTTTCTTTAACTTAGGGAGAATACCAGGTAAAATTGTCTTTTCGGTGTGGCAAAGCCTGCAGCGACCACAACAGCTCCTTCTGGCCTTGAAATCTAATGCCAATGAGCTACAGCACCTCAACTGAAAACAACTTTTGTGTGGCCTCCTTGAAATACTAGCTCTCAACACAGCCACACTCACTCCCCAGGGGTATACATACCAAAAAGATTTGAACTGAATGCAGTGACATCGTGTTCTCAGGGTCAGGCTTTGTCTGCTGGGCACAATCCTCCAGGAGCTAATTGCACAAAGGGATTATGAAAGCACACCCGTATTGAGGGCAGAAAAAAATGTTCCCTGCAGTATCTCCATCTCTCTCTGGGCTTTTCCTTTGTTCTCAGTGCACACTACAAAGACCGGTGTCTGTTTCCATAAACTCAGTCACGCTGTCTGGAGATATCCTAAGTAAAATTTATAAAGGACATGACAGAATATGATTTATTTCCCCATATTTATTTTCCTAGAAATTACAACATGAATTTCACTCAATAGGTCCCTCTACAAAATACCTTCTAGGAGAATCAGCATCTGTGAAAACATGATACACATGATAAAACAAACACCAGCTGAAAATGAGGGAAACCTACTCAGTCAAAGCTTAACCAATGGAACTGAAGCAAAACTGAATTTGTAAATCATCAATAACCTTAGATATAATCGGATGAATTTGCACAGAAGTCGTAGAAATTGCACCTGCTCATACCATATCTTGTTTTCTTCAATTGTTTTTCATAGCTCACGTGTTTTTAATTATTCTCCTTCCACAATTCACCAGGAAGACCTGGTGTTCATTGCTGAGCCAAATAGTACACAAACTCAGGAAAGAATTAGTAGTTTTAATATTTAGAATGCTTCAAGTTGTTGTTTACCAATAATCCTAAATACTATTCTCAAAAAGTATATATCTTCCATTTCATTAGTAGAACATCACCTCTACCTAATGACGACAGTAATGTTATCAGTATTATGAACAATCAACTGATTATTCTGTTTAGCATTCACTTTCCAATGCATGTCATAAATCCCAAGATCCACAGAAACTGGAAAGAAATTAACTTAAATCATAACAAGAAATTTCTGGTCTACTTTCAGAACCATCATTCATTCCACACTTCATTGTATCACAAATCTGGCTTCATAAACACACAATAAACATGAAAGAAAATAGTTGTCCATAATAAACTATATTCCAAACTGTGCTGGTATTTACTTTCAACATAAATTTACCAAAATTAACATCCAACAATAAAATAAATACTCTTGAGGATCTTATGCCAAAGTAAAGTTAATTCTTTTTTATTGTAAGTAGAAAAAATATGACTCCAGCCACCATCCTGACTATTAACATCTGTGTCTCTTTATTGATGCAGTATTAAGGTAGTCTGCAAATTATACTCCATCCTCTCACAGTGATTGGTATTTCTTATCAGGATGTGAAAAAGACCTTCAATATCTGTGTACAGACAAGCTTCATTTGCAATACTTTAAAAATTTACTCTGCCCTTTTTTTTAACTTTAGGACTCATTCTTAATCAAGACAGTAGATGAGAAATTTGCTAGAAAGCTCTTCAGATTATACAGATTAGATTAATGTTCCTGAAGTGTTCCAAGAATGCTTTCTGATTTCACTATCTTTCTTTTAATCTTCAAGTACTGTCTGATCATCAGAAAATGAAATGAAAAGTTCTCATTAATAAGTTTGAGCAATAATATATATCTGGTCCACAGACCAGATTCTGGAGAAAATGTAATTTGTTAACATCTGTTTTATTTCCATATGAAATCTGATAAATTCAAAATTACAAAAGAATGCCTCACTTTTTGACTATCTATTTATATAAGTTCACATATCTAAATTAATTATGTACCAATTGACATACATTGAAATTCTGATTCTGCAATATTTATAGTACCAAGTCAGTTCAACCTCTTTTTATAGCCAGTATACATAAAGGATAATTTAGTACAGTCAGAAAAAAAAGCAGTAATTGGAAAACAGCTGCTTCTTGCAGTACTTTCCCAAATACATCAAATAATAATTTTTATTTTTCCTATATGGAAAGCATATCTTTTTTCACAAAAGGCCACTCTCCTGTTAGAACAGGATTTTTTTATAATATATTTGCAATTTTAAGTGCTGTTTTTATTAATTCATTTTTAGTTTTGAAACAGGATTGGTTTTGTTCTGTATCAAGTAAGTTAGCATAATGGCATAAGAGAAAAAGGCCTTACTTTTGTAAACAAAAGGAAAGCACAATTATTTTTTTCAAAGTTAAATGGAACAAAATTAATCATTAAGATCTAAAAACAGATAGAAAAAAAAAAAAAGGAGATATACAATACAAATATTTAAAATAAAAGTTAAAGCTATACCAATAAGCACCATGGTCCATTTAACAACAGCTCTGTTGGTCATAAGTACCTAAAATCCCCTATGTTTTTTAAGCTTTTTAATAATTATTACTAAAGAGAAATGCTTCCACTGTGATCTCTGCTCGCTGGTAAGTCTAACTGCTTTACCTATCTATAATCTATTACCACTTTATACTTCACTTTTATGGTAAATACACCCTAAAACAACGTTGAGTAGGAAAGGACTGGACAGTGGTTAAAATTCTGCTTTTCTATCTACAGGCCCATCTAAAATTAAAGACTTAACTTTTTTTAAGTTACTGTGGCTTCCAAAAAGAGATCTGCTGATTTCATGTCAACTCTATCTCAATTCATTACTTATGCCTGAAATATGTTATGTTAATATATCTGTATGGCTTCACAGCACAAATATAACAAATTGTATGGCTGAAATTTCTATGGCAAATCACAAGAAAAGATTTCACACGGCACATTTATATCCACACTGCCAGATCTGCAAAACCACCAGAGACAACTTACAAGTGATTTACTACCACTGAGCTAAGCCTCCCTTCACTCCTGCTTTTGCTCCTCCACGTCCCTCTTGGAAGTACATTTTGCTGCAGTATGTGCCACTGGATGATGGATCACTGGACACTGTGTATATATTTATCATTTCAAACTGATTTTAAAAAATAACTGAATAAAATAAAAACACCGTGTCTCCTTGAATTTCTTTGCTACAGAAAAATGCTATTCCATCCTTCAAAGAGTGTATATATAGAAAGAAATTTAAAGACACGTTTTCCAGGGTGAGCATTCCACCACTTGCCACTTGTGCATCAGACTGCTCTTTTACTGGCAGTAGTTTTGATGAACCAAAAGGAGCTTTCAGCAAGATCAGCACATATAAAAGGAGCTGTGTGGAAAATATAAAGCTCCATAAAGCAAAAATAAAATAAAATAAAATAACTTTAAGGAGTATGGCTTAGAGGTAAACTAATTTGATTCCTTGAAAATCCTAGCTACTTTCAAGATGACTTTTCCTTGCTCAAATGACAGAAATCTTCATGCAGAAAGCAACACATTAGGCATGACTAAAAATTAAAGAATATACTATTACTGTTAACCCCATTCTATGAAGAAGAATTAAATGGTTGAGTCTTTATTTCTCTAGCTTTTATAGTTCACAATCTATTTTCTTCTTGTTGCCCTTACATTTTTAAAGAATACAATATGAATGTATTTCAGTTCCAAAAACTTTTGACCAGAAAAGCCATGAATACTTGCATGTCATGATCAGGGCAGTGTAAGGATTCAGCTGAGACTTCCAGCACCATCAGGCCTTGTGCAGAAGAAGATCTTGGGACAGAAAATCCAGCACAAATCTGATAATTTTCTATCTGGAAGTCAGAAATCACTGTTAACTGTGAAAGTAACCAAGCACTGATGCAGGCAGTCCAGAGAGGCTGTAGGGTCTCAGTCCCTGGAGGCATTCAAAACATGTCCTGAATACAGTCCTGGAAAACTGGCAATAGCTGGCCATGCTTGATTGAAGGGTTGGGCTAAATAAGTTCCAGAGGTCCATCCAGCCACAACCATTCTCTGTTCTGTGGTTTTGTGATGTCTGTATTCAACTGACACTGACTTTGCACCTGGATTAGGTGATGTAAAACTTCGTACCTGGCAAATCTACCTTTCCTGCATTGATAAAGGAACAAAACTACATTAGGAATATAATCTAGCTGTCACTGTTTATGTGATTTCAATATATTCCTTTTCTATATTCAATATACCATTTTAAATATGTAAACATGCCATGAATATATCACAGCATAAACACAATCAGAGGCTCATTTTAATACCATGCAGTAGCAGAGTTCCCAAATCTTCTCTGTCTTCCTGCTCCACTAAGCTCAGACATCTTCATATGAGTTAGAGCCTGTTATGTCCCTCCTATCTAAATCTTGCTTCACAGAAGCACATTAGAAAAAACTGCTGGCGCCTCAGATATGCATATGATGTTATATCAAGGTGAAGGCTTTTTTATGTCTCCAAACTGCCAACAGAAATATTTACCACCAAGGATAAATCCCATAATAGGCTGCATTGTTTAAAGACCTGCAACAACCATTTACTTGTAGTATCAAAACATTCCAAGCAGGCTTAATCAACTATTATTCTACCCACTGATATATCACTAGAAGTACAATCTGGTATTTTTTTTTTTTATAAAGAAATTATATTTAGCAATAATAGCATGCACATGAAATTTCATTCTATTTTTTACGTACATCCTACTGCACAAAAATCCTGCAGTTAACTATAATTATGATACCTTTTGGGCATCTTTTTCCTTTAATTGATGTTCACTAAGCACTTCTCAATGATGTTTCATGCTTTACAGAACATGTCTGAACTTAGCTGAGAAATTATTGCAAAAGTAGGCTTCCACTGGGAATGTCAATGAGGTAAGGACATTTTTGACATGTTATCTGCATTACTGAGCTTTATTTGATTTGCAGGATTAAAAGAGATTGACTTGAAAAAAGCAGTGAGCTGCACCTTAATGGAAGAATGGTCTGACATCAAAGATGTGTGTGATTTGAAAGACTGAGTGGCAGCTGCAACAAGGAGATTATAAAATCAGAATTCAGGCTTCAATAGTGCACTCCAAGCCTTGTTGTGGAACACAAACCTGCAGTTTGGTTCAGGAATAATTTTACTGCATCAAATGTGATCTAGGCTGACTACTTTCTCACTTCCATCCTTTTCTGCAATTAGACAATAATCAACATCATACATGACTCTCTGAAATATCCATAGAGAATTATTTTCTTTTCTACATGTGAGACCTCTATGTTTAGCCTATTAAACTGACTGTCCTCATCATCTGTGGAATGATTCAATGAGGTGAGGACAGGGGTGGCAATCCAGACATAATTTTACTTCATTGGAAAGGAAAGCAGGAAGAAGTTACTTGTGTCAATCCCTGATTCCTACACAGGGGATACATAAGCATTTGAACCTAAAATTCTCTACTTGGTCTGATGAAGAACATGAACATAATTCCTCTTCACCTTTCTGTCTTCCTTTTAAAATAAGTGTCTGGCCTGGTTTTGAGGCTGAGATGTAGGATAGGTGTGGCAGCTGTGAGTTTCTCTGATCACGCGGTGTACTCCTAAATGTTTGCACGACTGGGATAAGGTCACTCTTTAGCACTTCAGCATTTTCCAGTGACCAGTTAACACTTGCTAGCAAATGCCAGTTTCACTCTTGGGGACTTAGGTCCCGTCATGTGGAGAGCCCTGGCATTTAACTTGGGCTCATGAACTCAGCTGCGTGGCAGGATGACAAAAAGGAATTGAAATGTTCTGTCATACAAATCCCAAGCAGCGGCTTTTAACTCAGCAATAACACAAGAGGTATTCTGAAGCTGGTATAAAAGACCAAAGGTTTTAAAAGCATTTTGAAGGGCAAATTGGGATGCTCTCATATTTGGGCTGCGTTGGTTTTTGGCAAGATAAGGGGCTTGAGGGAAGGGACTTGGCTACGGACACTCACATTCACCTTCTCTGGTAGCTGTTAGCTTATCCAGAGGGCTGCTTCCCTTTATAAATGTGTCAGCTCATATTAAGGAAAAAATGCATAATACAGAAGAATAAAAATAATCTTATATAAGACAGGATAGAGAATTGGTGCTTATGTTTCATTTGGAACATTGGATCATCGCAGTGATACTGTCATACAGGGTCACAGGAAAATAGAAGCTGCTCACTCTGCCTGTAAGAGCTATTTGCATTCTCCTTTCCTCAGTTATATGCCTAATTCAAGGAAGATTTTCCAAGCACTCTAGAACTGGAAATTTTTATAAATGGCATTCTCATGGAGTCCCATGATGCAGCTTGAATATAGTATCTTTTGTACCTTTAAAGTCATGGATGTCCAGAGCCAACATCAATTTTGAAACTTTGAGTTACATTTAGAGTGAAGAGGTAGGAGGCCAACAGTGCAAAAAAAATCAGTTTCTGAATTATTGTTTCCAGTGCAAAATCATGTGTACTACCTCATTTCACTCCTACTGCAATTCAAATCTTTACAGCAACATCCCTATAGTGAAGTGAGCCTGGCTGTGAAGACCAATTATTTTTAAATTTGAAGCCTTTTGTGTTCATCAGTGGTGTTGATACAAATGTAGGTCTGCATGATCAAACAGATGTGACAAGTGACACATTGTTATAAAGATGCCAGACAAAATTGGATGTAGGTGTCATCTCATTATAATTCTTCTGTACACACCATTGCTTTACTGAGGATGCTTACTGTACTGAATAAAGTGGATTCCTTTTTTTTCTTTAAGGGACAATTTCAAACACAGAGCTTTTGTAACACCTAATTTATCAAAAATCTTGTCTCATAAGCAAATAGGAACCAAGCCCTTGAAAATATTAAAAGACTAGAAAATAAATTCATAAGGTAATATAATAGAAATAGGTAAATTTCATTTTTAGAGAAGGAAACTAAATTTTTACTTAATTATTACGCAAGTTTCCTTCCCTGTGACCTAGTCTTGGCATATTCCAAGACTCAGTCAGGAGCACCACAAAGATCTCAATGAATCAAACTGAAGTTAGTTAATCTTCTTGACTCGACAACCTTAGTTATTCAATTCACTGTATATTTGTGCACTGTCAAATGCCTCTCAAAGGAAAAACCCTATGTATGAGATAATAATCTCTTCCTGAGCTAAGCAGCATAAATGATAACAAATTTTTGTTTTAATTTTTTTAATGTGAAATCTATTATGAATACTATGCGTAATTCAAGACTGACAAAAATACAGCAACCCAACATTTACAAATTGTTTTAATAATGCCTAGAATGTGATGCCTAGAATGGTCCACAGTGTTTAGAATGACAATAAGTCTAGAAAAATTATGGCATTTTTATCACCTGAATATTCAAAAATACATTCTTTGCCCAAACTATGGGCATTACTTCTTCTTGAGTCAAAACTCTGATAGGAAGATATAGAACATTCAATAATTCACAATGAAATAGTTATGTAATAAAATATTTCATGTAGTGTCAAAATAAGCATCTCGGTATCTATCCAGAACATTATTATTTGGAATAGTTCTCTTTTTGGAAAACACTTCCCACCAAAAAAAATTAAAATTTAAATATTAAATCAAATATATAAATTCCTTTACATCATTTTGCTTTTGACAAAATAGTACTTTTAATTTTAAAAATGCAGTGAAAATATTTTAGTCAAAATTAGAAATTAGGCATGAATGAAGAAAAGAGCTTTACAAGCTGCAGTTACTGCAGATGTAGAACCTAATGAAGCTGTAAGACAGGATAATGGATAACTATTATTGCTGACCTAGCATTTTTGCTTCCAAGACTCCTGACCTTGCTCCAAATGCTGAGTATTCCTCCATCTGGTACACACAGTGATAAGATCACTGTCATCACAACTATTAGATCAATGGTTGTTCCCATGTGCCTGGAATCTAAAATGTCTCATACTTTAAGGCCAATGGGATGCAGAATATTATAAACTGCCTATGAGGGACCTAAGAGCATGTATTTTTTTTTTATTTTAGATAGTACATTGTCAAATCTCTCCACCTGTATCTTCATTTAACACAAATTCACTGAGATGGTTTATCTTCATCTTAATAATTTTTGAAAGTTCTTTGCTAAAAATTGTGCTGTGCTGTGTTACTCGTTTCTTGAGTCACTTAGTGTTGCATAATTTCCCTACAATTTTGTTCCCTGAGAATTTCAGTCTTTCAGAAAAATATTAACTCATGTAAACATTAATTTCTCATAAATCCAACTCTTCTTGGATTACCTTTCTATTAATATTGGAAAATATTCCAATATTAATAGAAAGAGGACTGTCTGTTAACCCATGGGTATAATGCTGCCTCAAAAGTTGAAATTTGTATCAAATATTTTATTTTTTTTTACATGGAGAAGTAGCATGGACTGATGGTGTCCTTTTATTCTGATAAAAATTTTTAAACTACCAAAAATATTACTACATTTGGCTGAAGTTGGAATGGGTACATTCCCAATATTAAATCCTTAATATGCCCTTCTCTGACAGACCAGTGGTTACTGGGTCATACAATGATTACTAAACGCTTGCAAAATTTTGCACTTTGGCCATGAGAGCACACCACTTATCTGGAAAGAACTGGAGATTCACAGGTACAGGTGTAGAGCAAGTATCTGATACCTTACAATGACAAATATTAAATATTTTATGTTTATATGCTTATGTAAAGAATTATGAACCCAAAGAAAAGGTTTCACTATGCTAACCATGAAAAATCTCACTTATTTATATCAATATAACAAGCCTTGAAAGAGATTCAGAGATGTGATCTATCCCCCCAAGAAAAAGACGTGGGAAAACTGCAGCAGATGCATCCTGTGTTAGAATGTAAAATGAAACTATTACTAAAGAGGGATTTATGTCACTTGCCCATCATTTATATTATGATAAATCTATTTTATTGATATATACATACATATGCATAAATCAGTCATAATAAAACTCATGTTTCAGTGCTTAACTAGGTTTCAAAGTTGTAAAAACTTAAGTAGTTCAACTCTGCACGAATAATTCTAATTGGTTAAATGGATAAATATAACTTTTCTGTGTCCTGTATCCTTTTGTTTGTAAAAATTTTATTAACTGCACAATCTTAGAAAAACTAGCCTAACGAATATGCTGAAAAAGACAAAGAAATAAAGCTGAAACTGGTATTGACAAGTATACCAATGGAAAGCACTAAGTCTTGCACAAATATCTTCTGAAATAAAACAATTTAACTAGGAAAATAATGGCCTCCTTTGTTTTAAGTAGAAGTACACGTTTTATTTTCCACTCTGATCTAATCCTCTCAAGTCTCTGCCAAGGACACATGGAATTCTAGCGGTATACATCGTGCATGTGTTTGTAGTGCAGCCTGCTTTCAGGCACTCAGAAAGCATTAACTGCACAAATTGGTGTATCCAAGAGTTAAAAGAATAAAAATAAGTGTCTTTCTTCTGATTATAGAATATTTTGTCATAGACATTTTGATACCAGCATCTCACAAGTTCTACCAAAGGCTACCAAGGCACTGACAGCTGAAAATCTTAATATCTTTATCTTAAATTGGTGCATGTCGACAGTAGGAAATCCTCATCACTGATGGATGGGCTTAGTAAGTGCAGGACAAAACTGCTAGCTTTTCCTGTAATCTCAGATTTACTATCCAAGATATATATCTGGAACCATGCAGGTAAGCTTTTTCAATCACCTCATTTATTCACAACAGTACACAGAACTTGAAGGGGTTTAACTAATAAAAGTCAAAGACAATTAGCATAATACTTTCTCTGGTCATCATGATTCAAGGAAAAAAATCAATAAATAGAGAGGTTGTGTAAAGTGAATCATAACTGAACAAGCAGGGGAAAAATTAAAATTGAAGCATTTTTCCTCTAGAAATGACAAGCAGAAAAATGACTAAATGAAATTAATAGTTCAGAGAAATTAGATGAGGTTTTGCTAAGTACCCTTCTTCATGAAAGAAGAGCACAAGGGAATTGTACAAAATTGAAAGGCTGAAACATCAATCTGGTAACAGAAAAACCTTTTCACCCAACAGCAATTATACTATGGCGTCTCCTACTGCAAGTTATTGCTGATGCTAATAAAACAGCCAGGTTTCAGAGGAGGATCAAACCTGCAAAAACATTATAATAATGATATCAGTTACAGTAGAATAAAAACCTAATCAGAAATTTTGCTAGGCATGTTCTCATACACCAGAGTTCAAAGTGTCCTTCATGAAAATGTCCAATTTTTTATAGCTGTAGTTCTGAGTTAAATTTCAGCTGTGGGATCTTCTCAAAGATCACAGGCTCCCTCTAATATTTTAAAGCTCATATATAAGCCTTCTCCCTGTCATCTGGATGTAGTAGCTACAGCTCAGCCTCTGTGCACTGATCTATTTGCTGGGACAGGAGGAGGTGCTAGGATATTTGAGGGAAAATATTTATTCCATTATCCAGTATCCACTGTCACATTTTGTTTTCTCTCATACTTTTTTTTTTTTTAAACAGGTGGTACTGTTCATTGCCAGGAACAGGTTAATAGACCTCCATTCTGAATCTGCATGGCAAATTCAATGCCTGCATCTGTCAGAATCTGGCAAACCTTCTGCTTTCTCTGTCCAGATAGAAATAAATATTGACAAGGTTTCTGTAAGGATGTTCCTGGTTTCTCACATTTTTAAGCAGTTCTAAAGCTGCATTTTGACAGCGGAAACATAGCCACTGTGCTGCTATACTTGATTCTGTTAATGTCAAAATCCTCAATACAAGTACACAGAAAGGGGCCTGTCATATAAATGCATAAAACTCAATGTCTGTTGCTATTTGTGATTTCAGTACCGTGCCTGTATTGTTTTTGAAAGAAATTTGTAGCAAGAGAAATTCACATGAGAAAATCAAAACACTTACGCAAAAGAGGAAAGATTCAATAGTGGTGTAAAATCCTTTCTGTACATAGAATTCATTAATATTTTCCTGTTGGTAGCATTCTAATTTAGACAGCTCATTAAACAAATGCCAAAGATTTTAATAAATTAACTGATGATAACAAATTAACTGCTTATTCACGATCAGAATAGTTTTGACCACACAATTATCTCCAGTTCCCCAAGGCTCTCACTAATATAACTTTATATCTGGAAAGTCAAGTAGTACTTAAAGAATTTTTAATGATAATTATATTCTATATAATCCATTTATTCCTCTTTGAGGATCATGCTGAAAGGTTGTGGACTTCATATAATGGGTTCTAGAAGAAATATGGACTCACCTATAGTTAAATATAATTATTATGCTCTAGAAAGGATTCCAGTCTTCCATTTTTCTTTTTTTAAAACCAAAATTATGTGTTAAATCTATAGCAAATATTATTGACACTGTTCCACAGATATAATAGCATGTTTCAGCAGAGCTAGCTACTTTGCACATACCTACAGTTCATCCTATTGCAGCATAGATGAACCCTAACTAATGCCAGAAGTTAAGGTATCTGGATTTTTCTCTATTTCATATTTGATACAAAGGTTATTGTGACAAGTCCACTGTAAGATTCAAAGCATATGTGTGTAAGACAAGTCATAAAAGCAGAGCTTATCATACCTTAGAGCATATCTCTACTGAAAGGGATCATGGTCACAATTATGATCAGCAGCGTAATGTGAGCAGATTGCATATAATTTTAGTAGTTTAATTACTCTAATTTGGTCTCTGAGTAACTTTTCCTGATGAGTGTAAGAATTTCTGTAAAGGATCACTCTAGAGAGTTTGACTGAAAAAAAAATCCATATAGCCTTGTGAACTCACAGAGCACTTGTAAATGAGAAGAGAGGAGCGGTTGTCATTTGCTTTGTCCGTGGCAAGGCTGTCTCACATAGTATTCACATCCTAATGTCTTAATCATATTAGGACATCACAGTCTAGATGGATAGACAAGGAGACAAGTCCCATTAGCAGTGATCTGGAGCAGGTAATGGATTGTTATCACATCAAGTTTGCAGATAATTTGGGGGGTAACAATTTTGACAAGGCAGAAGGTGGCTGCCATTCACAGTGATCCAGGCAGGCTGGAGGAACAGGACAACAGGAACCCAACAAAACTCATCAAGGCAGATGCCAAGTTCTGCAGCTGGGAAAGAGGGACCCCCTGCAGTAAAACAGGCAGGGATCTGACTGCCTGTCTGGGGCATAAATCTGCAGAACACCCCGGTCATGGTGGCAAACAGTGCACTGAGCAAGGAGAGGCAACAGCACCCCTGGGCTGTATTAACATGCTGTCAGCCCACAGATAGAGGGAAGGGGCCATCCACCTGAACTCAGCACTCATGAGAGCACATCTAAATAGTGTACCTGGTTTTGATCCATCCAGTGCCAGGCAGACTTTAGTAAAATGGAGTCAGTTTTCAACAGAGGGGTGCCAGACAGTGAAGGGAGCTGGACCACTTTCCTTATTAACAAAGGCTGGGGAAATGGGGCTTGCTGAGCCTGCAGAATTGGCTCCAGGAGGACCAAATGGGAGTTCACCAGCATATATGAGAAGGTCGTCAGGAAGATCTCAATGAAGATATGCCAGAATCTTCTCAGCTGTGCATGGTGGACCGACAGATAACAACAGTTATAAGTTGAAAATTAGAGAGATTCCCACTGGATATAAGGAAAAATATCTTTTCTGTGTACCTAGCAGTGTAGCAGGTTGTCCTCAGAGAGTTTGTGCACTCTTCATCACTCAAGGTTTCCAACATCTAGATAGATAAAGCTGTGAGTTGCTTGGTCTAATCCCATAGCTGACCCTACTTTGTACCAGAAATTGGACTAGAAATCCAATTTCTTTCTGGTGAGAAAGGTCCTTCCCCACCAGAGTTCTCCTGTGATTCTGCAACCAACTTTTTGCATTGGTAATCTGTGGGGCAATTTATCAGGTGTTCTGTGTGTCTATCAGACATGAAAACCTTTTTATTTTAGTTTATTTCATAATTTTGAAATATGATCTGAAGAGTTAAAATTTATCATCTTATTTCAGTTAGTAAGTATATACTCACAGAATTAACTCTGGAGTGGTTTTGAAAATTCTGATGTCTACATTTCCAGATTTCTTTACATTTTATCTCTTTTTATTTTTAAATTGCATCTGCATACTAAAAAACTTCTGTTCCTTCATCTCTTTTTCTTACTCAATTTTTGTTCCAACAATTCTCATCATATGTCAAAACAATATGACCTGCATGTTAGACATAAGACAGTGAAAGAAGACACTGAGATTATATTTTTTAATGAGTGGTACCATAGTAATATTATACAGTATTCTCAAATGATTTTAGTCTTCAAAACCTTAGATCACACTTACAGATGAAGAGGTTAATTAGAACTTCCATAAACTGCCCAGATATTCTCTAAATAAATTCCTTTCCTGGGTACTCACACAGGCATATTCCAAATACAATCCACTGACCTCTCTCATCAAGATTCTTTTAGGATGCTGTAATGAAACCTGTTACTCATGCATTTTATTTTCAGATTTACATTAATTTTCTGTTTTAAAAAAAAACCCAACATATATAAACTAGGTCCTGCATTCTCAAGGACCATTCTTTGTTGAGAAAGTTGCCAATCTTTTGAGGCAGCACTTCAGCCTGCTTTTTCTTTCTTAACTTGCACATCAAAGAGGTCAAAGAGTAATATCAGTGAGGACAAAAAGACACAGCCTCTCAGAAACCACAGGTGTCTTATCAGCAAGTGCATCAGCCGTTCTGAAAGGCCCAGAGAGCAGGAAATGAGCATCTCAGCATGTTGCTGCCTTTCACTGCCTCCTTGCCCAAGTCACTGTGGCTTTCTTAGCCCTTTAGCTAAAATCCTAAACCAGTCTTTCTTCCAGGCTTTTGCTCTTCTTTAATAAGTTGTTGATCCCCAATTGAGTATTTTAAATTGTAGCATTTGATGACAAGACACACTCCAATAGGAGCAGTGGCCTCAGTTACAATCTTTTCCATAGAATGAATAAACCCTTCCTAGCTCTACAATCTAGTATAAACCCCTCTCCAGAATATGAATAAGACACACTTCATAAAAATTATGAGAACAGATTAAGACAACCAAGCCCTGATCACACATATGGAGGTAGAAATACACACTTCAAATAATAAGGAATTGTTTGCCAGAATATAGTTCTCAGCCATTGCCACTGAGAAAATGCTGAAACAGTAAAACAGCATGAAAACTTTATCATACTGTATTAGCTATTTCTCATTATGTATTATTAGGAACTGTCATATTACCCTAGAGTCCAGCACAATCATGGATCTCCATTAATTTAGCAGAAGGGCTTTCTCCTCTCTCTGACACAACTGCTAAGCTACACAGTACTACTCTTTCCTTCTGCCAGAAGATAACTCCATCAGATTAACCATCTGGACTGAAATACTTTCCTTTTCTGTTCAAAACCTGTTCCATATTCCACCCAGAAGGGTTTTTGACACAAAAGGGCTATTCAGGCCTCGACATTTATCTGGCAGAGCAGACTTCTATCCAACTGCAGATAGACTCACAGCTGTGATGGTGTTCTGCAGTGAGTAATTTTCTATCCACAAGAGAAACTGTTTAATAACAAGAACCTGTTTTGTGATTCAGAAGGAAGGCTATATCCCACAAACACAAGGGGGTACCATAATCATGGTTTCTCCTGTTATTTGTAAATCAATGCCAGCTAATCTCTATTTGTATTAGATTAGTTTAAATAATTTTATATAATATATACAGCATATTTAAGGGAAGGAAATAGGTTAACAATCAAGGAGTCTTCCTGCTCTGGATTACCAATACAAACATTAGTTATAACTGAGCAGGCCATAATATTACTGTGCCATTTTAAGAAAAATAAAGATCTGAACTGTAATAAAACCTACTGAACTCCAAACAGACCATGAGACCTTCAAATGAATGTGGACAAAACTCTGTGTATACTTATAGTATGTACAGCTCTTGCTATACCAGCAAAATAATCCTCTTTTTTCTTTCATTGACCTAACTCTAATACCAATCATCCACCAAAAAAAAGTGAGGGAATGGCGCTAAAAGCAAGATGAGTACCGACTCCATTTCCATTGTGGAAAGTTTTGTCATTGCATATAACATTATGCAAATTTTTATTTGAAAGTGTATTTGAAATCTTAGATGAAAGAAGACAAACTCTAATTTGCTTGTACAGTAACTACACAGAATGATTATTTCTCTACTCCTTTTCACTGTATTCAAGCATACTGATCAACTTTTACTTCAAGTCATCTTAACTTGCTAGCCTTTAGTAGAGCAAATAATCAAGCACCTTTCAATAAGCACTATTTTAGCTCAAATGCAAGGGAATCTGAATCACAAAATGGAGTCAGTACATCCCTTAACAATCACTGCTTGCCTTCTTCAAAGTGTGTATCCAACAAGGTGATAACTAATTGGACATCCAGTTACTGCTGAGCTGTATGAGGAGCTAGGGGAGAGCTGCTGTAATGTCAAGAATCCAAGTAACATCCAGAGCTGAAGTAAATAGATCCATTTTTAGGAAGTAAAGCCACAGGCGTTGTCTGGAGCTTGCTGAGATCAAGAGTGCAGACAGAATAGTTTGAGCACTGGGCTGCCAAGCCACATGTGTGCCTTCACTAGTTACAGTCAGTGGAAGCTGTGAGTGCAAAGTATTAAGAGACAAAGAGTGCAACAGACCTCCAGCAACACTACAGACTGGCTTCACACTGCTGGTGTTGGTTTGATTAGAAACAATTCAAAGATTGCCAGTGACAGGTCACTGGATCTCAGGAGATCAATGTTTTAGCTTTGACTTCTTCACTGAGATAATCCCCTGTAATAATAAAGCAATACAATTATGCACAAGAACAAAACACCATCAGAGCCTTTGTAACCCGTGCATTTGCCTGCAGAGAGAATGCTTTGGGGAAACAGACAGGGCTTAGGGACAGCACACTAGCAAAAATACCACATGGGTTGTAAATGTCCTCTATTGCTTCTCTGTTCAGGTGGTTAGCTCCAGCCTACATAATTCTTGGGTTTGTTTCTTTCCTCTCAACCCTTTCAGAAAGAAGATGATTTAATATCTGAGCAAAATTCTGAAATCCACAAAAATTGAGATTTGGAAATACAGAAGAGCTTCACAACAGTGACTATTTTTCATATTCATTCACACAGACACCATTAACAGGAGACAATATGTACTAAAATGCATAGTGACAGTCTCAAAATGATTGTTGGAAAAAAAAAAGAGTTGGTTGGTAGAAAAAAGAGATTTTTGTTTTCATTTTATCTTATAATTGCTGACACAAGGATTTTTATATCTTTTAGAGCATATGAAACTTTGGACTTGTTGCTCTTTTTCCTATGAAGTGTACACCTTTTCATATGTTTTATTTCATTACAGATTTCTTTCTGTCTCTAAGACCAAAGTTTTCTCCCTTTCTAACCTTATTCATCTTTTGGCAGGCTATGAATTCTTTTATTTCCACTCGATTAGTCTGTGGGGTTCTTTTCTTACAGCACTGTGGTTGTTTGACCTTGGCTGAGCACCAGGTGCCCACCAAGCAACTCTATCACTCCCCTCCTCAGCAGGACAAGGCAGGGAAGAAAATAAAATTGAGAAAAATCTCATGTGCCAAGATAAAGGCAGTTTAATAAAGCAAAAGGCAACAAACAAAGGGGGGGAAAAAAAGTTCATTCTCTACTTCCCACCAACAGGTGTTGTCAAACCACTTCCTGTGAAGTAGGAACCACATCATGGTCTTTTTTCTGATTTTCTTATGGAATTGGGAGGAATTTTTCAAGTAACTCAAATGTCTATCATTTGGGACCTGGGAATGGAGAGGGTTTGTTTTCCTAAAGAAATGCTTATTCATGATAGCTGTGAACTGTAAGAGATTCTACATCTTGGCACACAATTAAGAATTGGAGTCTGGGAAAATAACATACATTTATTTACTTGTTTGTTTGTTTGTTTGCTTTTAACTCATGGAATTAATTGGCAACTTACTCCCCACATTGCTTCTGGTCACAGGCTTTTGTGAATGTCATCTACTGCTTCCTATTTCAGCTTTAGGCTGCAATGCAAGACTCTCATCCTTTTGTTCAGTAGCAGTGGTTGCACCGTCGTCTTTAGTGAGGCTTTGTTCACACAAATAGTATTTTGCTACTGATGTGAAACTCCTAGGCAGCAAGTGGGTACAAATTCACAAACTCAGACTTGGAAATCAACAGGGGAAAGATGAAAGGCACCTGCCATCATTCTAAGGGGTTCTCAGCAAAGTAATCTGAAGCTGGGTGTCTGTATGATTTTGATGGTTGTATTTACTATAGAGTACTCCAGTGTCTAGGACTTGTATAAAGCTGACAATCCTCCCTGCCTGAGTAATCTCTGACTAGTGTAATAGGATATATTTTATGTTCTTGCTATTTATCATCAAAACATCATATATTCTTCTATATGATTCAAATTCATAAAACAAGAGGTAATAAAATCATAAAGATGAGACTGTGGGCCATTTCCAGAAGTGGGGTACATTATACATGAAAATAGGAGCAAAATTCTAAGTTGAGAGCTTCTGCAACCCATGCACCAGAAAGCAGGGGGTTTTAATGCAGCAAGAGAAGCTGGAGAAAACACGTGTGATAGTGCAATGCACTCTATACAGGTAATGCCATAATAGCTGCATGGTATTTCAGCAAAGCATATATCAACCTTTTCAATATGTGTATCCTTTCCAAGGGACAGAAATATAATTATGCCAAGCATTAATCTGCAGTCTGACCGTTTTATTAAAAGCAAGCTGCTGAAATAAAATAATAATCAATGAAATCTTTTCCTTTTTCCAGAAGTAGTATTGAAAAGTTTTCTACTATAGAGCATCCTGAAGGTCATTTGCTGAAGGAGAGCTAAAACCTGGCAGGGGTTGTGACTGTCATAAGTGCCTAATCATTTGGGATCAGACCAAATCACCCAGGTTTCTATTGATAGCATCCTCTGTGGCATGCAGGCCAGCACAGCCCCAGCTGCTTCCTACACTCTCTGTTGCAGGTTCAGCATCTCCTACTTTCCATTAAAAGGAACTATTTTTAGGTAGGCAATCAAATGCTCTTTGCACTTGTTTTAAGAAAAGGTATTCAATAGCAATGCAGGTGATCTGAAAAGTGAGCTGAATACTTAATACAGTCTGAACCTTTCATCTCTTCTACTGGCTAAAACACTACAGTTACAAGAAAAGGCCTGGCACCTCTTGTTTTTTCTCCCCTCTCAGCAGACAGGCAAAAATTTAGAAAATAAACCACAAACTACTTAGGAAGGTGACAGTATGATTTATAAATTTAGGGGGCAAGGGAAAAGCATTCAGAAAAACAATATACAGCTTTTTCCAGTGGGTACACTGTTTAAAACATGCCTGTGCCATATGGAACATAGATGATTTATAACCAGGGCACTTCAAGCTTCCAAAATGTATAAAACCATTCCCAGAATATTTATTAAGAAGAATAATTTAAATGCAGAAAAGCATATCCTATGCAAATTTATCCTGTTTGAACGGATAAATAAACAAAATAATCCATAACTTACAGGGTCAACCATTTATTTACTTCTTTGTTCTTAACAGTTCACTTTAACGCAGCAAATCAGCCTAATTTATTTATTCCTTATTTGTTTATTTTTCTTTGAGGCTTGCCTGCAAGTCAGGAAGATGTCAAGAGGTATTAGCAGAGAATTGGAGGTCATGGGCTGCTGCTGGCTACCGTGGCGTGAAGCAGCGCTGCCTCGCCGACAGACGGAAGGCGGTGCAGTGTGAAGAAGCACTCCCTCAGCACCTCTGGCCACATCTGTACTGCACAGAGAGACAGCCTGCTGCAAAGACACCGAGTATAAAAGGCCAGAACACATGAGACAGAAGCAGCCAGGTGCATGTTCTCCCAAGGCCAGGTGCTGTGGGTTTAGCCTTGGTGGGCAGCTCAGCCCCGTGCTCACTCGGCTCACTCACTTTACCTGCTGAGCGTGGGGTATCCCTCTGCCCTGGGGTCCTGGCTGTGTCCCCTCCCAAACCCTGCTGCACTAGTGGGATGGGGTGAGACAAACAGAACAGGGCATGACTCTATGCAAGCTCTGCTTAGTAGTAACCAAAAAATTCATGAGTTATCAACGCTGTTTCCAGCAGAAATGCAAACTGTAAATCCATACCAGCTACTGCAAAGAAAATTCTCTATCTCAGCCAAGCCCAGAACTGAATGGTAGTCCCATAACATATTGTCAGAAAATAAAATATATATTAAGGGCAGAATTACAGCAGAAGGAGAAACAAAAACAAAGTTCCTTTACAGCTCTCTCTGTGGCAGTGAAAGCAAATTTTTCTGTTCTACCCATTGCAGTTAACTAGATGGATTTTGTAGGATAGAACAAGTCAAGGGGAATAATTTTTCTGAAACGGAGATATGCTGGCCCTCACCCTGTTCCCTCTTGTATGGACATACAGACACATAATTTGAGCTTCGCCCCTGCAGACCTGTACAAGGGAAGATCTGATCACCAGGGCAAACACTGAAGACCAGGACTGCTTATCAAAAAAACCAGTGTCTTCTACCACCTTCCACAGTGGTAAACCATGCCATTTTCAGACCCTACCAGTACTATAGTTCTGAACATTATTTCTGTTAAATGTGGTGGAAGGTTATTGATATGGCAGCTATTAACATTCTTAACAATAATATGATTGTTATGTTCCAGGCATTTAGTACTTATTATGCTTAGAAATATTTATGTTATGAAACACTCCTCGAATAACTGCTAAAAGTAGGGGGGAAAACTGGAGAGACTGAGAGAAGTTTAGGTCCAGAAAAAAAATTACCTGAGCACTAGCAACCTTTTTAAAGTTCCTCATTTTTCATTGCATTTCAAGAATGTTTATTAGTGTCAGTTAGCCTTGTTCTTTCTTTAGGCTACCATCATAAATGGAACTGCATTCTTTGCTTATTTCAAATACCTAGAAGAACCTAATTGCTATGATTAGACTCAGTTAAATAGTCAAACTAAATCCTTTTTTAATATAAATTAAGGACTTCATGTTTAGATTTCAAACTTCTATGTTGCTATGTGAAAAAAAAAAAAATCTGTAAAATATTAGTGGCAAGCACAGTTCATGAAGTACTTAGGACCACTGATTTCTCTACAGAGCCTCAGAGTCACAGTGAATCTTTCTTAAATCCTCTTTCAACTCCTTTTTGAATTTTCTTACAGAAAAGAAACCTGAGATAGATCAAGCTTTTATAACACAGCTTTAAGACTTTAATATCCTGTCTTACATTTGCACTAACTACTTTGATTGCCTTTCTGAATGATTGATGCACAAGATTTTATGTGCTGCTGAATGCCACCTGTTGTATAATCATTTTAATTATTGAGTTGCATCATTGTACCAGCACATAACACCTTCACCTTATTTTAAAATGACAGATCTATTTATGATTCTGTATGATGATTTTTCTTTTCCATTAGCATCTTAGATGTCATAATATAAATCCAGAGGCCGCTCTCTTTTTCTTTATATGCTCTGTGAGGTGTGAAGCAGTAAATAGTCAGATTACTTCAGGGCAATTTTGGGGCTTAAGGTAACACATTTAAAAGTGTGGCTGGATGAAATTTAGCGTCTTCAGGGTTTTTTTAATCACTGTTACTACTTAAAATGTGGGGTTAGTTGAGGAGAGAACAGTTTTGTTTTCTTTTCTTTAAATGTGGGATCAAAGCAAGCCATAAAACTAGGGAAGTAATTTCATACCTTTCATTCAACAATATAAATTCAATTCTTAGATCACAACAAGCAGCTGTGAATTGAATGTACATGCTTATGGCTATGGCTGTGATAAAGCCTTTGAAGAAAATCCCTTCTGTAAGCACATCAGTTGAGGAAAACAGAATATATATTCCACACCACTAGTCCCAGTGATTTTTCTTTAACATGATGCTATTTCATGTTTATCTACAAAAGCCTTTGTAAACATATTTTTAAAGATGCTACTTATGGTCAGTCTAATGACTTGAAGGTACAAAAAAAGTATTGCTCAGGATGTGCAATTAAGCCATTATCAGTAAATCACTGATATGAATACTACGCTTTTTAGACAAATTAGCAAGCCTCACAAATAATCTTTCTCTTTCCAGTGTAGTATCTTGGAGATTCTGCTGTTCATCTGTTAAAGCAAATCCCTCTTCACAGTAACATGAATATCATGGGTAGGCATATGTACTACAAAAAAACCTCAATAAGAAATAGAAAGGTATGGAGCATATCCCTCAGTGGTATCTGCACATTATTTTAATGGAAGTTTTTCAGGAATGAATTAATAAATAAATTAATACTCCATTCCCTCAATTCTTACTGTGCCCTTGACTATTTAGGTTAGACTGCAGTCAGACAGAAGTAAAGAATGCTCCACATTTCCACATATATTGAAATGGAAAAGCTTTCTGGAAATTGAAATGAAAATCCTCAGCTCAGTTGTCTATTTTGTTGTTTCGTATGACACCAGAACAAGATATTTCTTCATCTGCTCTTTTACTGTATCATAGATTCGCAGCACTAGCCCTCATTTTATCTCTGAACTAAAATAATATATGCAGGTTTTATGTTGTGACATTAAAATAGGCTTTCCCATGACTGCTACTATTTTATAGCAAAATTTTATTTCCAGATGTAAAACCCTGGAAGTGACCTAAATCTATAACATAAATCTGTGGGTAAGGTACAGGGTAGCTAAGCAGAAACAAAAAGCAATTGAACAATAGAATGAAAAAGAGTATTAGCCTTACGTCCTCATATTGCTCAAGACCTAAACTCAAATCCAGGCTAGGATCATAAAAGAAAATTAGCTTGATCTTCTCATTTTGGCACCCATTTGTGGAAATCACAGTACTTCAATGGAGTTAACAGCCCCTGATCAAGAGAAATATGAAACTGAAAGTCCCTCTGTGCTCAAAGCAAGCAGATGGAAGTTGTTCTGGGATAAACTGCCTTCAGCTATTCCCTTCCTTGGGACCATATCTGACACAAGCCAGTGAAACTCATCTTTATTTTAGAGAGAGAGAGAGAGAGAGAGAGTAATAGACCAGATAAGTCTCAGGATGATAATTGGAATAAAAATTATTAGCAGAACAGACCTGGCATTGACCATGAAATGACAATAGTGCCTCAAGAATATTGAAGAACTGAACACGATTATTCTTTAATACTAATTTTAGTTCAGGATTTTTATGGACTAAAAATCCCAATTTCTTCTCATTTGGAAAATGTCTTTAAACCTTACAGAATTCAAATTAAATGAATCAACTTTCATTATTTGTGAGTTTGAGAGTGGCAGCTTGACTCTGTATTATTCAGCTAAGTCCATTTAAATTTATTAATAAAATTTTATTCAGTGTGGACTTCCATGGAGAATTAAGAAAATAGATATTACCATAAGGAAAGCGCCTACAAGAAGCAAAATGGAAACCAAAAGACCCCAGCCTCATTCAGTTCAGCAAATCATTTTTGCCTTCTGGGCTAGAGTGCATTGACCTCACTGAATAATTTTATTTCATTAACAAAAGGTAACAGAATGTGAATTTGGGACAGGAAGAGGCGCATAATCCCATAAATAACGCTAGCTCCATTTTCTCATTACTATAACTGAATTTCCTCCTATCTTTTATTTATATACTCTAATGTAAGATCCAATCCTGCCTCACCATTTGTTGGGGCTCTTCCTTGAAAGGGTTCAGGGAAGTATCTAATCATTTACACACAGCAAACTATGAAGCCAGCTATTTATAGCTCTTATTCATGCCCAATTGGGTTTTAAAGTTAATTTCTATATCTCAATATTTCGAAAATGCAGCTACAAATGCACTTGATATAACTAGTTCAATGACATTTCAAAAGAGTTTTCAGGAAGTATGTTTCAAACAATAAAATGGTAGTACAATGCCTTAAATAAGAAATTAGCAATAGGCCTGAATTTGAAAATAACTTTGTGAAGATAAAGAGAACCAAGAAACAAAATTCATCTATGAAACAGTATTTTAGACATTATATACAAAAAAGATGAAACTGGAATACCATAAAAGAAAAAAAAATACAATCCACTCTAACTTGAAAAGGTTTTCTGTTTCTGTTTTTCCCTTGTACTTTACAGGAGGTATGGAGCAGAAAGATCATCACAGAATCATGCAGTCACAGGATCAGAGGATAGTTTGGGTTGGAAGTGACCTTTAAAGGTCATCTAGTCTGTCTATATGAAAAGAAACATATTCAAGAAGATCAGGTTGATCAGAGCCCCATCCAACCTGACCTTGAAGGTTTCCAGGAATGGGGCATCCACCAGCTCTCTGGACAACCTGTTCCTGTGTTTCCCCCATGC
The DNA here is from genome assembly GCF_001522545.3 of Parus major. NCBI lineage: Eukaryota > Metazoa > Chordata > Aves > Passeriformes > Paridae > Parus > Parus major. The sequence continues at coordinate 70,801,628 of NC_031770.1, read as the reverse complement.
CCATTGTAAAATAAAAAATTCTTCCTTATATCTAATCCTAATTTATCCTCTTTTAGTTTAAAACCACAGTCCCTTGTCCTACCACAATAGGCCCTACTGAAAAGTCTGTCATCATGGTTCTTTTAAACCCCTTATGTCTTGAAGGACGCCATTAAGCTCACCTCAAAACCTTCTCTTTTCACACTGAACAAACCCAATTGTCTCAGCCTTTCCTCATAGGAGATGTGCTTCATCCATCTAATCATCTTGGTCCCCCTCCTCTGAACACACTCCAACAGGTCCATGTCCTTCCTGTGCTGGTGACCCCAGAGCTGATGTAGTGTTCCAGGTGGAGTCACACAAGGACAGAGTAGAGGGGAGAATCCCCTCCCCTGAACTGTTGGCCCCACGGCTTTGGGTCCAGCTTAGGTTGGATTTCTGGGTTGTGAGTGCACTTTGCTGGCTTCTGTCCAGCCTCTTACCCACCAGCACCCACAGTCCTTCTCAGCAGAGCTGATTTCAACACATTCATCCCCATCCTTTATTGATACCAGGGGTTACCAGGGGTTGCTCCAAACTTGATGCAGTTCCTTGTGCTTGTCCTTGTTGAGATTCATGAGATTCATGAGATTCTCAACACCTCTTCTTCAGCTAGTCCAGGTGCCTCTGGATTGCAGCTCACCACTTAGGTGTGTCAACAGCACCACTCATCTTCTTGTCATCTGCAAACTTACTGAGGGTGCACTTGATCCCTCTTGATGCACTCTCTATGACAGTGATGAAGATATTAAATATACTGGTCCCAATACTGGCTCCTTAGAGACACCACTTGCCACTGATTGCCATCTGGACCTTGAGCCATTGACCACTGCTCTTTGGATGCATTTACAGCATCTGACTCACTTCTCAGAGTTTAACCAGAAATTAGATGGTGAAAATGCTGGAAGTGTTTCATGTGCTTGGGAAGGGCTTCTTGAAGATTTGTCTAGAAATAATCATTGTCCATTGTCTCTTTGAGGGCTATAGGCGCTACTGATATTATTTTGCTTACCATTGCTGACAACTCCAAGGTGATGTGCACTTTCAATCATAATCTATAGCCTATGTATCATTATTCTTCAAGAATTCAAGTTCTGTCAACCCTTTACAGCTGCTTCCTTTTTTCCCAAGACAATCTATATCAAGAGTTCAGCAAAATTGACAAATATTTTTGTATTTTAAAGGAAAAACCGTCCAAAACCGAGTATTTAATATTTTTCTTTGCAAATAAATATAGAAAAGCTGACACCACAGAAGGAAGTACTGTCATGAGCTGTGAACTTTGTTCAATATCTGCCATTAACTTCTAGCAGATAGATTTTCTTTATAGCAGCAGCTCTTACTTGTGCAGGAAGTAAGAAGAAAAAGCATAGCATTTTTTACTGTGATCAGCTGTTTCATTTTTACTGTTTCACTTGAACATGCACAAGTGGGTATTTCCTGAGCTGAGTAACTCCTGCAGGTGTGTTGAGCTAGCAGGAGAAATACAGATTTAAAACAGACATATCACAGGGAAGAAAACAACCATGTATCAACTGATCCATAGCAGTTATCCCTGTATGTGCTCCTAGCCCACAGCAAAGGCCAGGTAATCTGGATTCTAAGTTATTAGCACTCAGTGGAGTGGTGTGTGCAGACAGTTCACACAGCAAATGGGTGGCAAATTGTTCTCTACCATTAAATCCGTGGTCTGTTCCAGTCCTATATGTGAGGGTGCACCAAGGCTTTGTATAGAGCAGGACTTGAATATATAAACCTTCATCTGTGTTTGCATAGTAGGCCTAGGCTAAAATGGACTTCCTAAATTAAATGTCATAAGGTGCAACATAAACTGTAAATACTAGAATTAACTTTGAGCATAGGATTACAGTATTTCACTTATGGAGGCAGGGCTTTCCTGATTTCACCCCAGTCCAACAGGTTTTCATTAGAGTTAGACTACACTGAATATCACTTATTTTTGAACAACCCATTTTTATATATAGACTCTTGTATCTTTCAGTCTCTCTTTGAGGGATGTACTTAGCACAGAAAGCCTTTATATCACGTATACATTTATCATAACTAATACTCTTCCTTGAGGCAATGTAAGAAACATTCAACAGTAAAAGGGGTATTTAGATATCAACAATACTAATCAGAAAGAAATGTGATGTCATTTTCAGAGGAGAACATGAGTTGAATGCTTCTGAATTCACTGTCTGATGTGAGGGCGATTTTGAAAGATGTGACCTCAGAGAAAACTTGTCTGAGAGAAGCTGTGAAATACACGGCTTCATGTTAGAGAACTGAAGAGGAGAAGAGAGCAAATTCTGTAGCTGTTCCGGCAGACCCTTTCAAACAAGTCATTCAGATTCTGGTGGTTACTTCCCTCTGAGTCCCATAAGTTGTGTTTGACTTTCAGAAAGGACATTTAGCCACGAATTGAAAAATGCAATACAATGAGAATTCAAGCACTTCCTTTGTTCCAATGGTTAATCAATCTCACTTTTCAGAATATTGTACCTCATTTTAATTTTAAGTTGTCTGTCTGCAGCTCCCAGTCATTGGTTCAGTGTTCTGTATTTTTCCCTTGAAGATACTTAAACACTATAATCAAATTATCTCTCAGAGATTGTGCAGTCTCCAAAGGGCATTTTACAGTTCTTTTCTGTACCACCATTCCAATATCCTTTTAGAAAATGTCTGTACCAGAGTAGCACATGGTATTTCTATACCAGGCTCACCACTGCTGAGAGTTAGAATTAAAATCACTTTGCTGCTCCAATTTGTGGCCCCCCACCTATACACCAAAGGATCTGCCAGTTCCTTGCTGCATAACACAAAGATGAGTTTAGTTACTTGTCCTCTATAACCCCAAATTGACTTCCAACACTGCTTTCCAAAATGTCATACTGCACTCTGACTGTTTTACAAATTTTCTTATTCCCTCTCTAGTTCAAGATGCTTTGTTTGTCAATGCATCTCTTAGATTGAAGAATGTAAAAGCTACAGTGTCAGTAAGGTCATTATAACCTTAATTTAGAAGTAGTGAGTTTAACTGATGCCGGTTGACTTTACAGACTGAAATTCTGGACATAAACAGTGTATCTGTGGTCACATTACTATCACAGCATAAAGAGGTACAGCTGTTATATAGACACAAAGACAAATCAGTGAGCTAAAATATGTAGGCATGGATATATACATATACAAACACTCAGAGATTAATATATTGCAATTTTCAATAATATTTACAGCTTGACGCCATTATAATTTTACTGTTTTGATAAGTTGAAATGAAAAATTCTTCTTCCTTTTTTCATGCATCTGAAGTTTTATCACACCATCTGCACTATACAAGAGCCTGCATGCTTCACTGTAATTCTGTTTTCTATGTAAAAAAAAAAGAAAACCATACATTGAAATTATATTATCTGTGTAGCTGCTGGAAGTTCTGAATCTGCAATCAGCAGCTCTCATTCAGTCAGGCCTCTGCATTTCTAAAGCCAATCACAGAGCTTTTGATACTCCAAATTCCTCAAAGTTGGAGTACTGGGAAGATGTCTGTGGACAGAAGAGCTTTCCAGTGCCTTCAGCTTATGATACAAGGTAGGAAATTGGAGTAACTTGGTGTTAGAGGAACACTGAAGTAAAATAACTGGCACTATTGAGGTCCCAGAGTATTTTGGGTTAGGGGTTTTTATTGGTTTTGTTTCTGGTTTTTTTAAGTTTGCTGAGGTGTTTTTTGGGTGTGTGCTTGGGTTTTTTGGGGAGTTCTTTTGTTACATTTATGTATTATTTATTTGGCTTAAGAATTTCTTAACATTCAGTGGGTTGGCTTTATGCCAGAGTGGGCCAACTGTGTCGGGTGATTTAGGCTGACATGCAGAGAAACATGAGTTTGAACCGTGACTTCAAGGCCTTTTCTGTGGTATTATATAGTGGACTCAGTACAATGCTCATGCTCCACTGAGATTTTGAGGTGAACTCAGATTTATTTGATCCATTCATACTGTTCAAGTTCTCTGAGAAGAAGCAGAAGAAAGGAGTAGAAGAGACCAAGAGAATCACCACATAATAAGGCATAAGATAAATACAGCCTGGACTCAGTCCTTGGAACTGCTGTTCCCCATGTGTGTGGTTAGATAAATTGCCAAATGATCCTGCAGCATAGCTCTTACCACACTGCAAGGTGACAATGGAAAACATCCCTACTAATTTGACAAAGGAAAAATCCTTATGGATTCCAAAGCTGACAAAACTGATAGAGATATTTCATTACTCTGCTATCCTGCTTCAGACAAAGAAAATAAGTTTTATTTAATTTCTTGCAAGAAAGCCAACAGGCCATCTTAATCAGATAAGCATGTTATTGCAATGAATGAATGTGTGAAGTTCTGATTTTTTGGCCCAGCTGGAAGAAACTGATGAGTAAACATCACTGCAAAAGCTAGGGCTATACCTCACACATCAGGGACATAGATATTTGAAATGGCTCTGCTAGTCTGACCCCAAAAGTGGGATCTTCAGTGAGCTCAACATGCACCCAACCCTGGACACTGCTGGGCTTTAAAGACTTAATGCTGCACAGTTCCAACTACTCAGGGACCTTTACATCTTCTTCTCTCTACAGTGCAGACCTACCCTGGGTCATCACCATTCTTTATCCTAGAAAATGCTCATTTATTGAAGTTTACAATATGAAACACAAACCAAAAATTAGGATATAAAAATATAAAATGCAGAACATGGCTACCTGTACCTAATCCAATATAGCAGAATTGCCATGTTTGCAAAAATAACTCATTACATGCTAATTCTGTCCTTTTGCATTTTTAGTGACCATCTATTTATCTCCACAGCTAATGCCCAACAGATCTTCCCCTTCAGGAAAACTGAACTGTCTGGAATTGTCTGAAAAGCAGAACACATTTGACAGAAATAACCATAATGAAGATAAGTGTTAACAAAACATGCTAAACTCAGTCTGGGACACAGGCTTTCAAACTGCTATTTCCAGCTTCCAGTAGAGAAACTGTTTCAGACAACATAAAAAGCTGTATCTAACACTTTCTGACAGTGCCATATTGTCTGGGACTAACACAAAAAGGAGGTGTACGTGAAAAGGCAAGGATGAGTTCACCTTCATTGCTACTAAAACTTCGAAACTATCAAAATAATCAGGAAATTAAGAACTGAAACACAGGGAGAAAGTAGCCAGCTTGCCTCCCAGCAGCTTCAGCTGGAAGATCAATGGAATCTTGACAGCATTGGTGTCATCTACCCTTTAGCTATTCAGATGTTTGCTTAAAGTGAATTAAAGAAAGGCAAGTTTTAAGAGTGAAAACAGAAATAGTGATAATAGAACATCTCAATCAAGGGAACAAAACTGTTTTAGAGTCTACAGAGAGCCCAGAACAGAAAGTTGTGCACTTACCATTGATTGGGACAAATAAAACACAGTGAATAAAGGTTAATAAAGAAATTTAGAAGGTACCAAAAGCCACTGAAAATGACAAGAAAAAGGACAAGCTGAAAGTATATGCATACATTTAAATAGGGCTGCCCAAGGTTTGTGTAACTGATACATATATTAAAAACAAGCAGAGAGCTAATCTGCATGTAAAGGGGGAATTCAGCTTACTTCCTTACTTTTTGCTGGGAAAAAAAAAAATTATTTAAAATTGGTGTTGCATGACCTGAAGGAAACAGCAAAAACAACAGAACAAAGCATCAAGGACTGAATGCTACTTTTTGCCTGCATCAACTACTTGCACAATGGGTTCACAATAACAGTCCTCAGCAGGGGCCAAAACTGTCCCCAGGTGCAGTCTCCAGGAGACCTGAATTAAGGCACCATGAGATTTTGCAGTCACTCTACCTGTCTTTATGCTATCAATTCCTCATAAATGAGACACTAGGGGAGTGTCTCATTTTAACTCCCCTCACCAAATATTCATAATAGAAATTACACCAAATTAGGCACATCACCAGCCTTAAAAGTCTTAAAATTTGATTTCAGGTGAGAAAGGATGTTGTTTAAAAAAAAAAAAAAATTTTTTTTTTTCCTTTAGTCTTATAAAGCATACAAAATATTATTTGCTTGGATTTTTTTCATATTCTTTCATGCAATGTAAGGCCATTCTACTCATTTTCTAGAAAATGCTTTCATAATATGCTCAAGCTTTACTCATAACCTACACTTGCAAAACTAAAAACTAATGTTATAAGGTTACATGGGATCCTGTGCACATACCTCAAATAAGTAAAATAAAATGTCTTTTACAGGGGTGCTAAAAACCACTATATCTGCAGACTTGGTTCTTCCTCAGCTCAGCCCAAGTAGGCAGCAGGAGCTCATCCATCTGTGCCAGGAGGGCTGGTGAGGTTGCTCAGGAACTTGACATGGTGCGAAAAACAGTCAGCAAGGCAGAAAATTAAACCATGTGGCCATCCCTGTGCAGAGTGCTGGATTTATTCATTGCTGACTTTTTCTGTGCAGACATGGAGCAGTGTACACATACCCACAGCTTTTATTCTGAGAAATCCAATGAGAACGAGCGTGATGAGTTCTACAGACTACTGCTATGCATAAATTACAAAATTAGGGTGTTCTGATGAAAAGTATATAATATAATTGTTCACAGACTCTGATGGATCTTCTTCCTCAGCAAGAAATTTGTAAAGTGAAGAAAGATTTCAGTGCCTATGCCAGAGGTGATAGAATGGAGAAAGGAGAGCCTGGCTGGTGAAGTATACTTAGTGACATTAGGCAAATGCAGATGCTTCATGCTTAGCTCTTAGCCTTTTTAATTTTCTCTGGTTTTTGGTTTTTTTTTTGAGGGGGAGAGAGAAAACTATAGAAATCCACATGCTTTTCTTTCCTGCTTTGCAAGTACCTACTCCTCAAAAAACAAATATTTCCATAAGAGCTGCAGAGGGTATGTATTAGAATCCAACCAGTGTCCTGTCAAACATTGATTTACTGCTGCTTATTTAATATGGTGATTCTTCACTATGTTTTCAAACCCCCAGAAATGGAGTATCTTGGAATTCAGCAGCACAAGAGACTGAGTTGTCCTAGTTCCAGCTCTTTCAGCTTTTTCTTCCTACATGTACAAAAGAAAATAGCCTCCAGGAGAGAGATTTTTTTTTAGGTATATATATTTTTATTTTTTTTTTCATCCTTCAAAATTTTTGCAGAAAGAATATCCCAAGTTTTGTCCCCCTCTTAGTATTGCCTTCATTTTGCTTCATTTATGAAATATAGTCATCTTTAATTCTATGTGATAAAATTTTATACGGGAAGTCATTTAATTATATAATTACAGTTATTTAAAGCATCTTTTGGAATAAATATACTAAATATTCTGAGCTCACCATATTCTTAGCAGCTTTAGTCACAGCTGGTAATATTAATTGCTCTACTTTCTGCCTCCATTTCTCCCTCATCTTTTACTTTGTGCTTTCTCCATCCTAAAGACAAAATTTTGCATTCACTGTAACACTTCCAGTTACTAACCAGAAAAAAGATTTGAAACCATCTGGTTAAGACCTCGGATTTTACCTAGCATCCACTCTGATCAGAATCAAGCTGCTCTCCAGAGGGCTTTGGCAAATCTATTTGCACCTGCAAATGGTGACCTTTTTGCAGTTTGCATGTCCAAGATGAGTAAACAGATGCATTAATAAACATCTGAAAAAGCAAATTCCTTTGGACATATCTCATCTGTGACCATCTGAAAAAACTGTTTTGTCTGGTGCTTTGGTTGTAAGGGATAATTTATGAGCTGTGTCCTAGGAGGACAGTCGTCACTTCTGTCTCCTTCATTGCCACAAACACATGAATCTGCTGGGAACACGGGAACACCATTGAGAGCAGAAGGAAGACACATCAACAATGGAAATATATCATACATAAAAGTGGCACACACACAAAAGACCTATAAATAAAATAACAAATTAGCAACACAACCAGACAGCTTCTTTGTCAATATCCATCATCAGAGGAGCTAGGGAGGCATTAGACAGCCAATGTGCTGCTCTGATGCAGCAAACCTGCAGATCCCTGACAGGACTCATTTGATGGTCAGCACATGGTTCTCCTCAAAAATGTAAATGAATTCTGAGGAGACTGTTCCTGTGCACAGAGTTAATGCCATGAATACAGTTTTTTTTGTTTTTTTTCTCTTTGCAAAAGGGAGACAGGGTATTTATAAACAAGTTCATTCTATCTGTGTGACTCAATTAATTCCCCAAAATTTTATTAGAAAAATTTCCAGGTGAAAGAATTTATTAGCCTCTGAAGCTAGATAAAGAAACTCATGTGAGTGTATCCATGTGCAAACAAATGTATATGAGGGGAGGAAAAGAGAGAGAGTAGTATAAAAAGCCACCAGATTTCATATTCTTTTTCTTCCTTTAAATAAGGAAGTTAATTTATAATTTAAAACTATTTGCATAATTCTAACTTGTTTATATAGCACTGAACTCTGTCATTTTATATAGGAAGTTACAGACATTAAAAGAAAGTCATCCCTTATTAGAAATAATTAACTGAGGAACAATAGCTAAGTAAGAAAAGAAAAACTCATGCATAGAGCAACAGGGTATCCGCCATTTGGTAAAAAAATGTTTATTTTATTTTATAACATTCTGGACCATGAGAATAGCTGGTCTTCAATTCTACAGATATATTAGTCCTTTTCAGTCTATAAATTCCAATAGCAGGAATGACTACTGACACATTTTATAAATGTAATGTTACAAAGGAAGGTACTTCCTTGAAATGGTAGAGATGAGTATGTACTCATTTTGTCTCAAGGTTTGAGAGAAATTGCTAATGACAGGCCACAGAATTGTAGAATTTTAAAAATAAAATGTAGTAAATGTATTAACACATTAAAAAAAAAGCTGGTTTGGAGCTCTCTATTTTTCTGAAGTAGCATTTACATCTATTTTTTTAATTGTGAGGAAGACAAAACCTTTCTCATATACATACATAGACAAATGAATATATGTAGGTGAGGGGAAAAAAACCAACTTTTCTTGATTCTTTACATGGAACAAAATACTGTGGCCCAACATTGGGGTTATTCCAATGGTGTGAGGAAATTTAGACATTTTCATTAGAAACCAAATTTAAAGATGCCTGCCATTCCCAACACTAACTTTGAGATGTGGGACAAGGTATGTTTTCACACCTAAGAATATTCTATTTAAGGTCTAATCATCTCTAAAATAATTCAATTTACTAGTATTGTGCTGTGCTGTGGGGTTTACCCACTTTAACTGATTTAAGAAAGCAGAAAATACAACACTTGTGGTTTCTTACCTTGAAGAGGAGCAAAGGAGAAAAACATAAAGTGCCACTGTGGCATTGTGCGAACCTACTCTTCACACAATCTCAAAAAAGAGATAGCAGAACTGCAAAAGCACAGAGAAGGTGACAAGAAACAACAAGGCCACTGAACAATTGAGGGACGCTGACAGAACTACTCAAAACTTCAGGATCAGAAACTGTCACAGTTTCTATGTCATCATGACTTAGGTTATGACACATAGCTTATGATGTCATGATTCTCATTAAACTGAGTGATTAAAAATCACTTTACTGTGAAGTGTATACCTGAACAATGAGTTCATTGCTACAATGTGATGGAAACCAGCATCAAAGACAGATTTGCAGAGAGGTTTATCAGATGATATTACCACAATACTGTGGATAAAACAAATCAATGGGAGTTGAAAAGGCTTATGAAGGTAAGCTTCAATAAACACCCTCTTCAGAAACCTCTTTTCTACCCTTGTCATACAAGATTCTCCCTCATGGGAGACGTTAAGCTCAGCAGAACTCAGCAGTGTAATCCAGTACAGCTGTGTTTTAAATGTTATTAGATCTGGAAGTTTGGTAGTGCATTTTAGTCAAACAGTCCTATTATTTTATTTTTATTTATTTATTTTTACTAGCAGTGTATTAAAAAAAAAAAAAAGAGAGAAAATCTGACCTTTCCACACCAACTCTTTGTGGCCATCCTGCATGGTCTGTGGCTGTGCCCTCCGTCTTTATCTGGAGCTAGTCTTCACTGGGGGAACGTTCTCTGAAGCCATCTACTGTTCATTTTGAGACCAAACACCCAGAACATCTGATCTTCAGTCAGGTTTTACAAATCAGACCTTGTTTTCTGTTAAAAAGTTTCCCTCAAGACTTTTTTACCAGATGGTGGAAAATTTATATATTATTAATGCTATCCAATTCCATTAGAAATCGTGTGTTTGCTATCTAGGGCAAAGAGATAATTCATAGTCTCCATCTGTATAGAATGTTTGATTCCAAAGATTTTTTTACATAAGCAACAAAAACAAGTAAGTTTACTCAACAGTTATTTCAAAATCAGAGTGCTGTATATCTGCTTTCAAATCTATTAAAAGTTGTTCCTTCTTTAGTTTTAAAACAAAAAATGTAGACAGGCAATGGAACTTTATATATCATTCTGTACTGAATCTAAAATCATACCACCATTTACAAAATAGATTTTTTTTTTTCCATCAAGTTCAGGAATGTCCCTAGGAAATCTGATTGTTTTGTACTTGTGGAAAATGTCACAACCACAAAATAATGGTCTTTTTCATCCAAGAGATGTTGGTATTAATATTAAATCTGTCTGAGGCAAGACGCTTTTATCTATATTTCATTTCACATTTAGATTCAGTCTCGTATTTTACTGAACCCATCTGCATCTCTGTCTTTAAAATGTTCAGTGGAAAAGAATTCTCCTCTCTGATTTATACCTTGATCAAGCTGAGTGAAACAAACACATTTTGAAGACCAGCTACAGGTACTGTAGCTGAGAAGGTTCCCAGATACAGTAAATTGTATTGTTTTATCCACTTTTCTCTCTACATTTTATCAGCTTAAGAAGATGGGCTAGGGCACAAAAAATATTAAGAGCTGTTAGGATCGCAGAACCTGAAGGAAAAAACAACTTTATCATCCAATGCTGCATGAAAGAATATTTTATCTAATATGGATGGCAATAAATATTTTTAAAAGATAAAACACACTTTTCCAGTAAAAATGTTTGAGGTCTACCCTCCCACACATTCTGCTCATCAAGATCAAAAGTAGTATCTCACACTTATTCAGTGTCACGGGAAATTCTGGTTCTTTCCAGTTACAGAAAATCTAAAGGTAAAATATTCAAGAAACATATATTTAAATCTTTACCAAAACACCTGAATAACTTGCCTTTGGACTGTATAAAACTTTTTCGCTTGTGACAACATAACCATTTGAACAAGAGTCTTCAAAATCACTGCAGTGACCACTAACTTAAGACTACCACTATCAAGGACTGATTATTGCTGGTGAGTCCCCACTGAAGCATCCCAATTTCCCACTTCTTAAACCAGCCCAGCCCACACATGAACTGACAGCTGCCCAGCAGCCCCTGTGACCAGCCCACCTAGCTGGTTACCTTCATCCCTCAGTAAACAGAAATGAGATCCAGCTACAAAGGAGCACCACTGTGTATAAAACAGTGTAAAAATAGTTTATCAAAACAGGATTTTTCCACCACTATTCCTAGAGGACATCACCTTTCCACTGGAGCAATATGGTAGGGATGCCTCAGCTTCCCTGACTGAGTATGCTGAGTGCACAGAGCTGACTTACAATTACACCGTAAAGTCTTTGGAGAACAAGAATCCTTCTGTTTATGCCTGCACAGTCATTTCCCTGTCCATGAGCAGAGCATGTAGGTATATTGATAATAAAAAATAATCACTAACAAAACAATAGTACTGCACTAAAATATGAAACCATAACTCTGTTCAGGATTTTTACTTTATTGCTTTTGTATTGATATATAGCTGTACTCTATTCCAATACATACAGACAAATATATTTAAATCATACTTAATATAGCATACCTGTTCCACTTAAGCATCCAGGGAAATCTCTTTTTTGGGCTTTTTGGCACTAAACTGATCTCAATGAAAAAAAATTTCTTTAGTATTTCCAAACAGAAATGCTTCTGAGCGAAATAGCAACTCAGTATTTCAGCCTCCACTCATTTGAAAACCACACATCCTGCATCATATGTTCCATATCATGGTTCCTGCTAGAATACAGTACATAGATGACTTCTGCTAAACATGAAAACATAAGCCATACAACAGGTCCTTGAGGGACAGTGATGGGTCTGGTCATCCAAATTATGTGTAGCTGACCAGAAAATGAGGGAGTTCTTTAACTTTCCCAAGCACTGTATTATGAAACTCACAGCCATGTTACAGGGCTGAATGAGGCTTTGAATAGATGTACAGTATCTCTCCAGACATGGTATATTCAATTTCCACAGTGTCAGTTTGAATGTAGAGAAGGGTTAGGAAAGATTTTGAGCAGAGACCTGCTCTAGAAACACAACAGCTTTGTGGCACATCTCATTTGTAAAGAGCTACACAAAGGAAATTAAGTCAACAAAGGCTGACCCTTGTTTTCACAAGTAGAAGCAAGAACGAGAGCCTGTTGTTCTTGGTATAAGAATATTGATAAAATTCACAGAAAACATAGAGGAATTGGCTTCACAACATTGTTATGCAGAATGCTGTTGGGGACTCCAATTTCACGATGGCTCTGAAGCAAAGGAGAGAAGTGATGAGGAAAAAAAGAGATGATATTTCCATATTGGTGTTCCTAGACATTCTCCCTTCTAATGCGTTTGTTTTTTGGTTGTTTGTTTTTTTTTTAACATACTTTTAATAGATTGAATAAATAATCTGATGAATACAGAAAATTATATTTTCCACTGATTGCAGTGGAGAAAAATAAAGTAAGATATGTACACCCCATATATTCACATTATGAACTACACTTGACAGGCAGTAACAATATCAGTCTGATACACTGTCAGGCAAGTTCCCAGCAAAAACAAGTTCTGTACCTGCAAAATACCGCTATCTGATATTTTTAGTTAACAGTGAGCTAAAACTGTTGCATAGAGGTAAAACCTTATAAAATAAGGGCCTTGTTACCCTTGTAAAATCATGGCTCAGGCCTGCTACTTTGGCTAAGGAGAAGGGAACTATGGGAGGGTGGAATAGGAGTAGAGAGATTTGAGACACACGTGGTGAGTGACTGCCACATGGCCACACCATGGTGTGTGGTGCTTGGTTGACCTGGGTTTGTTGTGCCTTAAAACTATGCAAACTGATAACCAGCTAACTGCTTAAAAAGGCTGGGTTTTGCAATAAAGCAGCTCTCCTTTGCACTGCCTAGGGACTCTGCATCGCTCTGCATCGTCACATAAAGCTAATTTTGACAATGACTGTGGCAGAAGAATCAACAAGAAATCAAATTTGGCACAAGAGGAACACTTTGAAGTCCTGTCATGCCAAACAAAAGCTTTCCTTCCCCAACTGAGAATGTTTGCCTCTCTAATATTCAGAAATAAAGAGATCATATTAATGATCACAAGCTGTTTTAATTTCATACTAGGTTATATATAATTCATATTTTCAAGCTTCTTTGCTTAACAAGACATCTAAATTTGCAATTTTTTTTAATGGAAGTTGAAATTCTAGTGTAATCACTGAACTTATGGCAGGCCTTCAAGGAAAGGCACTTACTGCATTAAAACCACAAGAGCTGGCAACAATGAGTCTGATTCTGACAGGAGCTTTAGCACTTTCTAACATTAGCAGTGCTAATTAATGATTAGCAAGCTTCTGTTTCACACAAGAATCCTGCACTTTCCAAACTAATTTTAAAACTTTTGTGTATATATTCTAGCTACACACTATATCCATAAAAGCCTGAGTATAATATCCCAAACATGGAGAAATGAAAAACAAGAAATTAATCTGTGATCCTGAGGAAGTTTTTTGTTGTTTATTGTACTTAGTCTTATTTCTTTTCCTGAGAAAATAATTTTCATAAATGTTAGTTCTCTCATTATATGATCGTTGGATAATTTAGAGACAGGATTTACAGAGCCTTTTATTGTAATAAAAACAATTTAAAAAAACAAAATAAGAATAGCTTTTGACTGAAACCCTAAATCAATTTATACTAATCAATATTATCATCACTTCTATTATCATCTCTTCTTCAGGGCATGTGTTAGTCCTTACTTGCCCCACCTGCTGGCACCTGAGCCCACTTCTGCTGCATTCATCTCAAGTAAAGCATCCTTTTTCTTCTTGTTGCACTAGAAACTTGCAGCACCTGTGTGAGTGCACGGCAGGAGCTTCCAGTGGTGGCAAAAGCAGCAGAAGAGGTTGTGACATCCAGTCTCATGCATGCCCAGGGTCTCTCATTCCTCAGCTTCTCCCTTAGGTCGCTGGAGCCACCTAAAAGTCATTCATTCTGACAGTTCACAGACAAGGCCAAGACATCTGGTCCTGGAGCAACTGTGTGTTCTTAGAAAGAGTTAAGCATATCCAAACAGCATGAGTTCCATTACATGGGAGATTTTCCAATGAAAAGGGACTATAAGTAAGCTGGAAAGACTAGTACAGCTACTGCACTTCAGCAACGCCTTTCATTTAACTAGTTTTCCTTGGTCACCACAAATAAACAATCTAGATCCATGAGACTAATGATCACTTTCCAGTTTATACTTCTGCAGCTATTTTACATGAATTATCATCAAAACCTGGAAAAGGATCAAACCACATACACAGTTTCTTTTTGAAGAAGTTCTAACACTGTGGAATATTATGAATCCATTGGGTCATGCAAAGTTTGGCATAATAGATAGACAAGACACTAAAGCAATAATGATTAATTTTTCATAATGTATGATGCTTTCTGTTGACCTTATTTGTCCCTTGGTTTTTACAGATTGCTCTAAAATGCCACAGCACATCAGCTTACCCAGATAGGACGGAAGGCATTTTTAATGCATAAGAACATCATGTATTCCTCTCAAAAAAAATTTACTAATTGTGGGAAAAGGAGAGAAAAAACTGGAAGAAGCAGAGCATAAAATGTTTCAAATTAAATTTTATGAAAGTTATGCCTGCTGCACAGTGAGGCATAGCAGCCAGTGCATTAGTTAGAACTCATACTGATCTTTACCCCAAGCATTATGTTGTCCAAGTCATTAGAAATTTAATGTTACATTCTAGCCTAATTTTTCTGCCACATATTTGACATCAGCCAAAAGGGTCATAATCAAGAATTTAATCAACAGCTTTCTCTTGAGGTGAAAATATTTTTAAACACTCTTTTGGAGGCCTTCTACCAACTAAAATATCATCCACACTGGCAGGGTATGAAGGCAGGCATGAAAGTCTAGCAGACCTCCACAGTTCGCCGTTTGATCTGTTATTTTAGAGTGCAATAACACATTTGTTATTTTAGAATGTAAGACAGCCACTTGCACAGCAATGTCTCACTCTCAAAAGGTAAAGAGCATTTTGGGGTAAGTCCTCACAAATTGGGAAATTTTCTTTTTCCACCAGTCTCTCAAATTTTTTATTTCAAATAAGCCTGAACTTCCTGCAGAGATATATGAATTTTTCTACAAGCGTTATCTTGCCGAATTTATTTCTGCAAATGCACAATTTCAATTTTTCCTAGGTGCCAAATGCAAGTAAAGCCACCTTCTCTGTGGAAGTGCATCCCTCCTTTTCTTTCACATTAGCTTTTTATCACTGAAATTATCATGGATGTGAACGGTGCCTATATGTTATGAGGTACAGTGCCTTGGAAAGAGATAGGAATGGTTAACAGGAAAAAGCTTTTGTTCTGAAAATGTCTGTTGGTGGGAAAATGGTGTGTGTTTTCCTTTATATATATCATAAGCAAATGAGTGTGAACAAATACTGAGCTGAAGGATTCTTTGCATAAGGAATAATATACAAGTGCTATACAATGTTCTGCTTTTCCCTCTGCTAATTTGGGAGTTCTTGAATTTTAAGACATACAACACAATTACTTTCCATGTGTTATCTTAACCAATTCACTCTCCTTTTGCATTGGTGGGTATGAAAATTATGTTCCATTGCAAGGTGTCCCTAAAGTAAACTTGAAGACTAAGATCTTCTTTGAACCCAGTTTTAATGAATGGAGTGCACATTGGAAAGTCATAGGAGAACATAAACAAAGGAACTACATCCAGCTGCTACACTTTAGTTACTGGAATATGAACAGGTATCCTCCTCTTACATCCCTCACCCAATCTACAGAATAGATTTCCTCTTGCTACAAGAAGGCTTTCTGTACTCACAGGATGATGAAAGGAGGGGGAAGTTATTTGTCTGTTCTTTCACATGTTCTTACATGATTCATAACATTGAAGTTTACTTACTGTGCTGGGGGAATCTGTTTCTTGGTTAATACCAAGCTTTTCAAATCATTCATTAAAAAACCGATACAGAATTATACCACCAGTTATTTCTATACTACTAATCAACAAAAAAGCAAATCTTTCTTTAATCAGTTTGACAAAAAATAAGCAGAGCAAAACAGCTTGTCTTTCGAGAGAAATGCTGCTGAACTTTTAGATTGTTTCCACTGACTTTAGATGACCAGACTGGTAAAGCTATCTTCTATCTCTGTCCAGTAAATTAGAATGGAGTTAAAAGAAGAGAGGGAGAAAGCTTTATGCACAAACTTTTGTTCTAGGAATAGGAAATTTGGCTAATGTGTGTTCCCCTAAATTATTTATTAATGTTTAAAATCATCTAGTAGGAAAAACTTACAAAGTTATATCAAAGTGGTCAACAACTTAGAAGGTTATCATTTCCCTCTGTGATGAGCATAGTTAAGAACATTGTGGCATTTATGTAACAAAACATTTCAGCTGCATTAGTTAGTTTTACTCAGTCAAAATTATAAAAATCCAGTGTCTACTTTCAGAACAAATTTACTTATTATTTAAAGGGGAAAAATATTATATTAAATTACTGTTATATTATTTAAGAATTATGATTATAAAATTAGCTACTTTCAAGTATTCCTGCTGCTCCTCAAAGCAGATAAATCCTTATATTACGAAGGCATCAATGAACAAGCAGAAGAAGTCACACTGTCCACATTAGACCAGAAGGTTCATAGCCATTACATGCATAGGCAGAGAAGGTGCATGCTTCTAAGCTCTTAAACTTCATAAATGCAGTCTCTTGTATGATGATATAGATTTAATTATCACATCTTGCATTTACTCATTTTCAGCACCAAAGAGAATTATCAAAAAAAAAGAAGTACTCCCTACTAAAAAAAAATGTATTGGCAACAAAAGCCCCCATTTAAGATAGAGAAATGGGAAAGGGTCACTTAGATAATTTAATCAAGTATTCATGTAATATGATTAGGGAAAAGTTTAGAATTATTCCCAAAACACCTACCTAGGCCACTAAACAATCACAAACACCTTAAAACAAGCCAACTAGTACAAAAATTCCAAAAGTCACAGTAAAAAGTGCTAAAATAGAGCACAATGGGGTATTACAAATTCAATACTATACATGGGTATTACAAATTTTAAAAATAGCAAATAAATAGCAGTCCAGAAAGGGGGAATTCCTGTCAATTGAAAAGGGTAGGTTCAGAATTGGTATTCAGAAGAAATTCTTGACTTTGAGGGTGATGAGGCACTGGCACAGGTTGCCCAGAGCAGCTGTGAGTGCCCCATCCCTGGAGGTGCTCCTGGCCAGCTTAGATAGGGCTCTGAGCAACCAGGTTAGATGGGGCCACTACAAGGTGTCCCTGCCCATGATACCCATGGCAGGGTGGCTGGAAACAAAGGATCTTTAAGGCTCCTTCTCACCTAAGCATTTTTTCCCTTTCAGAGTTTTATAGTAAGTGGATAAAGACTTGGATGACTTAAATTTTTCAGACAGTATTTCTAGAACTTAATGAGCCATGTCCAGGGACAGTAGAGAGTTATGATATGATTTCTGTGACTGAGTAGAACATCATTAAGCAGTTAGAGCACTTTTATATCTTAATATCATAATGTGTTTTCAAACTGAGGATGAATATGTTTTAGCAATATAAATGTTCAGTTAATAGAAAATATTATCATTGTGTATTCTGAGACTTGCCCTTTTTTCAAGTATCCTATATTCAGGAAAAAAATTACAAGAGATGCTAATAAAGAAATAGATACAGTTTAGTTGTCAAAGATAACATATTTGATTCCACTTTCCACTGAACTGGTAGTGGGTATCTCCCATGGGTGGTGGTGCATCCCACATCCCCAGCCCAAGCTGCACTATGATCTGAGAAACTTTGTCATGCTGTTGCTTTTATATTAAAGCCAGTTTAGCAGATGACTTTGCCAATGATTCTTTAAGAGATCTTATCACACTCATTTGTGATACCGCAAGATGACCAAGATTGAACCCCATACCTGACTACGCTGCCTGAGAATAATATGCTTATGCTTTACTTGTATGAATATTACTTGTAGCTTGAAAGAGTTCTGATTTGAGAGAAACAGCTATTTAAACCATTTGGAACTCCCAGATGTATATTAGCTTCTATACAGCATATTCCTGCAGGGATCAACCCACCTCTGCTGTGTCATTGTTCTACCTTGTGCTGTAAAAAGGCTTCTGTGGAGGGACAAGCTAAATCACTATGGTCAAGGAGTTCCTAATGTGCATTTCATAAAAGTTTAACGCAGTACAAGTTCCCCTACAAGTTTGGTTTTCTTACTGAAAACCCCAGTCAATTCAGTGTTCCAATACTGAGACTAGCATACAGATATATCTACAAACACATGGTTGAAATTAAAATCCTGTATATATATATATATATATATATATATATAAAAGTTTTTAATGATATTTTACTAATGAGAACATTGTTAGATGTTAGTTCTGTTCTGTTACTTTCCAAGACCTCCCTTTTTTCTTTTTTCTCTCCTTTTATGTTTAACCCTGTAAAATATGGTAAGGTTTTCCAAGATTTTCCTCTTGAACACAGCACACAAACACACACACACACCCACACACACATATATATATATATACACACATATATACACACCTCTTCTTCTCGCATTCACTTTCTCCTTGATTTCCATTGAAAAAAAAAAGTGTCATATTGATTGCACAGGACATGTAAAATACTCACTATGTCCATATTAGTCTGGCAGAAAAAAGACTAGGCAGTTGGCCTTGTCCTACCCTGAGGTGAAGCTGGATGAGCAGGATATGGAAAACCATGCACACGACAAGAGAAATTGCTAGACATGTCAGAGATTAATCTGATGAGGGTTACAGATAATGCCAAAAGGGACATCAGGGCTTGGCAGATGGATAAAAATGAGTTCTGTGAAAAATGGTTGGACTTCACAGATAATGGAGGTGAGTATTAGGAATATTTTGGAAAACAGATTCTTGCAAGGCCAGCAATGCTTAGATGACATATGAATAATACCTTATGAGACACAAATTAGCTTGGTGTCAATACCTTAAAAGCCAGGTATGTGCAAAAATCTATCATAACTGGGGCCAAGTAAAAATTTGGCCAGACTGTTTATTTATCTGCTGTGTTAGTTCAAGAGCCTGAGGGACCAGTTTATACTGTAAGTTACTGGATCATAATAAGACTAAGGAAGCAGGTCTCCCCATGAGGAAATGTTGCTTTAAACTGAGGTTGAACAGAAATTACGCTGTTCAAAAAGGCATGGGAGAAGGACGATCCATAGAAGAATCATTCTCCTCCAGCCATCCACCCCTGTAGGAGCTGAGCACTGGAGATGACAAATCTACATCCAGTAACTTTTACCTTAAAGGTTCACGACATGTCCAAAGGCACAAAATTGTTTTAGGTGTTTGAAGAGTTTAACCTTCAGCCCAGATAAGGACTGCTGTGTTTTAATGATGTCATCTGGATGGCTTCCCACAGCCTGATGAGACAATGTTAAATTAGACATTTCTGCCTACATTATGTACTGACTTATTAAAGCACCATAACAGTAGATGAGATCAGTGGTCTTCTCTAAGTATTTACAGCTCTGCAGTTTCAATTTTTCTCTTTTAACATTTTCCATCATTGATATGCAGTGCTTTCCTATGAAAAGCTCAGATTTGCTGCACTTTATGAAGAATGTCAGTCTTTTGAGTTTCCTCCAAACCTTTAAACTAGGGATGTGTATGAAAGGATAGAGCTTGTTAGAGGGCACTTTGAGCAGCAGCAAACTATCACTCAAAACAGTGGCTTGATAGTGCATCTGAGGCAGTGAGTTATCTCAGAATGAACACTACCTCACCCAATTAACCTGGTATCAGAGTGGAAGTCCATCTGAACAAAAACAACAACAACAATAACGAAGAGAGACAGCAAAGAGGGAAGATTTTACTGCAGAGATTCTCTTTTTCTGCAGCCTTTCCAAGCACAAACCAGTGCAGATGATCAGCGCAGAAACCTGTTGTAGAGATCACCCGTGGTTTGATAAGGTCAAAGCAAAGCCATTTTCCATCCTTTCAAAATATAAAGGTCTGGAAAGAGAAACTTGTTAGCCAGAATGACACAGTCTAATTATAAAGAATGTAGCATCTTTGGCCAGAAACTGTTGAAAGTCCTGGTTTGCTATTTTTTACTGTACTGGAAATACCAGCAACTTTTGCTGAAGTTTTGCAAAAGTTTGGTATAACAATTCTTCCTATGAAAGTAATGCCTCAATGAATAAAGCCCTATTATGTCAGAAAACCTAGTACTGACTGTCATTCCCTTCCATGCATCCACAAAAGCAAAATTTGAGCAAAGTTCCTATTAAACACAATAATATTTGACTGCTAATACTGGCAACCTGAAAGCATAAAACTCAGTGGGCATGACATAATTGAAAATAAATGATGGATCCTATTGGTCACAGTGAGACAATTGAAAGCCTGTCTCTCTTCAGCTGATTCAAAGTAGCACACACCATCCACTACACACTTGCAGACCCTGGTATCCAATTTAAACTGAAGCAACAGAGCCTTTCTGGAAAGTATTTTAAACCGAAATTTACCTTGTACAATATCAGGCTGCAAAAATTTTTATTCTTCCTGAACTAGGAGCAACAAACTGCCTATATTACCCTCCATGTCTAAACTTCAGTACTGCTGAATTTACCAGGGGATTCAGGCACCGCTCATGCTACACAGACTGTGCTATGATTGCAGTAGGGTTCCTCTCAATCTGTTGCAATTTGCAGAAAATAAATGTCCTTTATGACAAGCCAGCAATTCCACAAGGATTTCTCACACAGCAACATAAGGGTGGGGGAGAGGGGGAAGGGGGAGAGGAAGAAGCCCCCTATTCCTATTCCCATACTTCTGAATGGGAACAGATGTGAGATTTTAACCATGGAGTCATAGACATACAACTGTCCAGAAGGGAGACCAAGACAAAAATCAGCAGCATGAAATGAGGCCAAATCCACTGAAGACTGAGAGAGCTGTTCGCTTATAATTCTTAAAGCTGGTGAGTAAGAAGGTAGTCTCTAAATGGACTGTTTCCTAATAACAATTGTTTCCCAGTATTCAGTTTAAATAATTCTTGATCCAAATGGAGTTAATTCCATCTTGTCTGTGTTCAGCAGACAGAGAACAATTGCTCACTATCTTTTTATACAGACATACACAAGAATATCATTTCATGACTCAGCCTCCTCTTTCCTAGACTGAACAAATACTCTTATTTCAAGCTTTCCTCATAGATCATATCTTTTAAATCCCTGTGCTGTCTTTAGTCTCTCTCCTGGACTCTGATGCATTTTTCTCACATCTTTCTTTAAGACAATTAACCAAACAGTGGAAAAAATATTCTGAGACTTTACCATCCCTTACCAACTTATTCATGGTCTCTTAGGAAATATTTATCCCTAGTTATATATATATGTAATTTATATATATAAATTAACTGGGTTTATCTACTTTTTAATAGTGATTTAGATTTTTCTGTAACAGATCCAAAGTGATGTCCATTCTCATTTCATTTTTAGGATGGTTTTCTGCAGGATCTGGCCAGTATCTTAAAAAGAATATTTTTTTCCTCTCACTTGGCAATTTGCATTGCCAACTGGACATCTTAAAGTGGTCTGTAGATTCCTGATTCCCATAACCCCAAGAGCATGGCAATCTTCTGTGAGTACTTAGTAAACCCTAGTTGTTTCCCACCCCCTGTGGGATGAGAATCTGCACTTGTTAGGAGCAATCCCAGTCCTCCTCTAAATGAAGTAAGAGCCAGGAGTGCTGCTGAAGACTTGGACACAATTACCAGTACCAATACACAGCCATGCCAGCTCCCTGGCATGGTCACAGGGGAGAAATGGCTCCCATATTACCTTATCTTTCCATGCAGTTCCAGGGCATGGTTTGGGACAGGTCAGTCACTCGTTCTTACTTTATTTGGAGCTGCACTGGCATAAGGGAGTTTAAATGCACAAGGGTAGACTTCAGTGCCTAGAAAAATTATAAGGTGCACTGGATACACTGCAGTAGGTATAGACAAAATTCATCCGCATTTATCCTGTTTTTAGTACCAAAAAACAATTTGAAGACAAAATATTAGTAGGTTCATTCAAATGAACAGTATGGGTAGGAGATGAAAAACACAAAAAGATAAGCACATCTGCTCACCTTATTACCATTCTGATACATTGCCTTAACTTTGGGATTATCTCCAAGTTTCTTTCAGCTACATGAAGCAATTGTGCAGGCTGCATAATCATCACATCTTGAGAGCCATGGTCTTTATTCAACAATCAATGAAGAAGGTTTGAGACAAAGGTAACACTCTGAGTCCATGGCACATAATTTGTTAGAGACCCTTTGCCCAAATATTGGCTTAGCTAGTCCTTCCCCATTTGTGCATTTGATTTAGCCTTGATCTAAATCAAAGTGGAAAGTGTAGCTTTCCACTCATCTTTTGTCAAGGGGTAAATGAAATCTGAACCAGCCCTTGAATGTGGTGGTAATCTGCCCAGTCTGATGTCAGGCATGACACTTAAAGTGCCATCCTTTCCACTATCCAAGTCATTAGCAAAAAAAGCAGAACAAAATTGGCCAAGATCAAATCCAGCTGAGCACCCACCTGACAATAACTTCTCATCAGCTCCATTTCCTTTGGGCTTGCAGTGGTGGGGGCTAGAAGGAGTATTGAAAATGGGTTCTCTGACAAACTATAGTGATATGTCTCACAAAGCAAAAGGACTATGGGAACTGGTGCACATTTAGTCTAAAATAAGACTACAGCAGATCATTTCACAGCAAGAGAAGATGGTAGAGGACTGTGTTTTCCGATGTTCTGAGGTAATTTTGAACAGCTGTGTCTTCTTACACATGTGTAAAGTTACATGCCACTGCAGAACTACCATGAAAGTCCACTATCTCTTTCCAATTCAAGATTTTGTCTGAGACATAATTTTATATACATTTTGTTAAAATACTGACTTACACAGAAATCCAGTTCTAGCTTCTTATCTACTACTTTGACTTCAATCAGAAGCTGGTGTTTTACATTATGTCTCCTCCTCTTCTCTCACATTAATGAGAAATGTTAAGGAAAAATATACTTCTATTAATGAATATTTAATGCAGGAGATTAAATCCTTCAGTCTGTGTATAGAACAAACTTCAATTACTAGCAGTGCAAGTTCACCCTGTATAAAGATTGATAATTTTTGCTCATTTGAACTGTTTAGATTTCTGTTTTTACCCAGAAAAGTCAAAGAATATGCACCTACTGTACTTTAGAACAGATTTGTAAAAACAGTCAAGGACACAATGATATAGATTTGGCAGCAAGTCATTTACATTTAAAGAGTCCTTTTTTTCAGGTTGAATGTGATGGGAATTGTAAAACAGCCTGCAATGACTTCCAAGGGTTCTGTGCTCAAATTTTGAAAATCCTATAAAATCACTATCTTTAAATACTTGGCTTTTGTACTCTGTCACTAAGTAAAAGAATTGTATCTATTACTATTTTAATAGAGTGGGTGACAATTAATATATAAATTTATATATATTTAGAGACATAAATTATATGTATATATACAGTAACAAAAAGGATACTTAATGAGAAATAATAATAGTAAGAGTTGTAATAACAGTAGCAAAAATTATAGTAATAATAATGCACAGCAAGGTTTTACTACTCAAGCATTAAAATTATTAAGAGCTAAATACTGAAATATATAAGAGGAAAAATACCTGGCCTAGTTCTCTTCTGATAGATAGTTATGAAATAAAAGTCAACCTAGAGCAGCAGAGAATATAGCAAAATTTTATTCACAAACATACAATTTCATACCCTAATAATTCTTATGCATAGGCTGATTATTATTCTCAGATCTAATCTTATATAACAATATACCTAATCTGTAAAGCTATAATCACAGTTTGCATAGGAATTTTTCAATGAAGATATTATTACTGATAAATAAGTACAGCAAAGCTTTTTTGTTCTGAACTGCTTTTCCCTGATACAGGCACTGTGATTTTCAGTTTGCACACAATATTTTCTGAAGAGTACTAAAAATTCTGTTGTGCCAGGACTGACTGTACTCAGAATTGGGGATTGTTTTTCCCCAGTTATCAAGATGAGTATATGTGTGCAATGTTATTAGTGCAGACTATTTCCATGTTTAAAATTATTATAACTTTAGCAGTTTTCTGAAGTATTAAGATGCCATTTTCCACATTATTTCATGTGTTTTCCAGCAAAGAATCAAGTAAGCTTTCCATATATAAAGAGTAAGACAAGGCACCTCCTTTCTGCTGGTGACATATTCATATCTTAAATATTTTTTTTAAGTAAACTCAAAAGGATGTACTTAGTGCATAGAATAAAATTACTTCTTTATTTCAGCCTAAAGAATGTTTTTCTTTCCTCAATTCACCTCTCATAGGGCTCCTTCACAGATAACTTTTTATATGGGAAGCAGAGTCCCGTGCCATTTTGTGTCCTTATTTAGATTTTAAAAGTACTGGTTATTAATAATCAGTAGTGGCTATCCACTACGGCCCTTTTGTTGTTTTTATTTTTTTTAGCTTGTCAGCTAGATCTCCCAAGATTTTCTGCAATTACCTCCTAAAATTAAAGCTTTATTTGAAGTGTTATGAAAAAGACAGTGCTAAAACAGTGCCTTTCAGAGTAATAACTTAGAAAGCCAGCTGGTGTGAAGCAATACCTGTAAAATGTAAGATGAATTTTGTCACATGTTATCTTTTTTCTCTAATTAGAAACACGCCAAGGAAATCCTTAAGTTCTGGAGAGCTCAGTCAGTCATCTTCTTTTTGTGACCCCAGCCATGTCTCCTCAATTAATTCACAGAATCACAGAATGTGCTGAGATGGAAGGAACTTAGAGGGATCATTGACTCCAGCTCCTGTCCCTGCAAAAACAAACATGTTGAGGAAAACTAGGACTGCTTAAGTAACTGGCATATTATTTTGGTCAGGAGTGTAAAGAAACCGTCAACAACACAGTGACAATGTGGCCTAGCAAAAGAGAAGTAACTTGTTATAAGGATCTGCTTTCTAAATACATGTTAATGAAGCAAGAAGTACTGCTTTTAACTTGCAAGTATGGCAACTATTGTAATGAATGACTCTGCATTCAATAAATTCTGAATAGAATAAAATTCTTGGTTTAATATCATTTAAAGCATCTCACATTTCTAAGGAATGCATTTGTTTGCAACCTGCATTGCTCTGAAAATTACATTCCTCTCTCTACAATAACAGACCTCTAATTTTTTCATAAGGCCAGAATTTTCAAGGTAGCTGCTTCCAATTATCCCTTAAATTTTAAGGCTAGATGGCCTACTAAGCTGTTTTGAAAAACACAGCTAAAAAAGATGTCACAGTAGTTTACAGATTGCTCACCTCTCCTTCGCTAAGCCCTCCTACTTTCCTAATTGACTCCACTCAATTACCTTTTGTGCTCTGCAAAATGTTACAATCCATCACATTTATAGTGTGGGACTCTTAGGCAGATGACTCAGCGCTGATGTTCTTCAGCGTGCATATATCACCAATACAAACTGCAATGAGCAGAAACCAATATTTGCATAATAGTGCTGGAAAATTACCCAGAGGTAACTCTGAGGGAATTCGTGTACTTTTCTTTCAACAATATTTACCACCAGTTCCAAATCAGAGGTCAAATAACAGGGAAAG
The DNA here is from genome assembly GCF_001522545.3 of Parus major. Lineage (NCBI taxonomy): Eukaryota > Metazoa > Chordata > Aves > Passeriformes > Paridae > Parus > Parus major. The sequence continues at coordinate 70,775,498 of NC_031770.1, read as the reverse complement.
CCGGAGTTGCATGTGTTACTTCAATTTATGCTGTGTGCTGTGTCCTGTTTACAAGCAATGTTTTGAAAGATGTGTCAGATCTCCAAAGATGTTTCTGTTTTCCCCGTTTTATCCTGATTTAGGTTTTTTTTTTTCCCCTTCTATTTTAGAAAAATGTTAAACTTCAGGAAGGCAACCAACTGAGTGAAAATTGGAAGCTTAATTATTTGTTGTTCCTTTAATGTGAAGAAAAAAGGTTACTGAAGTGGTTTTCTGGGCCAGTAAATTCTTCTCTGCAGTGAAACATTACCTTTTCCTCACTCCTCCATTGCTATTCAACTAACTCTACTTTTAGGTTGCTAATTTTGTTCTAATTTGATTACTGTTTTGTTGTTCTGTTTATTTTCCTGTTTACATTGCCTGCACCAGCTAAGTAAAACAAGATTCTTTAATTTCTACCCATGCTGAAGGAAAGAATAAAGTGAAGTTGTCCACCTGTGTACATGTTTCTCCTTTTCCAGATGAAAGCCCTTTTTCGTGCAGTAAATCTTGCACATGCTGCCATTGCATCCAGAGAGATTACTGAAGTGAGTAAGCGCTGGCATGCTAAATAAAAGCCTTCAGATTCTTCCTATGCGGACATTCACCCCACACAGAAAATGATTTCACTTTTTTGAACAAAAATAACTACTTTCTACAGCCAGGCCACATCCAGGAAAAAGTTACCCAGCCATCTGGCTGGCCACGACAAATAGCAGTCATTTCTCATGACAGTTTCTATTAACCAAGAGTTGTGAAAAGAACTGAAATAGAGCATCATATTTGTAAGCCAAGTCTGTGATTAAATACCACAATTCTACATTGTCATTTTATTTTTGCCAGCTATGGATTGGTGGGTAGACACAGTTTGAGATTAAATTAGTTTCAGGGACACAGGTTAATTTATTACCATTTCAACTGTATTATCGTCTTCTTAACATGGAATAATCATTAAAATTTAGAAAGCTGTAAAATCTTTTTACTTTCTTGGGTTTTGGCAGCAGCACCAGCGAGCTTCTAGCAATATTATTACAAGGTATGTCTTGTACTGCTTAGAATCTGACCCAGTGTTACTGAAACATTTGTTAAATTAGGTGGAAAGAAGGGTGTCAGAGAAGGACCTGGTGGCCCTGGTGGACAAATATGATTAAGAGAGTGTTAACAAAGATATAATTAAGCATCTCTTTTGTGAGGAAAGGCTGAGGGAGTTGGGAATATTCAGAGTGGAGGAGGCTCAGCAGTTCTGCCCATAGAAAAGAAAGCACTGAGGAGAATATATAGCAGCCTTCCAGGCTCCTAAAAGAGATTTAAAAGACAAAGAACTTTTTGTCAAGATCTTTACTGACAGAAAGGGGCAATGGCTTTAAACTTAAAGATTTAGATTGGGTATTAAGAAGTAATGTTTTATGCTGAGTGTAGTGAGATACTGGCATAGCTGTCCAGAGTAGCTGTGGATGCCTCATCAGGATTGTTCAAGGCCAGGTTTGATAAGACATTGAGCAACCTGGTCTAGTTGAAGATGGCCCTGCCCATAGCAGAGGGGTTGGACTAGATGATCTTGAAAAGTTTCTTTCAATTCAAACCACCATTTGATTCTTCCTTTCTCTGAAGTAGTCTTTATAATTAAAAAGAAATAAAAATACAAATCAGTTTCAGATTTGTATTTTGATCTAGGTCTTTTAGAAATGGAGATTATGAGAGAGAATGAATGATAGAATATGTATCTCTTGTGTATATATACTCATTTTATGCACACATAAACATTCACTCTTTTATATATACAGTACCATATATCTGTACCTATTTGTTTCTCAAGGAATTAATTTTTCTACCAGCGGGTTAAGGTTTTAATTTTTCAGTACTGTTTTTTCCACCATTCATCAAAATTCATTAATATTGCAGTACCTAATGTCCATGATGTAGGGAAATCATTATAGAGTTACCACGCTTACAGAACAGATTGTCTCAACCACACTCTCAGGAGTGGGCCCCATTTCAGTGAAAGGGAACTCTCCATTCCTCACAGCTGTGTTGATTAACTCTCTCAAAGAACCCTTCACTGATACACAGAATTCATTGTTGAGTCTCTTTTGGGGGATATGCCGCCCTCTTCTTAGGCACTGCATTGGCATAGAAATCACTGTCAAGAATGAGAAGCCAATAAAATTTAATTAAACGTTCAGATTTTTCCTAGACTTAGTCACTCAACATTTCCTCAATAGACTTTTCAAAGTGTATGCAATAATGACATCTCTAAATTAGAGTTTGCATTGAGAATGGTTTATTAAATCTACTACATCTATTGGAAGATTATTATGATTACCATTTATAATTTAAAAGCACCTCAGAGCCCTAAGTGAGTACCTGTCATTGCACTAGATGCTGTACTAGCAGAGGAGAAAAAGATGATTCTTGCCCTAAAAGAATTTTTATTCTATTGTTGAGGAACAATAAGATTAATCCATGTTTCAGTTGCTTTGAATTATTTCCCTATGTCTCTTAATAAACTCTAACCACTAAAGAATTCAAGATGCTCATTAAATGCTCACTTCATCTATTTTCTGTTTATGATGGGTAACACTAGAATCACGTATGAAAACTTGCACTCTTTAGCTATGAGGATCTAAATTTTTCTTTAAAGGAATAGAAAAAAATGGGAAAAAAATCTATTCATAAACAAATACATTTGTTTAAACTACAATAGTAATTCATATGCTAAAAAATTGTTGTGCCCCTAACTTATATGCAAATCAAAGTACATTTGTTCAGACATTTCTGAACTGGAAATCAATAGGCATATCAACAAAGTGATCACATACTTTGTGAAAATCATAGTAACTACAACATGTTGTGTGGCTGTATCCTTGTCAACGTTTGAGAGCCTGATGGTAGAAAATACACATTTGTCATCCTGGACTATTGTTACTCCAAACCTTCTTCTCAAAATACCTTAAAGAGGGTAATAATATCTATAGCCCAGGGAAAGTGTTGGAGTTGCAGTGGCACTCACCTGGCACTCTGCACATTGTCACTGAATTACCTTCTTTAGACCAGTATGTGTAACTTATAAATGGGAAATTACTTTTGTTAGTGTCAAGAACTCCTGAAAATACCAGACTCGGGTATAATCTGTAGAAATAATTAATTTTTTTATAAGTTGTGAATTTTTGAAATCAAAATAAAAATCAGGATAACACCACATTAGCCCAACATGTGCAGCTATCTTATGAAGAGCTTAATGTCACTGATCTGATAAAAGGAGCGGGGAGATTCTTCCCCATTTTGAATTTTGCAAGTTTGACTGATGTGACAAGGCTTTCATGTCACTGTTTGATGTGACAAACCCAAAAAATTCTACAAAAGAAATATAAAAGGAGTTTCAAAAGGCATGAAATTCAAAACTAATCAGGTATTCATTTTTACTGTCAGTAATAGTGAACTGTTGGGCTAGAATTTACCACCTAACTTCAAAACTAACAGGTATTGTCTGTAAACACCAATGTCTGCTCTGACAGAAGCAGCAATCCCTTTCCATAGCACTCTGAGATTTTCAGACTCACTTTCTGTCACACTGAATGGAGGGAAGGCTTTAGTTCTCAGCTGAGTGGCCAAGCTGAAGTTAAACAGGTTAGGTGCAGTCTGGATAAGGGCTAAAGTCTGCAGTGTTTGATATCACATGAATGAGCACAAGCACTCAGTGCCGTATCAGGAGCCCTGTGGTATCATCTTCAGTCTGCTGTACCAAAGGAGCAGTCCTGTGACCTATCTGTGAATCCTGTGACAGTCACTCTGTACCAGTAGTCTAAGAATTGAAATACTTAATATTGGATCTTGCAATGTCTTAAAGATCAGTAAAGAGTTGCTTCTAGGATTAGGATTAGGAATTCAGGGGCTGAAGAACCTTGTTTGTAACCTGCCCTTGCAACATCCCTGAGACAGGAAAGTGTTAAATTCCAGAAAACAAGATTAGTCATTATTTTTCTCTAATGCATAACAGGATAACTAGGTCCCTCACTTAGATCACCAGCTGTCATAAGCATAAATTTTATAGACAGAAAGGCTCTATTTCAAGTTCTTTCACCCCTTTTTAACAGAAGATTGGCCCAGATACTACAGAGAGAAATGATTTATAGTATATTCTGTTATGGGTTTTTCTTAGAGTTGGTGTCCTGATTACTATTTAGGAGACTTATAGCTCTTTCTTTAGAAGACCACTTCTATTTGAGCACCTTTAACTGTGTTAAAAAAGGGGATTTGTAAGTATGATTATACAAAACTAATGAGCACAAGAGATCTATCTTCTATATGTGGAAAATAATTGAAGCTAGAGGTAATACTCGCAATCCAAAAGCAGGCACCAATGGCTCTTTGCTGACCAGCAGTCATCAGCCAGATGGCAAGTATAAGGTCAAGTTATTGCCTATAGCAGAATGATCCTTGATCTTGCTAAATTACTGTTCTTCTGCTCTCTATGATTTCTCTCAGAATTTTATATCTTTCCTTCAGGCCGGTATTTTTCTCCTGAGCTACTGCTATTATTGACTCAAGTGATTTCACTTCTGACTTGGTTTTTGCTTTTGTTACATTGCAGAACAGACCACTCTCATAAAAGTTTCATTTTTTTGCTTTTAATAAAATTGAGACAAGATCACACAGTTGCATGTCTCAAAATTGAGACCTGGATCACACACACACACACACACACACACCTGAGTTTTGCAAAATTATTATTAGCTATTATGATTAATTATTACTGTTGAGGTATATTATTAGCTTGAAGTTTGTACTGTAGTTAAACACAGGGTTATTTAAAGTACATTCTGCACAGTTAATACCATGTTGAGAAGCACGAGCTAGGCAAATGAGGAAAGATAATAACTCTGGGGTTTTTTTTAGGTTAGGTTGCTGTTAACTAAGGGCAGAGTGCAGAGGGAGGTCAAGCAAAGGAGCAGCACAGACTTAGAGACCTCCTTGCAGAACTCCTTCAGGTTCCCTGAATCTGCTAGAAGACAAGCTTGAGAAGGAGAAAATCACCATATGCTTCACTCAGCACTCACTTATTGGGTTACCATTAGGGGTAAAACTCTATTTGCACTCACTCTTCATTGTGTGGACACTATACAGTTTATAATTCCAATAAGATCTCTTCTCAAGGCCTGCTGAGCTTCAGCAAAGGCTGCTTCAAGAAGAAAAAAAAATTGTCCATGGATTAGGTTAAAGGCATTGAAGAGTTTGGTTTGCAGACAAAGCTTCATAACAGGCAGGAGACCTTAACTTTTTTATCTACTTGGACACTTCACTGACCTCAAAAAGGATGAGACAAGAAGGAATTAAATTATGATTGCTGAGCATAGAGTGTCAGGGGACAGCAAGAGCAGAGCTGTCCCCCAAGGGCCAAAGAGCCAGGGGTGACTGCAGCAACAGGGCCCAACCCCATGGTATTCAAGCAGGGCAGGGGTGATGGCAGAAATAGGCTCTGCTGGAAGCCCAGCAGTCGTCAGGCAGAGCAAACCCACCCAGGAGTACAGCCAGCAAGTCAGGACAGCAGAAGCCAGAACCTACTTCTCAGCTCAGAACCTACTTTTCAGCCAGAATACAGGCTGAAAGAGTATGCCCCATGGATGGAAGCTGAGGATCTCTGTTGAGACACATCAGGGCACATAGTGCACTCAGGGTGGTGACAACATGATTGCATTGTTGTTTATTTCATTGTGCTGTTTCACACCAAAGATCTTTCTGTGGCAAAAAAATAACTCAAAGCTGGAAGAATTATACTTCTATCTGCAATTTGTATGATTTTTATACTTTAATCTGAATGCTAGACTAAGATGTTGGGAGTCTATCTTCCACCAAGAGTGATGTTGTAAACCTCAGAAAAATAAGATATTCCTCTCTTATATTACTTGCACTTTGTAAAAGGTTGAGTATGGAAAAAATTCATGTTTTTTCTTGTCCAAAGATTGTTCCCTGGATTTTTCTTAAGACTGGAAATTGTAGAGGACAATAACCAAAGGGCTTTCCTCTGCCAAACATGCCTGGGTGCTTGTTCTGAAGCAGAATGAATTGTGGAAACAGAAGAGTTTTTCTTAGTCCCTTCACTAATGTTGACCGGTGCATTAGTGCTCCAGCTCTAGAAAAAAGTGTTGTATCTACCAGAATGCTGTATCTGTTATAAAATGCTGTTTTTATAAATGAAGACTAATTTTTAATGTTACAACACCTGAACTAGGAATCTTTCATTAAGCCTAAATTAAGATTACAGAGAAGGTCTTGAGAAATTCTGAATGCCACAAAGTTAATCAGTCATTTCTGAATGATGATCCTGGAAGGGAGAATGCTTTCTGTGTTTTTTATCTAATCTAATAAAAACATTGACTAAGCATTACCCTTAAAAACAGGATGAGGACAGGGTCAAAACTAAAGACATTGATTTGTTATGGATTAATTTTAAAACTCCCTTATATCAGAAAGTAGGGCCATTATATTTCCTAAACTTAGATTTGGCAAGCAACTTTGGGAGCCTTTGGGTTTTGGTTAAACAGAACAGTCTGTTAAAAACTACATTTACTACAATTACTGCTGACTAAAGCCCCTCAATCAAGGCAGAGAGTGGTAGTATTTGATTTACTGTTAAATCCCAATTTAAGTCCTGTGCTCAGGGTCACGGACAGCAGGAACCTGCTGATTCCACAGAACTTGCTTAGAGTGGTAAAGAATGATTCAGGAAGAAGACAGTGACTTCTAAGTTTCTTTCCTCCCCCTAATCTTGGCAGTGATGCAAATTGATAAAATATGTCAGAACAGGAAAGTAGCTCCTATTTCATTTTCTTCCTTTTATAGAACTTCTGTAAACTTATGGTAAAAGGTGAGTCAATGTGAGTGATTTTTCCCAAGATGGCTCCCTTTACTAAATTTATAGTTGGGGTTAGGATTAGAAAGGAGAGGGAATGAAGTACCTACTCTATTACTGGGTCTTTCAAGGCTCAGGAACATAAAATATGACCTAGTGCTACAACAAAAAAAGAAATTCCAATTTCATTCACTTCCCAAGAGTTGAGTCTCTCCGTTCTTAAGCACAGCGTAAAAGGAAAGTTTAAAGTTGCAGATAGAATATTTGGAGCAGGAGTACAGCTGCTAGTGAATGGCTAATATTAGGTTTATAGAGAAGAACTACTCTGCACCAGTCTGAAATCCTGCATCTCCAAGTCAGCAGGAAAAATCACTTCATATTTTTACTGAACAGTCTAGTTTTTGGTTTGCTCTAGCTTGGGGTCTGGAGCTACACTTATGATTACTGAAGTCTGTGTGACAAGGTTCTTTCCCTGTTCTTTTCCCCATGACTGTGGCTTGCTCTAAAAGAGAGGGGGAAAAAGCAGAAGCCTGTGGAGAATGCTAAGCTTAGCAGTGGTCATCTCATGAATGAGCATCACATTACAATAGTGTGTGAAACATTCCTTTATCTTGGGTCATGCCTAGACTAAAACCCAAGGCAGTTTAATTTAAATATGTATTTTTTAATATCTTGGAGGGTGTGCACTGTGTATTTAAGCACAGGAAAACTGGGGTCTGCAGGTTGTGGCAGAACTCCTGGAAGCCATTCCAGAGTCTGGCTAACACTTTCTTCAACAAGGGTAACCAAGGACAACAGTTTCTCTAATATCCTGTTATTCTCAGATGCAGACTATTATAACTGCACAGTTTATGAGGATTCTGTGACCTAGGATGAGGCTCCATGCCAGATGTAAAGAATTGCTCAATTTTTTGTAGCTCATGTCTTGGGGATATTTTTAAACTCTAGCACTGGTAGGGTGGAAAAGAGAGTGAATGGACCTTTTCAGGCCTATGATAAACATCAGTGCCAGAAAATTCCCCTCCAGCCCTATAAATATATACATTCTCAAACTGTTCTTACTTTTTCCTATTATGATTAAGTCTTTTTGGTAGATCCTGGGAGGTTCAGATATCTTTTTTGAGAAACTATTTCCATTTTCTTTTGATGAGGTAGAGATGAACCCTACTGTTCTCTTTTTTTAATTTTTTTTTGGTTCTGTTTAACTGAACTAAACTGAACTGAAAACAAAGCATGGAAAGGGGATTTTGCAGGGGCATCCTCCAGTACCTGAATTGTAAATCAAGGGATTCTAGTTTGCTTTTCCTTATATGTAGGTCTGCCACCATGAGGCACAAACCCAGGAAGTTGACTCTGCTGATGTTTACAGAACACTGCATGGCAGAAGGTTTCAGGGAGCCAACCCAGAAGAAAGCTTCTCTTCACATTGGAAGTTTTTTGTTGTTTGGCTCTGTTCTTGTAAACATGTCAAACTTATTAGCATATGAGTAGAACTGTGGTTCATGCTAACTTTCCTGGGAACAGAGCCTGAAGCCATGACTATAAATTCATGTTTCTTTATCCTCCAAGACTCACTGAGACATTTTGCTCTACTGTGGCCAAAAATGAGAATTTAGTCTTTTTTTTTTCACCTGCTCATCTCTCTGTTCTATTTGAAAACCTAGGGATGGGGTCAAAACTATTGCTAAGATCCCATGATCTTACATGATCTGGACAAAACAAAGTTAGATTTATTTAAGATACTGTGAAGGTCATAAGCATATGGACACAGATTGCCTAGTGAGTTGTAAACTCTTAAAAAAAACAGCAAATCTCAAAGAGACAGTTTCAGTATTTGAACCTGTAAATGATACCAGTCTAGAATGAAGGCTTCAGAAATTGAAAAATGGGCCTTTTAATTTTTTTTTTCTGAATGTTGGTTAGGGCTTAGAATTTGGGCTGTAAAAAGGTGCAATGAAAAACACCAGGTTTAAATATTCAAAAAAGCTCTGGGTGAGGAAGAAGACAATTCCTGGAAAGGAACCAGCTTGTATTTTAATATGGTCCATAGAGGAGATCCTAGTTAAATTCAGAATAAGGATCTTTGAGTACAGAACCTTAACAACTCTCTTACTGATGCCTCCTGCTGTCAGGTCTGCCTTTAGAAGCAGGAAGGCTGGTTCCAGAAAGAAACATTTCATTTTCTGTTTTCCAGGGAACAGGTTCTCTGGGCTGATATTTATGAATCGTAAGTGAGAGTAAGATTCATCAGAGAAAGCAGAAGCTGCAGAACTACACAGCCTGCTGAGTGCAAAAGCTCTGCCAGTGGAGATTGAAAGGTCATGCTGAAGATAAGAAAAACAAATATGTGGGTTCTGTCCAGGCTAAGTTTGTTATTGCTAGTATGATTTGGAAAGATAGCAGCTAAGGACTGAATTGGCACTAGATGATAACATAAAATGAAGGGTTTCGTCCAATGAAAGGATGTATATAGATTTTGGGAGGAGTGTTAGTTCAGAGTAAGGATTTTTTCCAGAAAGAAATAATAATTTGCATATTATTCTGCTCTTTGTAGAGGTTTTTGGCTACAGTTAAGATTTGATTAGGTATAGGACTGAGAAATTCACAGAGTCTTCACAGTTTCGTTGAACAGCACCGAGAACTGGTTTTAAGACCAAAGTGGTCTTCTCTCAACAAAAGTCCCCATTGAGCACAGAAATTAAATGGGCCTCAAAGCATTCATTTATTCACAGAGCCTGAAAAATCTAAAACAGTAAATGTGACTCATAGTTCCCGGTGCAAATGGCCTCTGGCTCAGTTTTATTCTTTAGGCTACCTGTTGCATTCAAGATTAGGACTGCACATAGCAGGATAAATGTTTAATAACATCACGTCTTTTCATCTTGCAAGAATCCAGTGGATTCCATTGAGGACTTGTGCCTTCATTACCTTGTGAGGTCATGATTTTTTGATTTCTTAGATTTTGGACAAGATTAGATGCACTTTTGACCACAGAAAATAGGGGATAAAAGTTGCCTAGGCCTTGTTTCAATTTATTAAATCAAGGTCATTTGGGGTTTTTTTTGTCATCTCAAGATAAATAGACTACAAATTCATTAACTTCAAGGTGTTAAGAGGATGATCTTTCTAGATGAAGTACTGCCATTGAAATATGAAATCAGAAGGATAGGTCAAAATATTCTAGTAACTTAATGGCATTTAATGCTTTGAAAAAAAGTTTAGAAAATGTTTTTTAGAAAAAGAAACAAACTAGACAGGTAATACCTTGGGAGTAACCAATAACAGAAATTTTATTTCATCTCTTTCTTTTCTATATTTTCATTAGCAATATGACATGGTTCTTGTTCCTTAAAAGAGGAAACATTTTTGTCTGTAAAAAAAAATAAAACTGAAGGAGGCAATTTAAAACCAATTTCAACTGCAAACAATACATATTTATTACTGGTGTGGTTTCATCCAGCTTCTCAAATTAGCTCTTTAAAGCTATTCTTCTACATAAAAACTAAGTGTGTATTACACTTCAGATAATGATGCATCAACATTTTTGACTTTTTTATCTTGGCAAATTAAGCCTAATTCTAAAGAGCAATGCTATGAAGAAGTTAATTTTATAACTACAGTGCTATTTTAAATCAGCTTGCAGCAGAATTTGAATCCTTAAAGTGTATTCAACAGAAAAGGCCAAAACACCAACATCAGCCCCTAAACATTTAAGCTCTGATATTTGTTGAGACTTTTTATATCATCATTCAGGGAGTGATCCAGTTCATCAGTAATCCCACTTTCATTAATCTCACATGCATTCTGTCAGCTGGAGTAGTGTCATTTGTAACTTTCCTTTTTCGGTTGTGGATTATGGAGGTAGAAAGAATGTGTCCCTGACTACAATTTCATATCAGGTCCTAAGTACATTCAAGACTTTTTTCTCTCTTTTTCAGTGTCACCTCTTAACCATTGTAATAAAAAGAATCAAAGCAAACAGGTATTGAAAAAGCCACAGGGAGCCTGAGATTCAAAAAAATCTGTTTGTGTACCTGCAGTCATGTAAATCAATATAAATGCCAATGTAATGAAGCACATACATGAAATGGTAAATGCAAATCATACTATTAAATAGGTACAGATTCAGGCTGATATGTAAAATTATATATAGGTTTCAAAATGAATTAACTGTCTCTATGTTTCTCTGCTTGCAGTCATCTGCATAGATTCATTGCTGCAGTAAGACATCATTCTAGGTCTCACAGCACTGAAATACGGTATCTCTTAGCATAAGAGAAGCATAAATCTTGCAGAGAAGGAAACATAAATCCTATTAACTAGAAAAGCCCAAAAGATTGCAAAGTATCTAGGTAATACCTATTGCTCACAACCTAATAGAACCAGCATTTGTTCTCTCCTCACTTTGTAGAAGTGGAAAAGCCAGAGTAGCTGTTTCTGTAAACATTACTCTCTTGTTAAGGAAGACTGAAAAAGACTGGTTTCTAAGTCATTCCTCCTCCAGACTTCAAGTAACTTTCATTTCTAAAGGTGAATAAAACGCAACCCTTGCCATCCTACTTTGACTGTAGCATAGCTAGCATAAATAAATATTTTTCCCATATCAATAGAAGCACACACAGCAAAAATGACAATATTTTTTAGGGTTAGCCCTTCAATACGGAGATACCAAGTAGTAATCAAAGGTAAAATCAAGTAGACTGCAGCCATCCATTGCAGTACTACAATGTCTCTCATGTGAAAATTGTCTTAAATTAGAATAAGGAGTCAAAGTCCTCAGCATGAGCGCTGCTCTTACTTGACAAATCTGTATTTCAAAACACAAGTCCTCTCAGTCGTTTGCAAGTGGCTGTTTATTTGGTAAGGTTTCAGAGATACCATTGGCAACTGATTTGTAAAGTTCAATTCATCTGATATTCCTGTAATATTAAAGTGTATTTTTTGGCCCAAGTGGACTTTGTGGTCAAGTCATTTACTAAATCAACAATCCAAAAGGAAAATAAATATTGTCTTCTACTTTGCTACCTGATCTGAGTTGTCAGTCTAAATTTGAGATTACTCTAAATTACTGCTGAATTGTGTGTCCCCAACAGCAAAATAAGACCTTGGTGATCTTATACATATCCTGTTACCAAAAATAAATAAATAAATAAATAAATAAATAAATAATATTACCTTCCTTGTATCTGATTACATCAATTACATGTTTTCTGTTCATGTGTTCAACAATATTTCCACTATTTCTTCCAATGTTTTCTTCCCAGCCTTCTATTTTCCACTTTTGGTTAGATCCAGAGTTTATGCTGACATGTTAAAATGCAGATTTGGTTAGATTAAAAACAGTTACATGTTCACATGGTGTTGGTGTTGCTACCTCTCTGTCCTTCAAATACATCTAGCAAAGTATTAGAGTGGATCTCGGCCTAATTATCCAAAATCAGAGAAATACTCAGACTATTCCTCTTGGACATTCAAAGATTTCAGCTTCAGACTGATGACTTTCTGCCATGGATTAAAAGTCAGAGGATTCTTGAACTTCATTCAGATTGGCCTTCTCACTTCTAATAAATAATCAATTCCTCATTTTCTTTGATGGACAGATATACCAGTATTTCCTCTGAATCAAAATTCTGTTATTTGCTCACATTAGCAGAAAAAGCAGTGACATTTAATAGTGACAAGAAAAATGGGCATGGTGTGTTCAAAGCATAAGACTGACACTGCTTAATTTTGATTGGTTGAGTTTTCAGCCAATTCTTTTCCTCTCCTAGTTTTAACTAGATGCCCCAAGCAGTACTGGAAACAAACCTGTTGAACATGTTAAACTTTTTCAGTATTTCCCAGTATATTTATTTTTATTTTTATTATTTTTATTTTTATTTATCCTTGCTTTGAGATGCTCGCAGCTTTGAACATTTTGTTGTGACTAACATTCTTGTTCAAGCATGTTCCAGAGTTTTTCTTAAAAAAAAATAAAAAAAAAATAAAAAAAACACTTATCATTCAGTCTTTCTTTGGTGTAAAAGCACAGGAGAAAGAAAAATGAGGTAAGAAAATGGAATTTGATTAGTTAGGGGTGTAAAAGTTTAATTTAAACCCAAAAAAAGGGGTCTTGCTAGGGGAAAATTTTCTTTAATCTGGTAAAAAATAAGTTAGGGCTGTGTGTATGGATAAAGCACTCAATTAAAGGTTTTTATGCAATTGATCTGCTGGAATTCTTTAATTTTAAGATTCCTTTCCAAACTGCGCTTAATGTGTCCTTTAAAATGCGGAAAACTATCTGCATTCCATTGTACCTTGTAGTTTCAGCTTGGCAACACTTCCATAAGAACTTTTCTGCCTTTTAGCTGTATTTAGCTGTCTTTTAGCTGTTTGGAGTCAGTTTCACTTATTGCATGTCTGGTTTTGGCATTCAGTGGGATGGGTGGACGTCAGTGCTGGCCCTGCACAGGAATAGTTTAGAATAAGGCTGCAATTCTAAACACTTCTGCCAGATACCCATCGAGAGCAGGGACTAGAAAGTCTTTCTCCCAGCACAGACACAAACACTTTGGTCCCATAGCTACTGTCTTAAAAGTAAAGAGAATGAAATGCTAGGTACCCGCAGTAGGATCTCTGCCACCCCCTCTTCAGATGCTGTCAGCTCCAAGAACAAGAATGCTCAGTGGGAGTACCAAGTTACTTGAAAAGTAATTCATGAGGTAAGTGCAGCACTTTCTATCTGTTTATCATAATCCACTTACATGGGGAAACAGATCATTTTGCTGAAATAAGTCATCAGTCAGGAAAAAATAAGGTATCTATTTCAAAAGTGATATACTGGACAATGAGAATGCTATACATGCCATGACATATTTGTGTCTCAAGAAATATATTTATATATATATATATCAATATATTATATATAAATCTCTTCACTTTCTCAATTATGCATTCTTGTGTAGATAAAACCACGTAAGTCTGAGCAGTTTGCATTTGCAGGCACGCAGAGAGAAGTGTCCACCTATCTTCCCAGGCATACTGTTTTGTTGTGCATAGTAATTCCATTGTGGCAGTAAGCCCTGGAATGCAGTATGGAACAGAGCAGACTGTAAGTTGTGTGGTTTCTGACATGGAATTACAGGGAACACTAGGAGGCACACTGCAGCAATGGTACACAATTGCAGACAACACAGCAGCAAGAGTCATGCAATACTGCTGCAGGCCCAGATGCTTGCAGTGAAATTGGTCGTCCTTTAAATGGTTTCTTCTAAAACATAATTTCTTGGGTTTGGATAAGAAATAGAGTGTTAGGGGAGCATGTATCCGCTTTTTGTTTTGCAACTGTGTGAGTCAGAAGAGTTACAGCCAGAATTTGGAGTCAAGAAAAATTATAAAGTCATTGTGCTTTTAACTGAACGCCATACAAATTTTCTTCTGCTATTTTTTAGACAAGATTCATTTGCTACAATTATCTCTTTTACACCTCAATACTGCTGTGGTGACCATCTAAAAGCTTTATAAATGACCCTTCAGGTCTGCAGTATAAGACAATTACCTAGGTGCAAATCAAAGCCTGCCAAAGCTCCAAGATATACAGCAGGATACTATTTTCTTTTAAAGCCCACATCTGCAGCTTTTGCATATAAATTGTTCATCCACCAACTGAAATTGCAGATGTAGATATGCATTTTTCCCTACTACAAATCCATAGAGCATTTCAACTTGTGTGCAGTCCCATCTTTTGCATATTAAATTTGTGCACAGATTTTAAACGTTAGCCTACCTATCAGTAAGCTATGTAAAGCATGTTCTACTCTGTGTAAATCCAAGTGTGTTTTTGAAATATCTAATAGCTATGATTAAACTAGTGCGTAGCTCCATGCCAAGTTCACAGACAGAAGTATTTGTGCCAGTAATCTACTCAAAGGTAAATACAACCAAGTTATGAATGTATTTGTGTATAAAGAGATTTAAAGCTCTGAAGTATAATGAAAAGCCCAGCAGAAGCTGCAGCACCATTAATGAAATAACTGGGCTCTCAAGAGAAGGAGACAGATATAGTTAAAGACTGAAGCCCAAAGAGAAATGTGGGTGATATACAGAGTTTTCAAGGGAAAAGAAGCGATGAAGCAGGAAGAGATTACCTAAGATTCATGAAGGGAGTCAAATCTATGCAACTGGGGACTAATTAGAAGGAGAAATTAATAAGTCTGTCACCAGTGCAGACAGAGATTCTGGAATAGCACTGTAGCCACAAAAGTAAGGATATAAAATGTGGCTCTGAAGTTGATAGAAGGTAGGAGAAATTCTATAATTATCCTTTATCTATAATTATCCCTAATTATCCTAATTAATCTTGATTGCCTTCCATGATGAAATGACTGGCTCTGCAGACAAAGGGAAAGCAGTCTGTGTCATTTACCTTGACTTTAGCAAGGCCTTGGACACCATCTCCCACAGCACTCTTGTAAGCATGCTGAATGGGTGTGGACATGAAGGGCAAACTTCAAGGAGAGGCAAAAATTCTCTGGACCATTTCACTCAAAGTATTGCAGTCAACAGCTCAGAATCTAACAGGCATATGATTCAAACTGACTCTCCTCATTGCTCAGCACAAGGACTGATACTACCAAATATATTTGGGATAGAATGATCTTGTTATGAACAGCACCAAACAGAAGGAGCAGTTTAGATACACTGGAGGGTAAGCAGGGGACTTTGACAGATGGACAAAGAGCTGACCCTTGAAGGTGAAGGAAATCAAAGGCAGAGTCCTGAGCCTGGGATGACTTTAACCCCAAAATGGAGGTGCCTGGTTAGAAAACAGCTCCGCCAAAGGGTGGGGTGGACAGAAAATTGAACGTGGGCTACCAGTGCACCCTAATGGCAGTAAGGAATAACAACATTCTGGGCAGCGTCAGAAGGTATGAGTGGTTATCGCCTTTTGTTTTGCTCTTGTGAATCTCCATCCAAAACAGCCTCCAGATTTGGAGCCTCCAAACTGATTAGTAGAATGACTACAACAGAAGACAGACAGACAAGAATGACATGCAGAGGCCAAAGCAAAATAATTTTTTTCACCCTGGAGGAAAGAAAGCAATGATGGGGGGAGAAGGTAGTTCAGGTTGCTGCCTTCAACTACCTAAAAGTGAGCTAGAAAGACAGAATGAGACTTCTCTTCAAACTGCCACCAGGTGTAGCATGTTCATGGTGAGAGTGACCAAGCCCTGGCACAAGTTCCCAGAGAGTTTTCAGGATCTACATGCTTTGAAATTTTCGCAATTTCTTCAAAATGGTTCTGATCAACTTTTGAAACTGAGCCTACTTTGAGCAGGATTAAATGAGCTCCAAGTGTCCCTTCTGGACAAAATATTTCAATTATATATCTGGGGTGAATATTAAAAGAAGTGAGGTCTGAAGTGGTTTAGGGGAATCTTTATTTTCTAGAAAAAGACAGGAATAATAATAAAAAAAAAAAAAAAATAGTAAGGAGAATTAAGAGTAAGGAGATTTGTTAGAAAAAATCTGGGGACATGCTCCTGATCATGATTTATTTGCCTGCAGATTCCCACTCAGGGGAAAGGAGTATTTTCCTGGTGATTTGTATATTTGTGATTAGTTATGAACTAGGATAGTCAGCCTAAAACCTAGATAATCAGTGGCTTTAGAAATTACAGCCAAAAAAGCTAAATCTTTATGAAAATTAGTTAGCCCAATAAATCAATTTCAGCAGTTTATTCAGACAGGAAACCAAGCCAAGTTAGAACTCACATGAATTCTTCAGATATGAATTTACATTTTGAATGTCTTAATCTAAAGGAAACTCATGGGAAATTGATGGCACATCAGGTAATATGTATCTTCAAAATAAGGGCTCTCTTCGGTGAACATAATATTGTTGGCTAAATAATTTGTGTAATAAATCCTTGTGTGTGTAAGTCCATCTAACCATCTTGACAGATTGTTTGGTCAAAGAAAGAAACCTTTTAGAGATGATCTAACATACAGACTTTCTTTTATGAATGTAGTTCTTTCACTAAATACAGTAAGTGATTAATTAATATTTGTATTTCATACATATTTATTGTATCTTAGCACTTCTTGGCTACAGGGGTAAACACGGAGAACTGGCAAGAGAGATACTTTGCACATCTGATGATTACTAAAACCAGATTACTGCCTATTCCATCAAGGTAATGCTAAGGATACTTAAGTTGTATGGAAGATCTTATTCACAGAACAACATTAAGAAGTGGCTAAACAACGGGCATCCTTGCCAGAGGGTTTTGGCCATGAAGCATTGCATAACTCCCTGAAGGGTCTGATTCTCAGAGGTCTATCAGGGGCTTTGCAACAGAAAAGGTGTCTCTGAACCTACTAATCAGACTGACTTCTATTAAATACTTGTAGCTTTGAGATCCCACAACCTGAGTGTAGGCAGGTATTATGAGAAAGCATGGAAATTATGAATATCATTTGGGACATAATTCAAATCTGTTTTCAATACACAGAGACAAGAAAAGCCAGATAAACAAGACTGTAATAATGGACAAGAAGGCACAGAAGACAGGTGGATAAAAAAAATACCCCCTCAAAATGAAACATACACACAGGGAAAAAAAAAAAAAAGCAATAATATAAAAATAAATGAGTGTATAACACAGCTTATGGAAGTTATGGAATTTAATTCATGTAAGAAATAGGATGATTTCTGAGAGAAATAATGTTCCTAGATTAATGCAAAAAGCCTGGACAACAAAGCAGAGAATAGTACAGGACATTAAACTGCTGTAACAGCCATAAAAGAAAAATAGAGCAATAGCAATCCTGATGGGAAGCAGGTAGAGGCTTTCTTCAGAAAGCCATAAATAAACATAAAGGCAGCGTAGTTGCACTGTACATTAACAGTGTGACAGAGAGTAAAGAAAAAAATTATGAAGCAGATAAAGTGGAACTATTTTATACCAAAACTTATTTTAAGGAAAGACTTGTATCATGCCAAATTTTTCTAAAACCCTTGCATCAGATTCACATTTAGAAGATTTCATTTTATTATTATACTGAATAAAAGATACCTGGACTTACGTCAAGGAAAAAAAAAAAAGGTCCAGATGTTTCTGCATATTGCATTTGACTAGTTTTCTTTAACAAAAAGTTTTGAAGGCAAAACTGATGGGTCATCTTTGGGTCAACAGTGAAGAGGTAATCACACAAAATTATATTGAAAGAAGTTATCACAGCTGCCTTAAATTATGTTAAAATATGAACAAAGATTGCATTTGTAGTGAAGCTTCCAATTTCAAAATCTTGAACCGGAAGAATTTCTGGAAGTAGACTATCTGATTGTCTGGAAGGCTCAAGGAGGTTTCCTCTATATCCACTGAAAACAGTAGCATAAACTTATCTTTAACTTGTACCCCAAGTACTGTGAAACTCTCATGTGGAAAGTTCCTGTTCTAATGGAATAAATTGGTGTCTCAGAAAGGTTATTAGAAGTCAATGGAGAGTTAAAAAGCAAAGGGAAAGACTGACGGTTCACCAAAGAATGATGTAAAGACCTTGCTATCCTTCAGAGCTCTCAGGACCTTCATTTCTGTAACTGCTGAGAAAATCAATCAAGGAAGGTGAAATGGTCATTGGTCTCTGTTCTGCCTCAATAACTTCAGCTCTGAGAAGGCTGCCTAGTATCTAGAAGAAGCTTCCACTAAAGAAAGTCTGGAGCGTTTGGACCTGGTTAATGAAGTCTGATGAGGGGAGTGAGACCATTCGGAACATCTCCCTGGGTGAGCACTGTGGAGGTGCAGGGCAGGGGAGGGATGAGTTTTGCTTACTCTCCAGGTGCAAGCCATCCCACTGAGTATGTAATATGGCTGTGACTGACTTCACAGCCCTCCAGGAAGGCAAAAAGAAGTCTTTGGTCTGTACACAGTAAATGTGCAGTTAGGCCTGATACCATTTATGTTTCCATACTTATAGCATTTGACCTGCAAACAGGTCAAAACACCTAGAGTAACAAAAGCTATCTTGAGAGATCAAAAATATTTTGGTTCCAAATGCCCTTTGTATGGGGATCTAACTGTTGGTGTTTCAGTTAATTTCATTGCTCCTTTGACTAAATAATTAATTATGGCTACTTAAATGATGCTAGGTGGAGTGTTTTCTGTAGAGAAAGTCCTAATTTTGCTTCTGATAAAACAGTGCTTTTTCCCTGTAATTTAGAATTAATAGCTCAATTTATGCAGCAGGATTAAAAATGCTTGAACTTTCCAAATGCATTTCCACTTCTGCCAATTCAGCTGTGTTACAGTAGAAGATTAAGTACTAGAAGCTCAGGAATCTGACTGAGTCAATTTAGTATATTCATCTGCATTGGTATTTATTTGTTTGCTTGCTATAACTTCTGTACCACGGGTTATGCTTCAGAAAACCTGAATTCCCATCATGGAAAAAAGGCAAAAAGCTAAAGCAGTAAAACTGTCCTTTTTTATCCCTTCATCAGTTTGGTTTATACTTTAAGATCCTGCAGCCAATACTTTTACAACAGGCATGACTAAGAACTTCTCCCTCCCATGTTTCTTCTCCCTCTTCACAGCAGGGTTTTTCTTCTTTATTCCCTCCCACAATGGTGATCATTTCATGTGCAAGTGGACAAAAGTGATAAGTCGTGTGCTGAGCAAGTACACTGCCCTCAGCATCACAGTCCTTAAGCAATGCTTGTCAGACTAGAGTGTCCTTCAGTGTTCAGGCTCTTTGTCTTTTGGTCCAATCTGAAACGGGTCACTTTCTCTGGCAGACCTTAAGAACGTGAACCAAAAGCATAAGTCACCTAAACTTTTGATTTATGGCATTTACAACTGTTCTGCAAGAGTTTGTAAGAAAGTGACCTACAACAGTCTCAAAGAACTCTCTGAAAGAGAGCTGTAAGGGCAATTGCATTTTCAAACAGAGAAGCAAGAGTTGCCTTTAGTAACAACTGTCTTGTTTCACCATCTGCGTAACGCTAATTGAAAAGGTACACGCTGACATACAACTCACAAGCATTTCTCTTACTAATTATGTATTTACAACAATGAGCAGTTTTGCATCATGTAAAATAACAAGCAAGAATACATGTTTTTTTAACACCTACTTTAAAACCACACTCTGTGACAAAAATAACCCTGACAGTTATTTGCACCATCAAAATCAACAACTGGGCTACATAGCCTTACTCTCTGTGATATGCAAATTTCTTGGCTTGGGGAACAAGTGTCACAAAAGAAGTTGTGCTGGTATTAGCCTGGTCTGAATAGAAGGCTGGATAATAGCGTAGAGATCAGCTCTGCTTTCTATATTCAAGTTTGAGGATCAGAGAAAATGGATGCAAGCCATTAATCACAACATTGTGGGGTTCTTTCATTGTTTCATGAGGAAACATCAACCTGCATGGCTGGCAGGCTTGCCCTCTCTGTCAGTTAGAAAATGATAAAAGTGTTTCTTAAAATAATCTTAGTCTAATACTGTTACTTTCACGCACAATATAAAATTGCCAGGTCTATTCTATACTTCAAAGAATATGATTAGCAGTGAATGCATTCTTTCTCTTTTGCTTTCATTTTGCAGAGATGCTCGAAAATGGCAAATCTACTGAATACTAGTAGCACTTGGCTTTTTTTTTTCCCTTTGTGAGCTGTTAGAGTGTTTAATCATCTAGTTAAAGGCAGCAATCATTTGCCTAAACCAGGAAATAATTCAAGTAATGAGATATGCAAAACAGGCACATACACACATGAAAAAAAGCTCCATTCCCATAAGTCTCACTTTCTGAATTGGCAAAAAATAATGAATCTTTATGTCTGCAGTGATAAAGCAGGACTCCTCACTCTCAGTATCTCCATCTTCAGTTAGATTGCTTGCAGATCCACTGAAATTAGATGTCAGTGTAAATTATGGTGTAGGCCGAGTTACTAGCCAAGGCTATGAAGGGTAGACACATAAAAACAAGGTGCTATTGAAGGTAATTGCTTCTGATCTTAAAGTTCTTAGTGACAAAATTGGTGCTGATGTGGCATTTGCATCCGAGGCTCCCTTTTAATTGACACCGACTGGATTGAAAGCTAGCTTTTTTTTTCCTATGGGTTTTATTTTTTCTGCTAAATTCTTAAAATCCACCTTGTAAAACAGTGGCTAACAGTGGAAAACAATTCAGTTGAGCAGGAAAAAGATGTTTGTTTCGTAGATTCAGGGAAAAAGCGCATGTGTGCACACATATACTGATAATATGTACACATCTGTGTACATGCGTGTGTGTGTGAGTGTGTGCATATGTGTTTGATACAGAAAACAGAAAAGAGCAACTTTCAATTCATAAGCAAAACAGCTGTGTATGAAAGGTTAAATTTGAGAATATGGTAGGTAGAGTCACCATTGCAGTACCCACCTCTCAGACAAACCACTGCCCAGGGTAGCGCTCAGCTGGGTTTGGCTCCCCAGGCTCTCCATGTCACCTGTAAATAACAATAACAATACATCAAAGCCATCACGTCAAGGAAGGCAGCACCTGATCTAGCCAGGAGGAAAATATGGGAAAAGAGCAGAAGCTAAGACTCATATATTTAATGCTTTTAGCACATTAAGCCAGAGAGATGGAGACACCAGGCATTTCAGTTTTCCAGCAAAAGCTTTCTCGGAAAAATTCTTCTAGAGGAGTGATGCTTTGCCACAGAGTTTCTGCTGTTTACTCATTACATCTTTTCAAAGGCAGAAACACCAAAGTGGGGCTCATCACAGTTTATTTTACCCATCTAAAAAACATCTGGATTAAGCTGCCAAAGAGCTATTGGAATTCTGTGGAAGGAGAAAAGCACTTCGCAATAATCACTGATTTCTGGAGGTGACGGCTGTCTTGGACCAGGGCAAAACTTGTTGATAACCATAGTTACTGGAATTGAGAAGGCCATTCTCTGATACCCCCCTTGGAGAATGGATGCATATCACAGTTAGTTGCACACCCATATCCCTGTTCATCACCCTAAGGAAAAACCTACTTGCAAACATTGTGTTATTTTAACTTTTAGACTAACGTATAGTAAAATTTTATGCTAACTATATTAACAAAACAAGACTACAAGGTTGTGGGATTCTCTTTCAGTGAGATCATTCCCCAGAGACAGGACTGTAATAGCTTTATACTGCCTACACAGAATTTAGATTGAGAGATAGTACATGAGTCTGCTCTGAATGTCCCTGTGGAGAAGTCCACCTCCAGGCTACTTGGGAGACTAACTGCCTGAATTCAACCTATGCTGTCTTGAAAGTGTCTCAGCCCATATCTGTCCATTAAAAACTGGATCCATGAGCCCTGTTCACTGCTACCACCACCACAGCCATGTCCCCCTGGGAGCCACTCTGGCTCCTCAGCTCGGCAGACACTTTAGCATCTTCAATCTTCTCATATTCAAGGCAGCTCACAGTAATATCCTGGTACCCAAGAGACAACTGCAGCCACAGCTCCCAGCCTGGTGTTCCCACCCCACAGCCAACAGATCCTCAGCACAGTTCAGCATTAGGCACCTGAGATAACTCTCTGACAGTCCGTGTGAGGCGTCCCCAGCACTTCTACCATCTCTGTACATCTTTCTGTGACAAGAAGACTCTTGACAGTATAACTCATAGGGGTGTTGATGGCAAAATGCACGTTTGCCAGTGAGGAACAGGCAGTGCTGCCGGGGCAAAACTTCTGAAAAGTTTAGGGAGCTGTCTGAGTCATCATGAACATGAGAAACTTGCAAAGGCATCACAGAATTTCCCCATTGAGCACAGTTGCCCCTGGCGGAGTCAGGAATTCATATTCTTATACTGATTCTCTATATATATCCTGGAGAAATATTATTAAATTACGTATTTTTGGCATATTAATGTACTTTGTTTACCACTTATTTTTTTCCACAACTTCTTTTTCACTTCAAAGAAGCCAATAATAATACTTCCGAAACATTACATTTAAAAGCTTAAACTGAGGAACTGACAATATTTACAGTTTCTCTTAAGGTTTTGCTGAGACCAGAAAAAATTGCAACTATCTTTATTTCTACTTTCACATCTTCTGTGGTAATCCATTCTCATTTATATGCCCACATAATAATTGACTAGCAGAAAATTTACAGGATGCTAGCACCCATGTGTATTATAGGAAATCTATACAAATTCTGTTCTGGGAAGGGGTGTTATGATCATGTAATTCAAGAACAGGAAGAGAAAATTGAGATCTCGATCTCTGCATTTCAGTCAAAGAAGCTATTTCAGCCTCTTTTTACTGTGCATCCAAATTACAAAGTTCACTATTTAAAAACTCTTAAACAAGGGGAAAAAATAATATACTTCACCCACAAACTGTGTAAACATGCATTGTTTTCCCATATCTGCAAAAGGTATATGGTAAAGGTATTAACACCAAAAGTGATCCCACTTTCCTTTAGACTTTTTAAAGACTAAAGTTGTGAAATTTCCCTTAATGTATTTGGTCACAGGTATCAGGTATGGTTGGCATAAGCTCCCATATCCTTATGTCTTATCCTTTAGAGAGCCTATGTAATTTCTGTCTTTCAGCTTTCCTTTCCCCGTTCCCCCAGCAGTTTATTCAAGAGGTGTAAAGACAACATTTGCATTTTATAAACTGGAAACTAAGTGATATAGAAGGCACAGTGAAAAACTATTTCTGCAGATTATACAAAGCCCTTGACAACAGCTAATCAGTTAGTGTTCAGACACTGCTACTTAGCACACCCTGTGTATTGGCTTTCTTGATAGCTTCTCTTCCTCCCCTCCCCTGCAATTGTTTGTTCTCTTTTACTGTTATGCCTTGTCATATGTCAAGATCGTAAGCTCTTTACAGCAGAGATGGTTTTATTATGCACATGGATGGTGCCTAGAATAATAGGGTCTTGAACCCTATTTGGAATCCTTACATGTTACTGCAATAAAGAACAATTATTATTATAATAAAATGCATTGAGTTGAGAATGGTTGGCATAGTATAAATGCATGGAAGCAGTTAGAAAGAAAGACCCTTTTCGACTGTCAGAAGCTGTAGGTTTGTTCAGCCATTTTTTAAATCAGTGCCTTGCTTTTTTCCCCTTCATAATACATAGACATAAGCTACTTACTTGTTTGTATTCTGGAAACAAAGCTGGTGTTAGTTAAAGGTGGAAGGACCACATCTGGATGTGGCTAGCAGATAAGTCAAGAGAGTATGTCGTTTCCTGCATCATTTTTTTTTTGTCTTCTGAGTTGTTCTATTATGTCTGTGAATGACAAAGAAAAAAATGCACCACTGTCTTACATTTTCTCTCTTTCCATTTCACTTTTAAATAATGTATTCCCTTTAAGTGCCTTTGCTGTAATAGAAGCATCTCTTGATAAAACTATTAGGAAAGAAAATACTAAAAAGCAACAAAGTAACCTTCAAAGCAACCATAAAATCACAACAAAGGAATTAGAATTTAAAACATCAAAGTATCCACACTACTTTAATCGCTGAAATGGAGGGTATAGGGGAAGGAGGGGTTGCATTTCTTGTGTTGCTTTATTCCTGTGACTTAAATATCCATGTATTTCAACAAAAACACAAGAATAGAACAGCTGTATTTTAAAATACACAAAGAAATGTAAATAGGACATGTCATTTTTATTTCTTACTGTCTTTTAGCCATTCTCTTAGCATGACATTCAGTGTTCATCTACACCCAGAAGAGCCTGTGCATGCTTCCATTCTTTCTCAGCTATTGTGATTTGCCTCTATTTTCTTGTTTAAAATGGAGCATGCAATTTGGTACGGAAGGTGATTCAAGTGCAGTGTGGAAGACTGAGCGCTCAGTGACCTTTGCTCAGTGCCCTCTCCCTGCAACGAATAATGCAGTTCCTTCTAATTGTCACAAGAAGGCAATCACATTAAAACCTCAATCTTGCTCAAAAAATCTCCCTGGATAAAAGCACATAACTTGTACACTCCAATGTATCTGGCTGTCAGACATGGATTTATTAGCTCCACCTAGGACCACTTTCCTATTCTGCTGTTTCTGTGTCTTGCTTTAGCGATTAGAATTATTTTCATCATCTGCTTCTATTTTCAGCTTCGAACTCCTGTCTGACATTTATCTAAAAAGCAGGATTCTAGCAAGAAAATGTAGCTGGAGCCAGAAGTCAGTTTCCTTTGGGAGCTCCACCTCCAAAACACAATTTTTTTCCCCTGCCTACAGCATCTCAATTATATTAAACTCTCTAAAGCACTGCCGTAATGACTGTAAAAGTGTTTTCCTGGTGAAAAATGGATAAATAAATATGCATAGACAACAGCCTCCATGTTTTTCAGGCATTGGGAAGCCTTTAAAAATCTCTGCCTCTAGCAAAATTTAATTCTTACTGGAATGCAAGTTTCATGGCAGTATGTAACACTCACCAGAGAAAAGTTCCTCTACCCTATATTTTGGACTTCTCTAGTTTTGTCAATAAAAAATAATCACAAACATAGGCATGGCTCAAAATCACTCTGTTTCCTCTTTTGGACTTACTTTATTTCTTTTTGATTAGCCGTATTTTAGAATTCATCTTCAGGATCGCAGTGTGAAGTGACAGCTACCGTCCTTGTTTCCAGAATGCAGTACTACAAGCAAAGCATAAAATGTCAAGAGCCATGCAATAAAAACCACACTTTTAGATAAAAATAATCTAAAGGAAATTCAGGGGGTCATCTAGCTTGTCCTATGCCATGGCAAGATCAGCTTCAGTGATGTCCTATCTCATATATTTTTGTCTCATAAGTTCTTAAAGATTTCCAGTTCTGCAGATCCATATCAACCCCAGAAAATCTATTGCAGTGCTTCACTACTTCTACCATTTAAAAGGTTTTTCTCAAATCCAGCCTGAATTTTCCTTGATACATGCTCATTGCTCTTCTCTCATCCACTGAGATTATTCTTCCCCTCTTTGCAGCAGCCTTGAACTTACTTCACTCTTGCAGAGCCATTTTTTTTTTTTTATGGTGTACCTTTGAATCACTGCATGCAAGATTAAGCTTCACAGATTGAGGCTACTTTTGTGATGCCAAACTGTAGCATTTTCTGATGGTTACCTTGCTACCAGTGACACACTAAATCCTAGATTTCCATGGTAATGTGTCCTTGATAGGAATGTTTTGTACTAACCAGCTGCAGCATAAACCCAGTTCCCATCCCTCTCACTTAGTAAGTTATTGTTGGGGCTAGAGGGAGGATTTCTAAAGGCATCCAATGGAACAAATCTCCCAGCAACATTCCATTTGTAGCCTAAAGGGAACTGGTGGCTTTAGAGAACTCTGAAACTCAGAAGCAAATAATGCCACCCATTAAGTCATGAAAAATGTGCTCCCTGATCAATTCACAATGAATTTTAAAATGAAGCATTGAAGAAAGATACTATCAATGGAAAAGTGCCTCACTGCACCTGAGGGAGCTTTGTTACTCCTCACTGCCTCCCCAGTAATATAAAGGAATTCCATAAAGTATGCCAGCACCCAGCAGGGCTGTGGGAGAGCAGAAGGGGACTGTAGTCATGAATTTTTAGGAAAACTTTCTTCAGTGATAAGGTTGACAAGCATTGGAAGGGGCTTCCCAGGGATACTAGTTGAGTCACTATACCTGGAGGTATTTAAAGACATAGATTTGGCACTAGAGACATGTTTTAGTGGTGGATTTGACAGTGTGGGCTGTGTGACTCAATGATCTTTGAGGTCTTTTCCAACTCCAGGCAAGGGCAGAGGAGCTAGAACAGTTAGTTTACTACCTCAAAAAAACATTGATTTCCTGGAACATATCACAGACACTTGCAACTTACTTTTACTGGAATACAGAATATATTATCTGGGGAAAGGGTCAGAGATCATAAATACCAGTCTGTTTTCAGCAGTGTTTGTTTGGGACGAGAATTTTTCATTCAGGTTCAAGATGAGGTTCAGTGATAAGACCCTGATCTGACAGATCAGGACACAGAAACAAGCTATTGTCATGATGAGAACCTTATTTTAGAATGCAGTAAAGCTCACTGCCAGCCCAAATCTCTCTCTGTCCAAGCTCTACCATGCTTGCAACTGTCTTGGTGCTTAGCTGTAAGGTAGACAGGGATTTTTTTTCAAAGCCACTCAGTACTCTTCAGCAGAATATGTATAGATTAATTTTATTCCAAGATTACCAGGAAATAAAGTAATTTCCATCTTTTCATGGTGTGTGGAGGAAGAAGGGTAGCAAAATTTGATTTTGCAATGGATATGGCAATAACACTGTGGGAGAAAGAAAAGGTGTTGAGATGGTTGAGCAACAGGCCTAGGACTTTAGGATGGGGACCAGGAAAGACCAAGAAAGGTTCAGAGAGGTGGCAGGCTTTGGGTACCATGGATATGGACAGGTATCTGTCTCAGCCCCATTGCAAGCCTTCTACCTAGCTTTCTTTAGGCTCTGGGATGCTCTTTCCCAGCTTATATGTTACTTGGGAGCTCCACCATTCTCCAGAAACTAAGGTTCACCAGGCACCCCACAGCAGCTACCTTCCTTTGGTCTCATGGTGTCCCTAATTCCCAGGCTACCTCCCACACCAGCTACTCATAAGAAAATAAGCCAATCTAGAAACGTGATATTGTGCAAGTGCCAAAATGAAGTCTGTATGCTATGTTAGCTCTTCTTCAGCATTTAGTACAGAGGAGGTGAAGAACTTAAGTGGACCTAAGTGCTGACCCACTCTGCTGACATGTCTGTGTCCTGCTAAAACTGGCACCTTTTCACAGGTGCAGCAAGATGTTGCCTGCTGTGGCTTCGCCACCACTCAGTGAACGCTACTTGCACTGTTGCTTCCATGAGGTGAGGACACTCATGTATTCTGCACTCATCTATTTGGCACATTTTGATCTGATACATAATCAGCTAAAAAAACCCCACAAACTAAAAATTATGCTTTAGGACCACACAGGGCACCACATGGAACCAGAAGAGGACTTGGACTTGGACTAACTGCTGGGTAAGGTGCTGGGGTAAGCACCTGTCTTAAAGACTGTCCTGGTTTTGGTCATATGGATCTGGTTTTGGGCACTGAGCTGAAGGGAATAGTCAGCTGTATGAGCAGAAAAATATGTGACAAGTTTAAACAATGTAAGACTATGTTCCATTCCGGTCTTTGCCTCCCATAATGCAGGCACACACTATGAGCCTTCTCATTAATTCCAATCGTTTTCAATCAGGCCACAGCAGTCTTGAGTTATGTAATTTAACTTTTAACTGCTTTAAGACTTGTTTTATAGTGCTGGCAATACTCAGCAGTATTAGTTCCCACAATGTCCTATGTTTTCATGGCTTTTTCTTATTTGGTTTTTTTTTTTTTTTTGTGTGTAGCATTAGTTTGTTTAATTTTCTTTAACTGTCTATTGTTTGCAATAATGAAGACGGCTTTTATTCTGGCAAGAAAGGAGACCTTTCTAGGTCTCCTCTCTAATGAGAGAAAACTGGAAGGTTGGTAAGTCTGACAATTGTCATGTCAGGAAAAACTTTTACTGCCTTACCTTAAATGGCAGCAGAGAAGCTGTGCTGTGCTGAGAAAAAGTCTTTGAACTTGACATAAGGCTATAAGCAATACTCTTCAGATAAGAAGCAGATTCTGGACCCATTGGTCTACCTGTGAGGAAGTCTTGGTCTGAGCAGTCTTACAGGTCACCTATATGCCAGTGGCCTTGGGTCAGCACAGGCCACCGTCCCCCTGAGTCCAGCTTAACCTCTATTTTACCAGCTTAAGAGGAAGTGATATGGCACACAGTCCTAATTTTGGCATTTGCAAAAAGCCACCTTTCCAGATGGGTTCATATTAGTTTTTTCTCACAACTAATTAATTGTAACCTTTTGGTGCAAACCTGATTGTTCTTTTACCTCTGTTCTTTGGTTGGTTGGTTTGGTTTTTAGCTCATTAATTCAATGCACTTTCTTGAATGCAAACTTTGAATTGCATACACAGGGGTTAATGATATCCACACAAGCAGTTATCATCCACCAATACCACTTAGAAAAGTCTTGCTTTTCCTCAGAGAAAACCTGTGTTTGTAACAAAATGCTGCACTGTCAGCATCAAGAAAATTGGTACAAACACACAGTACTCCACAGTTCTACTCTAGTTAGAAAAAAATGAGTGAAGAAGACAATAAATGTATAGTACAACTGAGAAGTTCAGGAGAAACAAGACCATTAATCTACCTTCCTTTGTTTATTTTATTACATTAACATCTCTTCCATCTCTGCATA
This sequence comes from Parus major, assembly GCF_001522545.3. Classification (NCBI taxonomy): domain Eukaryota; kingdom Metazoa; phylum Chordata; class Aves; order Passeriformes; family Paridae; genus Parus; species Parus major. The sequence goes on along the minus strand of NC_031770.1, from coordinate 70,746,359 downwards.
AAGCTCCCAGGACATGACATTATAAATTGGTTTGTGAAAGCAGTTTTATCTGAAGGCTAAAGATGTCAGAGCTTAATATTCCTTACTTACCACTGATAATGATTATAAGCAATACTGATGCATCTTGTATCCTTCCACATTTCTCCATACACAGAAATAGTTATGCAAAAGTACTTTTCTCTCAGAAGTAAGGAAAATATTATTCACTGAAAAAGATACAAAACCCAAAATCTGTGTGAAGGATTTGAATTCAAATTAAAGATTTAGCTCAAACTTAATCACTAGTTGGACTGCCACAGTTCCTTATGGCAACGTGTTACACTGGAAAGTACAGCAATTGACTGAAAAAAGAAAAATAAGCATTTGGAGATGGGAATCAGGCTGAATTTCAGTTGTAATTTTGTTTCTGATAGACAGTGCACTGTTCTGAATGTACTTATTAATGTTGGGGAGTTAAAAGCATTTTATGTTGAAGGTAAAGTTAAAAAGCTTAGATTTAATGGGTTATTCTAGCCTTCCTATAAACAGAAAATGTATTTCTAGGTCTAGCTGCATCAGGCTGATAAAAAAGCACAAGCACACATCTTGTAAGAGGCATCTAAACTTGCATATGCCATAGCTGTATAAATAAGAATATGGTACATAGTTTTTTACTATTCTTTTAGTTCAATAAATATTCTTTTTAAATGGATCTGAATAGAGTTGCTTTATCATTTGAATACCCAATGGTATTGAATGTCAGTACGCATCCTGCTTCCAGGAAAAGCACTGAACTCCTGAGAAGAGCTAGATGCCCCTTGAAGATGAAATAAGGAGCTGCATCAAAAAGAATCATGGGTCTAAAATCATTGTTAGTGGTTTAGTATTTTGCACAACGACTATGTAACATTTTTACCTCATGTACATCTATTCTCCCAGCAATTAACTTTTCCAGAGAAGTCTGAAAAAATATTTTTGAGCTATGATTGCTTCAGACCTTGTAGTCATTGTTACCTTTGAAAATTCTAATAGTTGCATTTTGTACCTGTGTAAAAACTACCAATGGATGGAGCAAGGTGAAACAATGACACTCGACTGAACTTTAGGGAACCTCAGTAAAAATACGGCCTTCTGCAGGAAACAGCATTCACTGTGTTGTGCTTCCTTCTTTGCTTTCCTTTCATTGCCATAAATCCTAAGTACAAAATACAGCAGGTGCCACTAAGGAGTCCTTACACCACCACAAGACTCAGAATAATATTCGTAACATTTGGAAACATTAAAGGTGCTAAAATAATAAAAATGCTCAAACATAGCAACAGCTTCCTTTTCTGTAATGTAGAAGTAAGTTCTGTTGTTATTTTCTTGTAGGAATTCCACATTCATGAAATGAGACTAAACCAGAGTCACTATGGCCACCTAGGCACTAGTCAATATTGGTACTTAGTGAAGCTAAACAGCCAAATTATTGGAAGGGTTTTGAAGACTTCACAGGTGTCTGCACAGGTATCTGCACCTGGGATAAGTATTTTAAAGTTAATTCACTTGCGTTTAAATGTTTTATTATTGCCTATACTACGAACAATCTCTTCCAGTGTGCTTTGGAGACTGTACCGAGTTGCTCGGTCTAGAAAGAGAACATGTGGATATTGAGTATCCATGCATAAAAGAGCCAAAATAGATTAATGTTAACATTCCTTCGTTCATCTCTACTGCACTCCTCCTCAGGTTTCTCTGAAAGATTTCTTATGAGGTTCTTAAACACATCTGGCATCTTGACTGCTGAATAAACTCATAGAAAACCCTGTACCATCCCTTTCCTTGGCTTGGGACCATTTTGGCAAGAGATGATGGTTGCTATCACCCCTGCTGCAGAATAAAAAAGAGATGGGCAATGCCAAAATCTTTACTCCAGGCATTGCCCATCACAGTACAAATCTTTATGCTGCAATTAGGGGTTTTTCATGCAACATCTTGCTAGTCTTTTCCAAAGCCATTTCCAGACCTTTTCTACATGGCTTATTTCCAAGCATGCATAAGAATCAGACTTTCCTGAGGGCTTCAGCTCCTGCCTCTTTCAGGAACATTCTATAAAGAGAGATGCTTCCAATTATGCAAATACTGGTTAGATGAGGAAAATGCCAGCAGATGGTGCTCAAGATTATGCAGCAATGCTCTTGTACACATTAAATGGCTTCTATGTACATTAAATGGCTGTACTTTATGTACAGCCTTCAGTCTCATGAACCATACCCTTAAGCTACCCCCACTTTGGGCTGATCTAGAAACAGATGTATGCAGCAAAAACAGTTCAGCTCTCTGAAAGGGCTCCTCCAGTACCCAAATAACCTATGTTCAGGCATAACAAAGGAATTCAGAATTTCCATTGGAGTAAGTGGTAATTTTCTTTAAAATTATTAATCTGAAAAGTCTTTGGGATTAAATACTTTTTGAGCAGAGAGGGACTTAGAGGTTCAGAAAGTATGGAAGAACTCAATCTCAGCAGTTCCTATCTCTATATCAGGGAGGCACTTCTGAGTTTCTACAGTTTCACTATTACGTTAAATATCATACCAAGCAGATGCAAATATCTGAAGGGCAAAATCTGGCAAAGAGCAGGAAATTTCACATTTTTCCTCCTGGTGCCCTTCACACACAAACACCTGAGTGTGTGGCTACACAGGCTGTTATCTTTTGAAACTAATAAAATGCAGCCACTGAGAAAATGTACTAACATCCATCAAAGGCAGAGCTGTTCAAGATCTGTGAAGCTCACCATGAGCTATGGTACACAATGAAGAAAAACTCACATGGCAGAACACATGAACCATATAATCTAGCATGTGAAAGCTGAAAACATCAGATTTTGAACAAAATAATATTTCACAGGGAAAGTCTGAACACTCCTTAAAAATGAAAAAAAAAAGTCACAGAAACTAATAGCATCCATCAGGCTAAAAATCTGGGAAGGAGAAACATGTCATGCAGTAAATTATTTGACTTCTTTTGTCTATGTCGGCAACAGTCTGCAGGTCTAGACCATCTTTGTTACTGGTTTACTGGGATTTTTTGTGTGTCTGAGTGAAGCAACAAACTCATGTTGATGGACTGGCATTAGTAATTTATCACATTTGATTACTGGATACTACTTTTACACTATGCCATAGGCATCAGCTAATGTCATATTTCCAGGCTGCAGAGTTCCTTGTTCAGTCAGGAGCTGGAAATTATAGGAAACAAGGACCAACACTAAGTAATGGAACTCTAAAAGAGCTTGTCATTAGGTATCTTGGAAGAGAGAAGAAAAGCCAAGTCTCCTGCATATTAGCTTTTGGAATTTATAAGAAATTATTCTTTTAGACATCAATCATAAGACACAACTGCTCTACAGCAGTCTTGAGAAACCAAACAGATGGACAGGTCCCTGCTGATGCCTGCCTCCCTACAGAGCACTGCAGGCTCATTTAACCCCTGTCAGGACCAGTCTTACAGGAGCTCTCATGTCTCTAGTTCAGTCCTTTTTCCAATCCTGAACATAATAGTAAAGTTGCATGAAGATCTTGAACAGCATTTACTTTTGATTAGATTAGATTTCCATTCCAGCAGCTGGTGGGGTCAGCAAGAGACAAGGAGTTGCTGATGCTCCTAGACTCTGTCTAGGGTAAAACAAAGGCCCAGAGGACCTTCTCTAGTGGTGTGTCTCATATAGCTACTTTTCTAAGCCAAAATGGTGAACTAGATTAAAAAACAAGACTTTTGACTTGCACGTGCCAAATATTATAAATGACAGCCGTGCTCTCAAGTTCAAGTTTCAACAGTTATACAGTCATTTTTTTTTGCATTAGGTGTTAAGAGACACAGAAAATAGCTTGTAGTGCAAGAAATCTGCAAAAATGTATCTTCACAAGTCTTTCCCTGCAACTTCTTGGGGAACCAGATAAAGTGTTGCACAAGATGATTTTGACTCCTTTCTCCGTCATGGTTTCCTACACTCACAGAACGTCATAAAGTTCTTTGTACTATGCAATTTCATCATTGTTGATAAAAACACAAGTCCACTTACAAAACCCAGGTCTCAGTGGCCATAACAGAAGAGCTTTCTGTCCTATCCATTCCCTGCACCACAGAAAGGAGTCTGTCTGGGCCACCACTTGGTACATAGTAAGAACTGCTGCTGCTATGTATATACTGCTCTCCCGCCCCATGGCTATGATATAACAGAATAGATACATTTTCAGTAGTGCCATAAGCTCCAGTCTAGCAAGAGCAGGTGATGTCTCCTAAACACCTGTGTATTTTGTACAGCTCAGATACTTTAGGTCTAGACAGGGAAGTTAACATTTCACAGTGCCTTGTACACTCATGAAAAACAAACCTAAGTTGCCTTCCCAGCTTTAGGCACTAAAGCTGGACTCCAAGTGTATAAGAGGTACTGTACAAGTAAATGATCCTCAAGTTCTTCCTACCCCCCAAGGACGAGCTCACCTTAGGTTCTGTGTGTGCTGAATAATCACAATAAACCTATGGTGAGCAGGAGTCATCTGTAAATTAAAGACTCTGTGCCATTGTAGCCACTTACAATTCTCTGAGCCACATTCTCTTGACTGTCTATATGGCTCCCATCACTGCCTATAAAGTCTGAGAAAGGTTCATCTTTACATCCACAAAATGCTACAGATGCTAAGCACAGATTTAAAAGAAATCAGTAAGCAAAAGGAGTTTTATAAAGATGCTTTCTGTGTGTCTCCTATTGTTTCTGGATGACAGGCAAGCCAAAATTCATTAAATGGATAAACTTCTATGAAAGGGCAAGAAATACACTTGGGATGGAAGTAGATAGTCACAACATCAGTAATTTAACAGTTTCTTCAAAATTTACTGATTTTAAAATCCAAGAAATTACCCCTACAAGTGTAGAACTAAAAATCTTCTAATTTAAATAAAATCTTCCCTCCTACTAAAGAGGAAATTAAGCAGAAGGAAAGATAAAAGATTTGCAGGAAAGTTGAGAGTGAAGCATAAAACCTGATGGACAGAAAAAGCACATACACATCCATCCAGAGCTGAAGAGGTCAGGCAGAGTGTACGACTCCATTAACATCAAAGTCATTAGATAACAGTTTGGTACATTATCACAGAGAACAGCAGACAATGATTTATTGTATTTCCATGTACTTAATTCCATAATTTTCTGATAAATTCAAATTAAATATACTCTAAATGCATTGCTGAACAGAAATTAGTCTACTTGAAATTTAAAATTATAGACACTCCTATCCAATTTGATTTGTAATTTTCTTGTGCTTTTTATTCTGAAAAACTGTGTGTAGAATGCCTTCTGAGATAATCCCCTTGAGAAGGCAATCTGAGGTATGTGACTTTCTGATGGTTGTGCCATCTCTTTTTAATTGTTGAATCTCATACTAGGCTGCTGAAAAAGTATTGCTAAAGCAGCGGTCTATTTTACAAAACTGAGAAAGGTGTTCAGTAGCCTAGTGAATATTCTCATATGGAATTGAATAGAGGCAAACTAGAGCTCCTTATAAAGCTCTTTAGCATTCTGAACTGCTAACTCCATCCTCTAGCACAAAAATAGGTTTTTCTCTTACATTAATGAATTTTTATAGCAGCAATATGGTAGATCCAGGTGGTGTGGTTATCGTGAGATAATCACGCCCCTCGAGAATGCCTGATAACACTCAAGAGGTGAGGAAAACCAGGCCCTCTCTCGTGCCTTATTGCCTCCATACGTGCTGATGGCAGCAACTAGAAAGAATTGTGAAACATGAAGAGCATGCAGAATTAATCTGCACTGTCCATTTGTTAATTATAAAGACTATGAACACTGCCAGTGAGCACCATCAACACTTTTACACTGTCATCATAATTAAAAAGTTTTAGTATGTGGTTTTGTGTTGCAACAACATCTATCAAAGTCCATTTCCTGACATGTGCAGCAGAAGCAATATGTTCCGCATAGGTTATTTCTGGAATTGTATTATTTACTGTAATAGAGCCCTGTCATGCTACCTCCATTGCACCAAATGTACCTGCCATGTCTGCAGAGACTTATTCCATTTCCTGGCTCAGACTCTCTCAAGCATGCACCAAACAGATTTGTTGGGCGGGGGTGGGGGGGGGGGGAGTTAAATTTATATTATGTCCTGTAGAAGGATTTTTTTCCATTTTATACACTGCAAGACTGATTTTTACCTCTGCCCTCTTCTCTGCATGTCCATGAATATGCTGCTGGGAATAGGGTAACAATTCCTACAGAGATGGATGAGAGAAGTAGCAGTAACAAGGATTCAGAACTAGTGGAAACTCTGTGTAAAGTAATACTCCAAGTGCAAAGCTAAAGAGTAGAAGGGGTGGATGATGGCTTGGGTCACTCATGCTAGCAGTACAAAGCATGTGGTAGAAGGTAAGACCACTGTAAGCTACAGACACGGGGAACTGCCAGACAACACAAAGATAAGAGCAGCCACATTTCTTCACTGTCACCTGCAATACACTTTCTCAAGAAAAACAGCCCAGAAGCTTTTCCACCAAAGTAGAAGGAAATTATAGAAACGCCTAAAGAGTTAATAAAACAAGTATGAGGAATGCAGGAGTTAAAAAAACAGCGACAAACCCCCAAAAAACCCATGTAACCTTTCCTCCCTTACAAAACTACAGTAGTAAACAACTTGTGGAGGGAGGGAAAGGAGTGGGAAGTTTAATACCCACTTTACATAAATGTCCTACTTGTTTACTCTTCGTAAAAATGTAGATGAGATGTCTGCTCTTCATGTTTTAGTGTCTATCAAATGATGCTTTTTTGGCACCTTGCTGTTTGCAGAAGAAAAACAAGAGAAAAGTTGAAAAAGCAGTGCCTTGATAATAACACCTTTCTTGCTTTTGATTTTCTCTTCAGCTTGTGTAAGTGTCATAAAGCAGGAAAAAGAAAACAGGTCATCTTTGAGGTTAGCTAAAAGAAAAGGCAACCTGAGCAGGGAACTTGACAAAAAGTGGATAGTATCCCTAAGTGACACTAAGTACCTACCGCGGATGGAGCACTGGTTTTTGCTGTTCATGGGAGAAAATAACATTTTCAGAATTTGATTTCCTTCCCAGAATTTAACTAACTGTACAGAATTAACACACTACCCTGGTGCATTGCAGAAATCATTCACAGTTACAGCCTGGTGCACGTTGTTCTGTTACAAAAGCAGGTCAATTGGGCCAGTTTCAAAATATATAGCAGAATCTCATTCTGGCCTTATTTGTGTCAAAAGACACCCCTCAGAAATTTAATATGTGGCTCTCCATGTGGCTCCAATTCTCTAGGTATAACTTTGCATGCTGTCTTTTAGTTGTACTGTTATGTTTTTAGATAGTGGGGACTATAATATATATCTAGAATACAGGAATGTGTGGCATTCATATAAAAACCAATCTACTGGGTGATAAAGGGGCTGTTATGCTCATTAAAATATATTAAAAATTAGCAATGCCAGATGAAGACTTCAGTACAGTGAGAAGAAATTGAGGGGATGTGCCTTTTTGGGCTGTTGACAGCCAGGTCAGGCAGTTCAGAAACACATTCTCACCTGGAAACCTTGTCCTGAGAAAACATCTGTGTTTAAAAAAACTTTTTTTAAAAAAGTATATTTTCAGAAAAGTAGTTAAAATGCATACAGTTAAAATAGCTACATACCAGTGATTGAGAAATACATTGACTTTGGACACCAGTGGACAAGAAATAGGATCAGAATACCAGGGATTTGTCTGGTTTCTCAGGCAAGTGGGAAAAATAACATGACCAAAAACAAAAAGCAAGAAAAAATCAGGATTGTTGAAACCTCAGGCTGGGTCAGTTAACTAATGTCATGGCTTTTACCCAGAACTTGAGCCCAGCTGACACAGAAGCTAAAGCAACCTTTTGTTTTGAGACCTCAAATTAACTGTCTTGTTCTGCATTGAAAATTTTGTACTTTTCTCCAGCACTTTCAGAAGTTTTGACCAAACCTGGGTGTTCACTGAAACCAGATCTCTCTAGTAATTACACAAAAAAAGGCACTTGAAGTTCAAGTAATGGATTTTACTGAGAAGGATGTAATTTTAACATTTCTTGAAACTTGTTTAAAATTGCTTTAACAGTATTCTCTAACCCCTACTTATTTCTGCTTAAGATATTTTCCATTTTTTTCATAACCAAGCCTCTTTTTGTTACGATATTTCATTAACCTCATTTTCAAGGTTAAAAAAAGTTAAGGATTTGATCAAGTTTTGTTGTCTGTCCATGTCAATAAACACCCTTTCATCTAATTTATAGTCAATGCTGTTTGCACTTTCACAAGACTGAATCTCAGATTCAACTACTTATCTTAAACTTAAAATAGTACTTTTGTGGGATAATTTTTAAAGCTTTATTACTATATTTCAGTGGTTTTTTGTTTGACACAAAGGGAAAAATTAAAATCTTAAGATTGTCAAATTTAATTTATAAAGAGAAGAACTTAATATGCTTTAAAATCTTCTTAGCTTTCTCTTTTTTAATGCCAGTTATCTCTTTGTTAAGTTCAAACTGCTTTCAGGAGGTAGGATTTCTAAATACCACATCTTAGAAGATGAGATATTTTGAGAAGCAAGTATAGTCACACACATAATACGTTTCTAATGGCAGTAGAATGAAAATTGTATAGACTAAAATTCACTGTCAGCAATGCCATGGGACTGCATCTGAAGTCAAAAATCCATAATAAGAATGAGG